>NC_090436.1:362911344-363238428 GCF_031143425.1 Pleurodeles waltl | reverse complement strand
AAAAAGTAGGTTGACTCACTACCCCAACCTGTTAACTGCCAATGGATGAAGAGAGCTGGCTGAGAGCCCTTACACGGATGTAAAAACCAAGGATTCTTGGACAACGAACATCAGACCTAGAAATAGCTACGAACAAAAATAATTTTGGCCTCATTTGCAATACCTTGCCATAGAAGCCCCTGCAATGAAGGGAACTACTTTGTGTGTGGATGTGCTCCTCGTGAAAGAGCAGAATTAATTTACTCACAGTGAAGTTAACCAAATGGCTGAAGTACATTGACTCATTGCCACAATCTGTATGTTGTAGTAGGCAAATGAAAATGTGAATGATGCAACAGACCAATAGATCAACAGGATTGGCTAAGAGCCCATATATTTAACTATGTTAGTAAAAATCAAAAGGTCTTGGCTAATGCTATAACTAATGAACAGTAACACTGAGTTTCTCAAAACAGTATTTGAGATTTGGCTAAATACCTCAGTCCAGTATAGTATGTTATCCTCGACAGTGGTTACCATGCAGTGCCTTTACCAAGTAGCTTTTCCCACATATGCATTTTTGGTGCTTTTACAACACAATAATAACAAAAGGAGAGTGACCCCCTCAAACACTAAAGAGACAGAGTTCAAAAGAACAGGAAAACAAAGTTTCCCTGGGTACCTAACAGAAAGCATACTTCACAAACTCAACCAGTGCAAAGCATACCTTTACACGCATGCTAAGTCTAGTTAAGGTAAATATATATGCAGAAATAACTATCTATCTATCACACTGGTGATAGCCAGAGGGCAGTTAGATAGTTAGGACCCAATTCCCATAGGCAAAACGATTCTTGTTTTGCTAACATCTTTGGTGTCATTTGACGAATCTTCACAAAATTTTCAAAACTAGTATGCAACTCACTTCACCCACTGTTTTGAAAGTTTTGGGGGTGATTTGTCAAGCAGGGGGGGGGGGGTCGAGAAAAAGGGGGGAGAGGGGGTCTCAAAACACGTTTTCCCCATGCAATTTCACATAGGGATTTTGAACCCAATTATAGCCAGAACAGCTGAATGGAATTACACCAAACCTGGCAGAAAGCTAGAACTTGGTCCAGAAAGATCTTTTTGTGATTTGGTGTAAATCCATTCAGTAGCTGTGGAGTTATTAAAGGAACAATGAATATAGATATCTAGGGACACAGAAGGTCTGCGGATCCCAGCGATCTCAAAATGAGATCTGATTGGCTGCCACCACTTCAACTAAGAAGCCAAATGTTTATAAAAAAAAAATAAAAAAAAAATCTTAAGGGGAAGGGTAAGTATACCTTGACCCCCTATGCCTGGTGTTGAGGTCCCATAGGGGCCCAAAAATATAAATATACATTTTATGTACTAGGGTGCACACACCCAGGACATAGCAGTTTCCCTGCTTGCATCGAAATCTCTGTCTGCTCTCGCTTAGTGGAAGCAATGAAGCTGTCACTAACCAAGAGCAGAAAGTGAGTTTGCTACTAGTGGGTGGGAGAAGGAAAAATGCTCTCGCCTGTTCAGAGCGGACTTATCATCTGTTTCCCTCCCTGCTGTGAAGTGGGCAGAGAAACAGATGAAAAATTATTGCCCCACATTTTTTGCTGTTCCCTAAGTGCAGGAGCAATGCTGGCTCCCACTGGAGGTGGGGAGCCAGCAGGGACCGCGGAGGCATTCAGGCTCCTCCCACGGCCCCCAACAAAAGACACTGGGTGTGGGACAAGAAACCCACCATGCAGTGGATGGGACCCGGAGGATGGGGTCCCTGGGACCAAATAGGCACAGGCAGAGGGGCCGAACATCCCCCTCACCCATAATTTCGATTGGCCAGGCCTCTGGTGATGGGGTCCCGGGCCAGATATTGGCCTTAGGAGCGGGACTGAGCCCCTATCTCTCCCCCCCCCCAGAAATGAAAAATGTAGAATGCCCAAGAAATTTCCTGAGAAGTATTATTTTAACTATTACAGTTGAATTACCATGGTTTTGTACATGTAAAATCTGAACCTAACAACCTAACTCTCACGTCCCGGTAACTATTGCTTTTTAGTGAATTTCTACTTTTTTTAAAATTCTATTTCCTAACTATACTGTCTCTGTAACCTTTGTTTTTTTTTTGTGAGAAAAAAAAAAATATATATATATATATATATACACACACACACACACACACATATATATATATATATATATATATATACACACACACATACACACAGACACACACACACATATATATATATATTTTTTGTCCCAAAAAAAACAAATGTCACAGGGATGTTAGTCTCACATTTTAAACGTACAAAACCATAGAAATTCTCCTGTTATAGTTAGCTACCTCAAGTAACTGTAACTCGCGCCCTAAGGTAACTGGAACTCGTCCCCCCTCCATGCACAGTTTTTTTGTCAAACATTTTACTTCAACTATTACACTGATATTATCAATAATGTTAATAAGGAGATGTCATGAGTTCCACAATGTGTGGGGAAGTTAGCAGAGCATTGGGGTGGGGGGGGGGGGGGGGGGGGGAGTGCGAGTTATAGTTACCTTAGGGCCCCGCACTTCACCGAATATTTGCCTCACGGGGAGGAGGGTCTGCAGGACCCCCTGTACTTCAATAAAAGCATTTTGCCTCAGGGAATTGGTGGTACCCAGGGTGCGGGGAGCATGGTCCGCCTGCATTGAATGTACTTTGACCCCTGGGGAGGTGGAGGTCATTGGGGCTTCAGTAAGCCCTAGGAGGGGGCAGCATGCGCCCCCTCCTTATTTTTGACATGCACCCAGGACCTGGCACACCAGGGGCCTGTTTTCAAAAAGCCTTCACTTGTTTTTGTTTTAAATGTCTGCTGAATCCTCTGACTCTTGGCAAAAAAGGGGGGGGGGGGGGGTGGAGGTCTTCACATAATGGCTGCAAACACTTCCCTGATAAATTGTTGGCAGCCAATCCTATCTTAGCATGAGATCAGGAGGGTTTGCAGAGCCTTCGTGCTTCTAGATTTACACAAATTCATTTTTTTTCCCTCAAGAACTTATGAACGGATTTACACCAAATAACAAAAAGGGTGCTTTCGAAACCAAGAGCTACCTTTCTAATAAATTTGGTGTACTTCTGTCCGGTTAAGCACTATTATGTTCAAAATCCCTATGGAAAAAAAGCCCCCGCATGTCAGACCACCCTGAAACTTCCCAGACTGCAACTGAAGTAAGCGTCGTATTTTTTGGGAGCAAGATTTTATGAAGACTCAAACAGCGCCAAAGTTATTTGCAAAACAAATAAAACATTTTTTCTATAGAAACTAGGTCTTAACTATAACTACCTAGTGGCAACTGCCACTATATAAACAAAATATACACACACATATTCAAGGGTTTAGGGGTGGGTAGGGGTATAGGGAGGTAATGGTATGTTTAAGGTTTAGAGCAAGGTAAGAGTATTGGGTGGTAAGGGTATTTTTAGGGTTCAGGGGTGGGGTAAGAGTTGCAAGGGTATTTTTAGGGTTTAGGAGTGGGTACAGGTAATGGGTTATAATGGTGTTTTTGAAGTTCTGGGGTAGGTAAGGGTATTGGGTTGTGAAGGTGTTTTAGGATTTAGGAGTATTTAACAGTACTGGGTGCACACAGCTGTAGGGGTGGGAAAGGGTATTGACTTGTAAGGATGTGTTTTTTATGGTTTAGGGGTGAGAACGGTTAGAGAGTGGTAAACATATTTTAGGGTTTAGGGATGGGTAGGAGAAGAGTGGTAAGAGTATATATATTATTTTTAAAGATGTTTGGAGTGATTAGGGGTAAAGGGTGGTATGGTATGGACTTCTCAAATTACATCATTGATGATATCACCAATTACATCATCCAATGAATATCCTAGTTTATTTTACAATTGTACGTATTAGGCTGTGTACATGGAGTGGCCTCTTCTGTCAGATTTCTCTCTCAGATGACGGATGTGTGTACTAGGCTGTGTGGAGAGAGACTGGCAACTCTGCTGAGGCCTCTCTCTTGTATTATAGTTGTGAACAGTATGCTACATCCAGGGACTGTCTTCCCTACCAACACCCCTCTTTCTGATAATGGTTGTGCATAGTAGGGTGTGGCAAGAGACTACACACTACTTACAACTCTCACAAAGCAGATGGGTGTAAATAGTACACTTTGATAAAACATCTCCAGAAGCAACTGTGCACACTGCAGTGTAATCAAATATCACCTAAGCCTTTCTACTGATCACAATCCCGCAAGAGCCTTGCAAGATCGTAACATTTTTCAAAATAAGAACTATCTACTTATCACAGTACTTATCTCTTACACACTTCCTTTCAAAAGCAACTACAACAATATGTATTCCTACTAATGCAGTATATGTGGAACTCATCTACTCCTTTTTACAATTCGCAATCCTGCAAGATCATAAAAATTATGTAAAAGCAATCTACATTTATTTTCCTCACAGCAGTTATCTCTTAAACAATGTCCTTCTGAACTTGGGGGGTACAGCATACTTTTCTGCTGCCCGCTTCTATTGCTTTTTTATTTTATTTCCACAACACCTCCAATTTTACAAAAAAAACAGCAATGGCAGCTATTTCATTTCTAACATTCCAAAAGCCACCCAAACAGCGTGCTTGTGGGAGCCTCTGGGTTTCCTAAGAGGGTGAAGGCTCACAGGAAAAAGAGGCCTCTCGACCAATCACAGGGCCCCATTTTTTATTTTTGTATTCTCACTGGATGCTCACAGGACTCTTGAGTCTCCAGCTGCCAAAGTGTACAATATTTTTTTACCCTTATTTCTCAAAAACTACTGAATGGATTTACACCAAATCACAAAAAACACAATCTGGGGCCCATAATCTAGCTCCCTAGCAAATCTGGTAAAATTTCGTTCAGCAGTTTTTGATGTAGCAGTGTTTAAATAGGTCTATGGGGATTTTACGTTTTATGCCCCCCCCTCTTTCCTTGGCCCCGGTTGACGAATCACCCCAAAACTACCTAGGAAAGCTCTGTGGTGGATGAACCTTTTTTCGTGGAAAGTTTGATCAAATGGAGCTAAAGTTATTAGTAAACCTAAAAAAGCTCTGTATATGGAAAAGCTGACCTAACTTAAACTACCTACTGGGGACGCCATCAGGATATGGAAATATAATATAATTTATTAACCTGCATGGTGAAGTCATGCGCAGTAAAGGCAGATGTGTGATAAATGCAGGCTTTGTATAAAAAATATTTTTTTTTTAAATGTGGTAAAGGCACGCTTTGTAAAGTTGTACAACCCCTGATGAACAGCACCCATTTTATTTACAGTGTACACTATAAGCTGCACAAAGAGGAAAGAAACCCTGTTCCGTAAACTTGCCTTCTGAATGAAAAGTCATACGTCATTAAAGGATTCAGACAAAATGCCCACATGCTTAACTTAGATCTTCCAAACATCATCTTAACAGCTACACAAGACGTTAGTACTATAGTCCTAAAATTCATGCGAACACTGCTCCCGATGGCAATATTTAAGATGCTTTCAGGCACACACATCCTTTTGAGTATTTTTAAATTCTGTGCTAGAACCGCAGATACAAAAAAGCTTTAATAATGAGTGTTTTCCAGAAAGAACAATTCAAATATCTTGGAGATGTGTGCAGATGTGATGCATTTTATCATGTTAAATGGCTTTAAATAAATGCAACTAAAATAAGCAACTGAACCTGCATAGAAAAAGTCACCAAACACAAACTGAAACATGTGCTCTGTAACACATGCCCCACTCAGGGTTTATTAATCGCACTCATAACTGGCACTGGCAAATGTTAAAAAGAAAAACAAAAGAAACAAAAAAATAGCACTGATAAAGCTTATGGTTTGGGCTTCTGAAGAGCTAAAACGTTTCTTGTACATTCACCAACACTTACAACTTTGGCAGCAGCAGTGCAAGCTTCCCTCACACAGGCCAGAAACACAGTGCAGCAGTAGGCGTTTCTCAAATATCTTGCATGACTATGGTATGTAGTGCCTGGCACTCATTAGCCGGTCAGACACCCAAGACCAGCTAGTGGCCTCATCATCTAAGAGTAATTCTAGAGACGGCGTGGCCAAGCAAGATGGCCGGCGCGATGAGCTTTTTTTTACGCAGCTCCTCGCAGCCCCAGCCGAATCCACCCACAATCGCCACATAGATGTTTAAACCTGCAGAATGACATCATTAAAGCTTCTCTGTAACCCCGGAAGACTGTGGTTGGAAGGTGGCAGTGCCTGTATGTGCAGATGGTACTAAACTGAGTGGAGAGATTGGAGGGAGCTCCCTGGGCTGTGATGCCCGATATGGGCCCACAGCTGAAGGCCGAGTCCTGGGCACACAATTGCCTGACCCGGACCGGATTTAGGGGGGGGGGGGGGGGGGGGGACCACCGACTGCCTGGACAGCGCGACTGGGTGAGTGTGGACCGGGAAGGGAGCCCATCCAATGCAGTGCAGCTGGAGATTGGCCTGGAGAATGTGGGTCTGCGCTCTTTCAGGAGTGGTGGTGGTGGCCCAGAGAGCTGTTCCTAAGGCATAGGATGCCAGCTGCGACCAGGGCCTTACGATAAGCCGGGTGGGCCCTGCTTGAGCCGTAATTACAAGGCTGCTGCCCGGACACAGGACTAGACCCAAGGGGGCGCCTGGAGCCCTTTTGTGCTCCTGGCCTTCCCTCCTGCCGGTGGAGCCCTTTCTTACAGTATGTTATCCCTCCTCGGTGACAGGAGACTGAGGCGCCAGCTACAGTTGGCCTGAGTGGGCACCGGACAGACCTTTGCTGACAGGCACATAGCTGCGACATCTAGTGGCGGTCACATCCAGAAACAGTACCTTGGAAGCATGAATTGAAGATGCCAAGGGTAGGTCCCAACAAAACAAGACTTCTGGGGTTCCTGGATAGAGCAGGGGCACGGCAGTGGAGGCATTTGTGGAAAAATGGATCAGAGATGTATTCCAAATAACTAGACTGACCCCTATGTTTGCAATAGAAAGGGCGCATCGTGCAATGGACAACCAACCACTCCACTCCACTCCACTCCACCCCCCACCCCCATCCCCGCCCCCTCCAGAGAACCCCTCCTTCCACCCAGGCCTGGAGTTCCCTTGCATGCCATAACAGCACAGATCCTCAATTACAGGGACCGGGATAGCATACTTCGGGCAGCCTTAGAGGTGAATAATGCTGCCCAATTTGAGAATCATAAAATATCAGTATTTCCAGACTGTACCAATGGAGTGCAAGGATCCAGAAGTTTTTTTTTTTTTTTTTAGTGGTAAAGGCCAAGCTTTGCTCCATATGGGTGCTCTACATGTTGTATCCTGCACGTTTAAAGGTTATCTCGGGCAGTAAGTCTCATTTCTTTGAAACCCCCAGAGGAGGCGTGGTGTTGGCTTGAACTGTGGGACAAGGTACACCAGCACACGTCAGAAAGAGGTCAAGTGTAAAAAAGGGGACTCAACTGGAGCTAGGTGTTCCAATTGGAGAACATCAGAACAATCGGATGAGTCGGAGCAACAACGTGATGGAAAGTCTTCATACCCCAGAGTGGAGATGCAGGAGGATGGCACTATGGCCGTGGCATCTCCCCCTACCCTCGAAGGGGGGTGATAAATAAATGGGGATTTGGGATTGGAGTGATCGACATAAGGGGTTATATATATATATATATATATATATATATATATCCAAGAAAGAAGTGATTCAAACAGATGATCTCACCAAAGAACAAAAATATATTTCAACTACAATGTTTCAGCTTCCGCCTTCCTCAGGTAGTATAAGATGGTTTGCTCAGTGGCTGAACAGCTGACACTGCTGGATTTTCAAAAAGCATCATGAGTGAAGATTTCAGTTGGAATGTGGAATCAATGCAGTCCTGAGAACTCTTCAGATATGCAGAAATCAAGTGGTATGGTCAGTGATGTTCAGTCCTTCTGGATGCAGTGATTTTAAACGATACATCCAGAAGTTCTCTCTGATGCCCAGTAGTGCTTCCTTTAGAACATGTTCCACAGGGAAAATCTTCAAATCTGATAGAAAATGGTCCACAAGGTTAAACTGATTGGCTACAGGCTGGTCAAGTTTCTTGTTAATTATTGCTGATTTGTGGTTCCTGAATCGTGTACGGAGGTCATTCACTGTTTGGCCTACATATTGTTTTTTACAGCTTTGGCGTTGGCACTGAATCACATAAATAATGCATGTTGATCGACATGTAAGATGCTGTCTTATTCCACAGGTCCTTGTAACAGAGCTACTTACTGATGATGTTTGTAAAAGGTATTCACATGTAATGCACCTTTTAGAATCACAGCAATGAACTCCTGCATTTGTTACAGCTTGCTTAAGTTCAGCTCTCACAATCAGCGATCGTAAATTGGGAGCTCTGCGGTAAGCAATGACTGGCGGTTTTGCAATTGTTCACAAGTGGATAGTAAGGGAAAAGTTGTTTGTATTATATTTCTGTAGTTGGGAGCTGATGGATGATAGTCAACCACAAATGGTATTCTGTCACTTTTGTTTCTTCTGTTGGTATTCCAAATAAGTGCTTCTCTGGGTAACTGCAAAGACTTGTCAATTTGTTGCAGAATGATATGCAGAGGATAGCCTCGCTTTTTAAATAATAATTAAAAAATAATAATGTAAATAATATAACCAGCTCCTGTAGATGGTCTTTACAAGTGTCACATAGTGGTGGGACCTTGTTGGGATTTAGGTTCAAGCTGTGTGTCCTAACAGGATTACTATGGATTTACTGTATGGATTATTGTTGTCTGTCTGGGGAGGGGGTGTGTGAAATGAGGGAATGTTATGCAGAGTTACATACACTGGAGAAATGTTATTGTTATTGCAGGGCGTCAATATTATTTGTAAACTGGAACTCGACATCAGAACACTTGTGGTGGTGTGACTGGGCAGGGGGGCTAGCAGAGCACCGGGGGGATAGGGGGGAATGAGGGGGTAGGGACTTCCATGGCTAATTGTGTGAACATTAAAACTTGGAATGTGCGGGGACTGGGACACTACACTAAGAGATGTATGGTACACTCTTAGTTAAAGTGCCAAGGGGTGCAGATAGCCTGCCTCCAAGAGATCCACCTTATGGAAGAAGAGGCTTTTAAACTGGCTATGACCTGTGGGGTTGCCATTTGGGTTACTCCTGGTGTTTCATTCCAACATATGGAAGGGAACTTACAAACCTTAAAAGATATCCCCCAACACAGATGACATGTTTTTTGATTGGATGCAGGAACTTTTGGAGGATAGCATGGGGCACCCAATACTATGGGCAGGTGATCATAATTGTATTTGGAACAGCAATGGGGAACGCTACCTACACCCAATCACAGGAATAAACCCCTTATGATGAAATTACTAGCTACGCCCATGCACAATCTGGGGATCTATAATGGTTGGCAAACCCTGCATCCGGAGGGTAGGCAATACACATGCCATTCACTTATGTATGACACCTGTAGTGGACTGGCTAGGATCTTGGTTGCTGGGTTAGACTCTGGTAAACTTGAGACAGCGACACCTCAGAATGAATTTATCGGATCATACACCAGTGACGATGCGCATAAGATGGGAAGATACTCCACATTGAGAGCGCCAATGGCATATGCCCCCAGATCTTCTGACAGATGCGGTGTGCCGGGAAGAACTGGCAGCCTTTCTGGCAGACTACTTGGGGCTTAACTGGGATATCGCTGCAAAAAAAAAAACGGTGACCTGGGAGACACTTAAGGCAGTGACACGTGCAGCTTGTATGTGGGGTTAAGAAGAAGCTAGGGAAGGACCTAAGGGATCAGAAGAATCAACTAATGGAGCTACAGAGCGCTGATATAACTAACCCAGAAATTAGAGTGGCAGACCTTCGGCTCAGAAGAGAGATAGAAGATATACACAATACTTTAGATAAATCAACACTGCACACTTATTGGTAACGTCTACATAGAGAGTGGTGGCAAGTCAGGAAGGTTGCTGGCCTGGTTATTACACCGAGAACAGGAGGTCCCACCTGTTCTGTACCTTCGCAACTCTGAGGGGGCATTGGTAACTACCAGGACAGCCATACCTGAGGCCTTTGTGAAACACTTGAAGATGGTGTATTGGGCAGGGGACGTTTGACCTATTGAGGAGATTGAAACTTATCTGATGGACATGGGAGTTCCCATGCTTGATCCAGATATTGCCCGGGAATTGGACCGGGAAAATCACACTGGAGGAGCTGGGAGAGGCAATTAAAGCGCTCCTTAGATCCAAAGCTCTGAGGGGTGTACGGGGGAATTGGGGGGGGGGGTAGATGCCCACAGGGTTCTGTCAGACCTATTCTGCCACTCTTAAAGCGAAATTGTCGAAGGTCTACAGTGAGGCTAGGAAAGAAAAACGTGTTACCACCCACCATGAGGGACGGCATAGTGTGCCTTATGCCAAAACCGGAAAGTGATCCGACTGACCCTTCATCATACAGAACCCTGGCTATGCTCAACTCAAACGTAAAGGTGCTTTGTAAAATCCTAGTGACGCGTCGGGTGGGAGTCATCCAAACCTTGATCAATGACGATCAATATGGTTTTATGCCCGCCCGCAGCACTGTCTTTAATATATGCAGACTAACACACAATACATGAGACTATAGATAGTGCTCAAAAGCTAGCACTGGTGTGACTAGATATAGAAAAGCCTTTGATACAGTTGAATGGCCATACTTGGTGGCGGTGCTACGCTGTATGGTATTTGGGACTGCCCATGGTCCGGGTGATCTATCTGAGCTGTGGAGTGGGTGAGGGGGACTAAAAAGGGGGGGGTCCTCTGTTGCCCCTGTTATTCCCTAATGAGCCACTGGCAATATTGCTGCACAGAAATCTTGCACAGTACGGCATAAGAGTGGGACACACAACACGCGTGGTCTTATTATTTGCGGACGACGCACTAATATATCTTAGGTCACCAACACACTTGGTTCCGGTGCTGACGGGATTACTATTAACCTTTGGAAAGATGTCAGGTTAGTGAGTCAATGCAGGCAAATCGATCCTTTTCCAACCTGTGGATACAAGTAACACAGAGGGAGAATGACTTCAGGCGCCTGAAAGTAGACACACTCTTGACAAAATTGGAGACATCAGTTGCCTTTTGGTACCGACTCCTGTTGTCGGTAATAGGTTGGACGGCAGTGACGAAAACAGTCTTCCTGTCAAGATTGCTTTACCTTATACAGAACGCGTTGTTCCCTCGCCGACAGGAGTTTCTTTCTCCATAAACTGGATGGGAGTGAGTATGTGTGTGTTTGTTAGTTACACAGAGCAGGGTGGCGCTCCAGGCGCTAATGCGTGACTTAGAGGACCGGGGACTTGCCCTCCCAGACATTCGCTATAATTATTATGCGGCCACATTACAGCATGGGGCAAAATGGCGGACGACCTCTAATAACTGGAAGAAGAAATTATATGATGGTATGATACAAGGAGATACCCTCCCTTGAATGATAATGAAGGAGGGAGCGCGTTCTAAAAACCCAGTCCCCTTCCTGGTAATACACACATTGGCAACGTGGGAGACGGTGGTGACGAAAGTGTTTCGTAGAGCTCCCTTTGACAGGAAACAAACTTTGGGATCTGGTGCCCCTTGTGCGCGATAGACAGCGACATGTCCATGGAACAATGGAGAGCAGGTGGCCGTGATTTGTTGTGGGACTTATACCCGGGAGAGGGTTTCCTCAGATTTCAAGAAGCACAGGACACTTCTGGGGTGGGGCCAGGGCACATCCTCCATTATGCCAAGCTGGAAAATACTGCCAAGGAAATCTGGACGAGGTTCCAAGTGCAACCGCAGCCTTCAAGAATACTGGGTGGGTTGCTTCAATGGGGTGAGGGAAGACACCTGATTACTCTGTTCTAGAGTGTACTCCAAGATGACACAGAAAACAAATATATATATCACCAAGATATACCATATGGCATGGGCATGTGCCGAGATTCAGAATTTTTGGGTGGGGTCTATGGTTGAGAAAGCAACAGGAGCGACCTCTTTACTGGGAGTAATTAGGAAACCGGCTCGGAATACTCATACTCTTGAATGTTCCTTTGAAGGCACTTTTATCATAATGCTGCATGGAAACAAGAACACTGTTATGTTAGGCATACAACTGTGTAGCATCCTACACAATTAAGGCCAACCTAAGCCGATTTTGCATATTACCTCTGGTTGCAAAGAGCCAAGACTGCTAACAAAATCCCATGGTTGCAGAGCATGCAGCCCCACCATGTGTTCGGTTATGGAGCCCTCTTTAATTCTTAGATGGTGGATCTTTGGAGTCAAAG
This sequence comes from Pleurodeles waltl, assembly GCF_031143425.1. Classification (NCBI taxonomy): domain Eukaryota; kingdom Metazoa; phylum Chordata; class Amphibia; order Caudata; family Salamandridae; genus Pleurodeles; species Pleurodeles waltl. The sequence continues at coordinate 363,226,094 of NC_090436.1, read as the reverse complement.
CACTGCCCTTAAGTTAAGTGAACTTTCTGCTGATGCTGCACTGCCAAGGGACAGTTAGAGTAGCGGTCACAAGGCGGCAGTAGGCACAAATAACCTGTCCCATGCAAGGTGGGTGCAGTGGTCTTAAGAACTCCTAATGGTGGGGAAGAACAGGAGGCAAAAGCACTGCTTGGCTGGAGCCCAAAACACTGATTTCTGAGGCGGGAGTGTAGAGGGAATGCCGGTGGAGATGGTGTGGAGCTCCAATGCCTCAGTTCAAACATGTTGTAACTCAACTCAACACAGTGTAAAGGATGCTGACAAGTTATATCTGTCAGACAGTAACTAAATTACAAAACAAATTAGGACAATTATACAAATAGCGATGCAGTGGGGGGCCAGTGATAAATATGGTTGGTGCTCTCTCACGTGATAAAAGTGATCAAGTGCATATCAAATTTGGCAAGAACAGCATGGCCCATTTAAATAAGAGTACCCAATGACTAGGGTCTGTTACACAGTGGACGACCTTTAGATCCCGTTAGAAATCATGATGACTCACGAAGATGTGTATTGTAGCTGTGGCTAGCGTAAATGCTAATAAATGGCCTTCACAGCCTGGAAGGGAGGGGACTTCTGGTCAGAAACGCCATTCACCATCTATATAATAACAGGGCGCAAATACAAAAACGAGGCTGGAAAAAGTCATGGGAAAGTATATATATTTTTTTTTAAACTGTCATATAAATATGGTGAATGTGTGGGAAGGCAAGTGGTGTTTGCGATGGAACACAGATCCGTGCATCAATGTAATAGCACTTGCTGCAAGGATGTAGAATTTAAATAGAAAGAGAAACTGCAAACCGGGCAATCAGTACTACATTTCAGCATGAAGGAATCCTTTTGTCCATTTTGGACGCAAGGAAGCATTGTGCCAAAATAATAGCTCAAAAAACTAAAGGTACCATGCTTAACAGCTGCTCGTGTAATGGACAATCGCTTTCTTCCTGTGCTCAAGTGGTAAAATTACACAATGTAGTGTAATTTCTAGAATTTCAAGTCGCTATCTTAACATGAAATTCCTGAAATTAACCAAGATTACCAAAGCCTAACAGAAATTTCCCTTGGGCCTAATAAAAACTGGCCTGTTTAAGCAGCATTGTATCCTGATGCAGAAGTAAATGACATCTGCCTAATAGGATGCCATGTTAATTTGTCACCAGAAATCTGAAATAGTTCTGACCAGCTGATAATAGTGAAGATACTCACAGTAAAGAATCAGTCCAATTCTCTAAAAAGCTTCATGTAGAGTCTAGCACAAATAAACTTCTCTGGGACCATTTAAATCAAATATGGTTGGATACAAAGGTCTAGTCATAGATTTGGCAAAAAGCATTCTTACCTAAAAGCGAATAGCTTGCAATTTTATTTGTCTGGCCAACAGTGTCTTATGGTGGATTAAGAAAACACACTACATAGAAGCACATTAGATCTTATGGCATGTACATGGGAACAGTGGTCTGCATCAAACTACAGTGGCTACCCTGAAGGAATAAACAGGACAATCTTATCTGTGAATTAATTAGTGTGTTTGTTTTGTATGCCAGTTTCGCTGGTGCGCTTGTCCTGGAATGCAATGTGCAGGTTGAAGAACCTCTTCCTTTCTTGTATGAGGTGATCAAAGAACACAGATTCCAAGATAACCAATCACTCATTTGGATAGAGAGCATCAATATACCACAATTACATAAGAAGATGCTTTATAATGCATGCAAAGCAGTGGAAGCACTCTTTTGGTAAAGCCTGGATATGAAATGTATCTAATTACTTCATAAATTTCTTGTAATAACACTTCAGTATTTGTTAGCTAGAAGTACTGTACCGACAATAGTTCTTTTACTGTCTCGGTCCAACAAAGGGTATGTACATTTATTTTTAGGCTGTGCAGGAAGCATTTACATAAAAACAATTGCTGGTATAGCCACTGAAGTTAACTTCAGATTTATTTATTTTTTTAAGTAACTGCAGAAAAACAGTTAACATGTTTTAAATGTATATCCGTGCACTGCTTGCTTGTGGCTAGAAAAAAACAAAAAACAAAAAGCATGTGAAAATGAGACACTCCTCAGTGCCTTAAAACCTCTAAAAACTTAAAACCTTAATAGTTTCAGGTTACACTCATTGGTGCTAGGGAACGGAAAAGAGAGCTCCCATTTTTCGCCGAAACGTTATAGAAGTTGCAAATCAAGACACTTTAAACTTTAGGTCTGAAAAGTGGCCCTTACCAGACTGAAAAATCACTTCGGAAACAATAGTCAAACACGAAAAAGGGATTACATAACATCAATGTAAGTCTCTATCAGAATCGGCTCCTTTAGATGGCAGGGAGTTGGTCAGACTAACACACATTGCATCCTTCAAATATATTCCACAAAAATAAAATGATTTATCTTGCATAATTAGCAGCACAAAAATGTGTGAACATCACCCATTTAATTGCGAAAGAGTGCCTCACATTCCTAGACATTAATGTGTAGACATGTACACATTTTTCATGGCTACTGCTACACATAATTTAAAAAAAAAAAAAAAAAAAAAACAGATGAGGAGAACAAACTGTTCAAATTAAGTACGTTTTCTCTGATGCCCTCTGCATGAACATTTAACCTATGGCCAATTCCTAAAGCTCTGCCGTAATTGTTCAAGATTGAGTGTTTTTAATAAACAAGTGGTAGATACTGAATCCTAGATATCTGAAATTTGAGAACCTCTTTTTTGTACATAAGCAGTGCTAAACCTGAGGGACACTTAGGTGCACACCAGATATTGGAGGAGTGGACAAGTAACTGATGCTAGGAAGATCCTGTAGGGGATTCCGCAAGTCACCAGACATTAGCCATTTGGAAGGTGAAGATTGCAGTATGTGCCACCTAACCAGAAACACAAAAGAACCCTATGGCTGGAAATGGTCTGAATTCAAAGGAAATGCACTAACTGTAACTCAAGCAATGTACTTTACCTCTTCATGTGCCCATGTAACATGCATTATGTGGGCATGACATGAAGGAAAGTCAAACTAAGGATATGCGAGCATTGGCAAAACCTATGGTGCAAACGAGCTACTACGAAGATCATACGGTAGAGGATTTAACGTGAACCATATAGGAACAAGTACATACAACCTCACTCACGAAACAGATAATCCAGGAAATGGCCTGAAAAAGAACAGAGATGGATCTACCAGTTGTCCACCTAAAAAGGATGGTCTCAATAACGGCACCCAATTGTTAAGTGTTGGGTAACCTACTACTTATAGACAATACAGTTCTATAATGTAAGCCAGGGTTCAGAGAAACGGCTTGTTTAAAAACACCTAGTGAATGAGGAGTACATACATACGCACGAAACAGATGTGGTGGTCAATGATGTATATTTTGTTCATCACACACTTCCAATTTTCATAAATTTCTTACAAGGACTGGTGAGATGCAAACACTACTGTATTCCTTAGTTGGTTTTCGCCCCTGCTGATATTTATACAGTTGTATTTAGATGAAGGTTTGAGCAGGAACAAACGTAATGATTATCAATCAAAGATGGCGGCTAGAACAGACTCGCTATAGTAGGAGTACTAAAACACAGAACCATGTGATTACGTCAGACTGCCAACACCACCGCAGTGGAAAGGGCAGAGGACACAGCACTTCAGAAACACAAGCTCCCATTTCGGCCCCTTATGATGAAGGAATTACAGGCACTGAGAGCTATGTGCTGTGGCTGGATGGGTTCCACGTACTAGCAAATACAATTTCTGGTCACTGTTCCATTTCTTTTCCATAATATTGCTTACTGAAACTGCAGCAAGGTCTGACATAATAATATACTCTTATCGACTAACAGACTCCTCCTAATAATCACCTCTTCCTTATTTGTAGAGTGCCGAAACCCACCCTATTGGTAATTACCTAAGGTGCAACAAAACCCCAGGTTTTATGTAAGTATTGACACAAGAGTGATTAGAACACATTCACGGGGAGCAGGAAACAGAAACACAATTGGCATTACGGGGGCATGAGCACCCTGATGCGTTCAACCACCTGGAAAAACATGATGACAAGTGTGTTTTTAAAAATAAAAAATAAAGTGTGGGGTCTGTTTGGACAGATGCATCCCAAACACAGATGTATATGGTTGCTATCTGTTTTTCACAACTATACTAAGCAAAGTGTGAATAAGAAGTAAATATGGGGTTTCTCTTTGGGGATAGGGATACTGAAACAGATGACTTGTGGAAATATGCACTAATGTTTAAACTTTTCAGTGACTCACCTCAATACTCAAACTATGTCACCTTACATTATGTTGAGAATAAGCAGGGGTGTGGAATTCTCATAGCCCGAAGCCTAGGACATATTGTTTGAGGAGAAGGACAACAAGATTTTATGTTAACTTTGTCTTTGGGACAAGTAGTCCCAACCCCCTACAGCACAACTCTTTGGCTGCCAGACTACAGTACCACATTATGGAGCACGGAAGGGAATTGTCTGCAGTGGAGGTAATATTTGTGTCCATATGTTTAAGCTGTTATAGCTTGTATTTATTGTTTATTACTACAAAGCCTTTATTACTAGGATGAGCGATCAAAATAAAAGTTGTAAGCTTAGGCTACACTACTGACTGTGGTTGCAGTTAACAAAAAAAAAAAAAAAAAGTATACACACGTTTGCAAAGTTCAATTATAGGAGGCTCTGTATAAAACTCGCAGAGTGCTCTATGATTAAATCAATACTTGCAGAAGCTTGAAAGTAAGATTGATGATTATTTGCTTTCAAAATAAAATGTTCAAAAAAAAAAAGCCAAACTAGGAAAACATTTTTTTCTAAACTACTGTGAATTTTTAGGTACCATTTCTTTGAAGCATCATTTAGTAAAGTGTATTGATCCATGCTAATATTGCCAAAAAATATTCATAATGGAAAATCAGTGTACCAAGATTCAACAAGATTATGGGGAACATGAAAATAAACATGCATTGGCAAAGCCAATAGGTTTGACACTGGTGGTCAGTTTTTTTGGTTTTGTCAACATGTCTCGTGTTTTGACATGGCTGTTGGAAAACTTTGTTGTGGGCGCTGCCAAGCCCTCGCCACTGCAAAAAGAAATTATCAAAAAGCAAAAGTATTTTTTAGTCAAAAAAAAAAAAAAAAACACATTACCAGGAGCACTAAACAAAATTACTTTGTGCTCAGATATGCTCCTTGTGAATGAGCAAATTGCTATCACTCACAGTGAAGCCAGCCGATAGATGGAGAGTAAGAAAGACATAGAAATTTAATAAAAACAAAAGATCTTGGTTAACACCAGACCTAATTAGGGGCCCAGTTCTTCACGAAAATCACAGAAGTGCACCCATGGTACATGTCTTTGCTTTAGGGGAGATTAACTTATTTCATTAACTCAGATGAATTTACAAAAGTACATCAGAAAATCGTAGTACTTTAGCATATACAAGTTCACTTTCCCTCCAGACACTTTTTTCTCAATCATGGAAGAAGCCTTACGTCTGCCCTCGTCAGGAGTAAATTTCCAAACATGCAAGTTAATAGGTTTGCAAAGACTCAAAAGGGCATTCCAACCTTTGAACTACCGCTTACCGCTACCTTAGGCCCCAAGTATGTAGGTCTGCGAAAAGGTGGAAAAATAGGAAAATTGCTAGTAATAAAGCCCCACTATAGTATTAGCCCTAGTATAATCTGATATGCTATGGTCAGTGCTCTGATATAGTAAGATTGCTGCCATAATTTGTCGCCACACTACATGGCACCAAAAGGAAAGGTATATTTTTTTACAGGACAAGAAGATTTATGAAGCAACCTGTCCCATGGACAAGTAGATATTTTATTAAATTCCACACCCGATAGGTAACCGGTTTCTGATTTCCATAGGCTGAAGAGCACAGGATAATTTCTGAGAGCCAGATGGCATTCTCACCCTAAATTGCGGGAGCGGTAATGAGGGAACGTGTGAATGATAGATACTTTTCATGGAACACTGAACTCTGAAATCTGGAGCTCAATAGCAAGATCGTATAGGTCCTAAAGAAATGTGGAAATTTTATGCCGGATGAAACATGTTGACCATCTAGTCAAAAGCACAAATGATGATTCTAGTGCATTAAGCTTGTTTTTAATCTTACAAGGGGGTCCCATCTAATACAGTTTGGGTGAGGCATTACTCAAGCAATTTTAATTTTCTCCTTGGGATTCCCACTTAGTGTATCCTGCTGTTAATGTAGACTAAATGACATTTATTGAATACCTAAGTGCTCTCTCCAAAGGTGGTGTTGAGCCCACCTGATGTTAACAGCTACGCTAGTGTTGAACCGGTAATGCAGCATGCCACTAGTGTGTGGGTCAAAAAAAAAAAAATCAACAAAGAATCATTCTGTTTAGACTATGGTGGTTTAAGTACGGATACAACAGGTTTCTCTCTCTTAGGACAGACCTCTCGGTTTTTCTGGATTTGACTTAGGAGAAGGTGAAGGGAGTGAGTGGATTCTTTGTGTGTATAAATCTGTGTGTATATATTGGAACACACAAACATACGCACATTCACACTACTCAGGGCACAAAATTCAACCACAGGGCCCCTGCACTCCAGCTGAAGAGCATACAGAGTGCTTTAAAAAAATATGGTAAGGTCTCCTGGGGCTCATGTATTCAATGACCAGGAGGATTTACTGCAACTTTTTTATTTTTTATTTTTATAACTGTTCTAAGGGGGCTGCTGCACTCCTTGCAAACCCCAACATTTATGAGAAGGAAAAAAAAAAAGCTTGTTGGTGCCCTTGTCCCATCGAAGGACACCAGGAAGATGAAAAAAATAAAAATAAATATATATATAGCCCTTTAAGGGCATTATGGGGTTACTCCATGGCAGGAATAGTGAAAGAGAAATGAGAGGCTACTCCACTCATTTCACATTTGCGCTTTTAAAATATAGGGGGTCCCGTGCACCTTGAAAATGTTGGGGGCTGCAGTGTAGGGGCAGGCTTAGTGCTACCCAGGACATTCACAACATTAAAAGCCCTTGGCATAGGCCTATGGCCCCAGTTGGTCTGCCAGCTCCCCTGGCCATTATGGGTGCCAGCTGCATTGGTCTTCTCCCAGGGGAAATCTGCTTTCTTTCTGACCCCGCAGGGCAGCAGCAAACCTATGTTGCCTGCCCAGTAGAGCAGAGGTAGGGAGCTAGGTTTCTGTTCCCTACCTGAGTTCTCCCGGTTAAGGAACAACACAGTGACCTTGGAGATGGAGTTCCTGGGACAGAGAGACTGACATTGGGCTTTGGGATAAGGTCTCTGGAGCCATTCCATGTCAAAGGCAGGGAGACACCACACACCCCTCCATAATAAGGCATTAAGTTCCGGGGGATGAGGTCCCCAGGGTAACTACTGGGTTGGGGAGTGGGGCCCCACAACCCCCTCCGAATATCAAAACAAGCATCTGCAATGCAATAGATCTCGCATTTGCTTGAGCTAGAGCTATTGGGGCTCTAAATTGATAACTGGACTTTTCTTGCCACATAAATTGGTCCACCATGCTTCATAACATGGTCTTTTTCTGCCACATAATTCCAGTGGACCTATAACTAAAGCACTTCCATTTACCTTCATCCTCTATCTACAGCAAAAAATGAAAATGTTGCCATTTAGCATCATAGTTTCAATCTGCCACGCTAATGACAAAGGAATATCACTTTCACTACCCTACTATGAGAGTTACTGGCTGGCTAACACAAAGCATTATGAACGCTCACCAGCAAGTAGTCATGGTGATGTTTAATGGAACATTGTGATTTATATGAACTTCCTCAAAAATAAGAATTAACCTTATTTTAACCTGGCCTTCTGGTGGTACAGTGTTACATTAGGAATGTGTCCCTTATACACATCAGTATTCAGAGGACTCTTGGCTGTGCAAGTCTGCTCTACAGCTGAGAATATGGGTGATGTTTCAAATGTTTCAGAAAATATCAGTGAAACGTTTCACCAATTTCAGCAGAGGCCAGTGAAAATGTTAACAACCAGATGAAAACTGGTAAAGCAGCAGGTTCCCCAGAACACTACTTTCCACTAATGATTTGGAAGTAAGTGAAACCGGGCAGTCTAAACAGATATGAAATTAACACAATCTTAGGAGCGACATGACACTTTATTTATTTGGCAAGTGGGCCAGCTTTTGTTAAAACTGGAATCATTCAATAGTCTGCACTACCCTATATTTTTTAGGTACCAAAGTACAAACAAACAAACATCATTAGAATTGCCATGCAGTCGATTTAATTATTGCTACTTCCCCAAATTATGTGCACAAAACATGTTGTACCTGACACCTTGGGCACTGGCCAGAGTTCCCTGTAACAACCAAGTTGAATGTCTTTGGGGGGTGAGCATGCACTATGAAAAAAGTTATATTGTGTGTTGCATAACCTAGCTGGTCACTAATGTTTTATAGGAGCATCTATCACCAGTCTCCCTCTGTTCTCAGGGACCCCAGGTCTATTTTTAAGTTGGCTTTTACTCACAGCACTGGGATAGCTCGATTTCTTTAAAGGGCCCTGTATAGAGAGGAAACTGATTTGCCCTTCTGCAGCTCCACCCTCCCACCACTATGTACAGCTAGGCCAGTGAATGGTCTTCGGTGGTGCACCTGGGAGTCTGTCTCTACTGGGCGTACCTTAAAAACTTTCCGGGGGGCGTGGATTTGGGTGTCAAGATGGCGGCCGCACTTTGAAAGTGCTCTGGACCCCTCCGTAATCCGCCCAAAGCGATCGCCGAACTAGACGTGCAATCGCGTCAAAACCTATTCTTGCAGACGTTCCGGCTGGCATGGAGCGAGAGGCGATGTTCACTGTGGCCATGGCGCCCCGGGGGAGTCGCGGGGCTCGCCCGGCCCTGGTGGCCAACATGGCGGCAGGGGTCACCTCAAGGAACGGAGGAGCGCGCCCTCGTTGGGTGCGCCCATAACAGCAAAGACGCTGACTGGGCAGCGTGCGCTCGGCTGCCATCGCACTCCCGCGGGGCCCCCTGGAGGGAGCCTCTGGCAGAAGGGACCCCTGACGAAGACCCGGGGGCGGAGGTGGTGCCCGGCTGCCTCCGGGTCCGCAGTGGAGCGCTTCCTTTGGTGGCTGCCCTGGGCCCCCGGGGCACTCTCCGGCTGCCCTGAAGATCACCGGAGAACATCGATTGGTGGCCCCGCGGGAGGGGGTGTGCAGCCCGGGTGGCACGCTCACACAGTGGGTGTTCCGGGTGGGTTGTGCTGGCCCGCCCGGACGGACGTACCCACCTGGAGATCTTGGCGTGGTGTCAAAGGAGGGGGGCAGCTGCCGGCCGCGCCCAGAGAAAACGGTGGGGCGCGACTCACGCGAGGGCCCCCCTGGAAGAAACAACCCTCTGTGGAGGAGTGCCCGAGTTCGAGCTGCCCGGTCTTGGTGACCCAATGGATTGAGGCTTCCTCTGCCAGAGACGCCCCATGTGGGGGATGCGGGACGCCGGATGGCGTCACAGCGTCAGTCGACTGGCGAGATGGTCCCCTTGTGCCCCCCCCCATGTGATCAAGGGACACAAGAAAATCCGAGGTGGGTGACAACAGGTTGGCCTGCCCTTGTACTATGGAACAAGTCGGGCCACAGCCTGTGGCCATAAGAGTGATCGGACGTTCGCTGACCCAGAGCCCGGATATTGGCTGGACTCGGAAACGGGGGGGGGGTCTGAGCTTCCCCCTCCCCAACGCCAGGTGATTTCCCTGGGAGTGCCTGGGGTTGCCTCTGGGATCGGGCACGGGAGCCTACGCACACCCCGACCGTGCCCTTGGAGGGGCAGAGGACTCAGCAGCTTGCTGGTCTTCTCTGGTAGCGGCGGATCTGTGGACTGCATCATTGAGGGAGTGGAGGGCTCTGCATGGTGCCCTTCCGTTCTGGCTGAACGAATATCTACCCGATTGAACCCCTGGTACCCACTAGTGACAGAAACTAAAGACTTCAATTCCTTGGCCGTACTGAGCGGTGTCACCAACACCTGGCGAGACCATGGGAAAAGGAAGCATCAAAGCACTCATCAGCTTCACAACCAAGGATCGACCAATTCACTGCACCAACGGCCTCTCGGGGTGGCGGGGATGCCCCTGTCTAAGGCCACGCCTCACCGGATGGAGTAAACGCCATCCTACCGGCGATCCAGACGTCACAACTTGCTGTGGAGACTAAAATCGGAGAGGTAAAGGAAGACGTAGGCCTCATAAGACAGGACCTCAGAAACGCCGTGGGGCGCATTACCACCGTGGAGGCCCACATTTCACAAACTGAAGACGACCTGGTTGACCTCAGGACCAAAGTACCCCAACTATTATCCTGCACTGGAGAGCTACACCGACGAGCCGAGGACACCAAAAAACGCTCCCGGCGCAACAACCTCTGCTTCATTGGATTTCTGAAGGGTGCAGAGGAAAACAAAACACTCGATTTTCTGGAACAATGGATCAAGTCCTGGATGCCAGAACATGCACTCTCGCCATGGTTTGCGATCGCGCAAGCGCATAGGGCCTTGGGCCCATAGCCTCCTCTGGGTGTTCCCAGAAGACCCCTCATCGCATGTTTCCTTAATTTTAAAGACCAAGACAATATCCTAAGGGAAGCCAGATGTGTTACTAACCTCTGCTGGAACAACGACAAGATCTTAATATTCCCTGACTACACCAGGGAGGTTCAGACCCGGCGTCGGTCATTTGAGAAGGTCAAACAAAAGCTCTGGGCGATGCAGCTCCCATATATGCTCCTTTTCCCGGCACACCTAAAATTCATCATGGCAGGCAAAACCTTCTTCGACACACCGGAATCGGCATGGGACTGGCTGACAGAGGAGGGGGTTGGGAGTTGGAGGGGTCCCCCGGGCACGGGTGGCCCCACAGAGGGGCCGCAGAAGCACCAGGTCTAGACGGGGAGAGAAGAAAGGGATCGCTGACCCACCGGGACATGAACCTGTCGTGGGAACTGGCCCCTGATCCGGGAGGTTGGACACAGAGCGTCCCCATTCCCCAGAGCGAATGTGGGCTAATGACAACCTGAGCCAGTCTCCCATACTTGGATAGGAACCACCTGATGATCCATGGTGTTTCTATGGATGTCGCTTGGCCCTGCGGGTCGCAGTCTGACCCGCGATGAGATACTCACACAGTTACTAGCTAATGCTGCACTGCTGGCTGGTTCGCCACACTTAACTTTCACTGTCTAATAGTCTAATGATCCGTCTGAATGGAGGGGTCCACCGATCTGGCCGCGTTACCTAGTTTGGGTAGTTGGGCGACAGATGCTTCCGGGGTTGAAGTATGGGGTGGGGGTGTGTGAAGTTAATAGAGGGATTTAGAGAGGTTATTTGGTTACGTTTTCTTTTCCTTATCACTGCTTTTGTTTTCATTATCATTCTTTGTCTGGGATGACTGAATTCGGACCCCACAACGCGTTCCCAATACTATGACACATTGACACAATGGACAAGTGGCCCACACTAACTCAAATACTGTCATGGAACGTAAACGGTCTGCTAGATAAAATTAAGAGGTCTGCAGTATTTAGCACTCTCCGTAGATACGCTCCATCAGTGGTCCTGTTGCAAGAAACTCACCTCTTAGGTACCCTCTGCCCCATGTTGGCGCGAGGGGGATATGATAAAGTTTACCACGCAGGTTTTGCACGCGGATCAAGGGGAGTGGCCATTCTTCTCCACCGCTCACTGCCAATAGTTGTTGCCTCTACGAGGTCCGATCCGCAGGGGAGGTTTGTGACAGTGTCTGGGATACTTCACGGATCACCGTGTAACTTTGGTTGCACATACGACCCACCAACTGGTTTTGATAATTTCTTAGTCGTGCTCCACCGTGCCTTGGTGGACCCCCCTCAGGGTGCCACTCTAGTGGGTGGGGACTTTAACTCAGTCTCATTGGATGTCTCGGGACGGTTTCAGCCGCCCGAAGTATAAGGGCAACAAGTTTGCATAGATGGGCGTACAGCCTTGGCATGTGCGAAGTGTGGAGAACTTGGCACCCAAGAACGAAGCAATACACGCACACCTCAGCGGCCCACCAATCACATGCTAGAATCGACCTTATATTTATACCGGCCCAAGATGTACCCAACGTCACAGGCACAGAGATCTTGCCCCGGGGTGGGGTTTCTGACCACTCACCAATGCGAGTTAGACTAGGTGGCTTAGATCCGACCCGATGCCCGCTGTGGCGCCTAAATGCTTGGCACCTGCAAGACACCGAATACACCCAAGATATCAGAGACCATCTTACCCAATATTTTGAACATAACCTGGGTACAGTGCGATCCCCAGGCACAATTTGGGCGGCTTGCAAGGCCACCCTTTGTGGCTATGCAAAGCACCTCGTTCTTATCCGGGAACGCGCCAGGGACGAACAATTGTCAGCCCTAGAAGCCAAGGCACTACGACTTGAACGCCAACGCTCAGGTGACATGTCCACCCCCATACTAAGACAACTCACTAGAGAGGAGTTTAAACATCTAACCCTCGAATCCGCAAAACATATCTGGAGAGCGAAGGCTGCCCGTATATACGGCTGGGGAGACAGGAACGGAAAGCTCCTGCATTGGCTGGCCACGCAACCTCTAGCCGACAGTAATTCCTGAAATCCTTGACGCATCGGGAACACTTGTTAGCTCCCCATATGATATCGCACAGACCTTTGCTTCCTACTATGCGAGGCTGTAAGTGGAGCGCCCCAGGCCTCCAACCGAGAGAGAGCTTCCCCTTCTGAAGGACGTGGTGCTCCCCCGGATCTCACAGGCAGCAAGAGAGGCTCTAGATGCGGAAATAATCCTGGCTGAGGTAGCAGGGGCGATAACACAACCTTTGGTCAGGTAAAACCCCCGGCCCAGAAGGCTTCCTGTCGGAACTCCATTGTCGATGTGGCGAGATATTAAACCCTCACCTCCTTAACATGTACGAGGAAGCTGAAAGAGAGGGCCACTTTCCCTCCGAGATTGACCAGGCCACTATCGTAGTAAGGACCCAGCCCCCGTCGTGTAACTGCTCAGCATACCGGCCTATTTCCCTTCTTAACATCTGAATCAAAGCGCTGTCAACAATACTAGCTACTAGATTGAAACCTGCTCTTCCCACACTGGTCCACCCTGACCAGTGCGGGTTTATGCCCTCACGCAGCACCAGACATTGCATTAGGCGGTTGCACTCGGCCTTAGCATATCGGGGGATCCTGTCTCGGTCAGCGCTAGCCCTTCTCCTAGATTTCAAAAAAAGTCTTTGATACTGTGGACTGGTCCTATCTGGAACAAGTCCTTCGACACAACGGGATTGGACCAAAGTTCTGAAGCCTCGTTAAACTACTTTACTCCAACCCGACGGCCTGTGTCCAAGTAAACGGGGTGGTCTCTGACCCATTTCCCATACGTCGTGGCACCCGCCAGGGATGCCCCTTATCCCCATTGCTATTTGCACTCGTGATAGAACCCCTGGCGAAACTACTGCTGGAGGACCCCCTGATGGGGGGATGGGCATGGCCTGAGGGCCCTGAAGACAGAGTGGCTCTCTACGCGGATGATGTCCCCATCTACATCTCAAACCTGGCTACAAGCAGTCTGTGGATCCTTGAACTCTTGGATCTCTTTTTCCAAGCCTCTGGTCTGGCTTTAGACCCCAGCAAATCTCTCCTGGTTCCCCTACATCCATCCAGAGAGTGTATCAACTGGCAAAGTAACATCCCAATCCGTAGAAATAATTTTAAGTACCTAGGCATACACGTAGCCTTATTACCCGAGCAGGCATGGGAACTAAACGTCACGCCACTTACCAAAAAAATTAGAATCGACCTCCAAAAATGGAGGACCTTACCCCTCAACTTGTTGGGCAGAATAGCCCTCTACAAAATGATGATACTCCCCAGATTCCTATACCTCCTGCAGAATCTTCCACACTCAATCCCCCGAAAGTGGTTTGCCGAAATAGACACAGTGGCACGCCGATTCTTGTGGTACAGCTCCCGCCCTAGATTGGCCCTAGTTACATGCCAGAGAGATACATACGATGGAGAGTTAGGCTTGTCCAATATCTACCTCTATTACCTAGCCACTCACCTCCTGGTGATCAATGACTGGCTGGGAGGAGGGTGGTCCGATCCTGCTTACATGTGTGAGCTTCAGACACTCGGGCACTCTGGAGTTTTTGATGCCCTATACGGGGGCCGTATCCCCAGTGACACCCCAGATATCACGAGGGTAGTGCTGCAGGGCTGGCGCGCAGTCCAAAGATTAACGGGCTTGGGGGGGGGGGGACTCCTCACCCAACAGACTCCCCTGTGGCGGAGAACTCACCTACGTGAGGTCTCAACGCTAGAGGGATTCCAAAAATGGGACAATATAAGGATATCTACCCTGGGGGATGTCTGGGGCGAGTCACATATGTGGTCCTTTGCAGATTTCCAAGAAACTTACTCCTTACATAATAATCAATTCCACAAATACCTACAGCTCGGACACGCACTTCTGGTACACGTCAAACCGGGAGACATCGTCCCTGACAGCAGCCCTATGGAGACGAGGACCCTGATGGGTGATCTGGGCAAAAGAGGAATATCCCAACTTTACCGTTCCTTACTCTCCAATACCACCCACCCCCCTTGGGGAACTTCGCCAGAAGTGGGAGGGCTGGGTAGGCCCAATTGAGGAGGCAGATTGGATAGATGCATTAATGGTCTCCAGGACCTTATCAATGTCGTCCCGATTCCGAGTGTTACAGACATTCTTCCTTCACACAGCCTACCTCACACCTGTGAGACTCTCCAGGGCTGGCCTGCGACAGACTTCCGCTTGTCCTCGATGTTTCAGCCCCGACGCTGACTTTTTTTCACATGATCTGGACATGCCCCATTATCTCGACGTACTAGAGGGCAATAGTGGGAGAAATCTCGAAGGTCCTACACTCAGGTGGAGGTTGGCCCCCTTCCCCTTCGGGCAATGGGGGAGATGGACTTAAGGAGACCAGATCGTACCTTTGTTGGAGTGGCATGTCTGGTGGCAAAGAGGGACATTGTGACGGAATGGAAGGCAGGAGCGGCCCCCACACTGTCTAAATGGAGGCGGGGTGTTGATTGGTTCGCACTATGTGAAAACCCCGTGTACGAGGCCAGGGGATGCCCAAGCAAATATAACAAGATATGGTGGAAATGGGGGTGCACATAAAATGCCGAGCAGATGGTGTGGAATCCTCTCCTGACAGGCTGACACGGTTGGGACGGCCCCCTGACGGGGGTCCCCTTGACCCCTTCCACCCTGTTTGACCAAAGCCCATAGGTCGCGATAGAACCTCTTTGACCCAGCACCACACAGTCAAACACTCCCATGCTTTTTATGTCCACATAAGATTTAACCCCAAAAGACTCAGACCCTTGGACATATTTTGGTTGTCCCAAAACCATTCTATTTTATTTTACCTCACCTTGCTTTACACTACGTTATATTATTTAAGGTTTGGATATTTGTTTAAGTCACATTATTCTTTGTTAAAGGTACGCTTTGTGATTTTTGTATTCGGAAATTTTATGTTTTTCCCCCCCGTTTAAAAGCAATAAAAATATATTTAAAAAAAATAATAATAATAAAAAAAAAAAGAACCTTTCACCATAACACTCCAAAATGCCGTTGTTTTTTTTTGTTGAATATCACAGATCTCCACGGTGCAGATCTCCTATTTTACAGCAGGATAATTGTATTAGTATAATGTTGGACTATCGCCACAGTTTCTCAAAGAAAAGGAGAGCCCATAGTCCCTCCTCACCAGTGAATGGCTCACGCCCTGTCACTCACAATATCACCTCGCGCCAAATAGGAGGCATAAATGACACCAAATATGCGTCACTCCTGCCAGTCCTGCATGCATTTATACACAGAGTTCCTAGTCACTTCTTCCTTCAAAACCTTGTCAGAAGAGACCACTCCCAGCCGGGAGTCATTTCCAGTCACAGAAGTCAATTTTTCAAGCTACAATGCATGCAAAGTAGTAATATTCAAGACCAGTTCCAAACCACTTTTCTCATATGGAAGCATCTGGGCTGCCAATTTAATTCCAGGTCCGGTGCCAGCATCTAACAACGGACTCAGCACATTAGCTAATCCTTTAATCAGTTAACATGAGATCAGGCCCATTTTTCCTTGGAATGCACATAAGCAACGGGGGCACTACCATCTTCATCAAGATGATCCACCTGAACACTGGCAGTTTCAGCTGAAAGGAAAGAGAACTCTGCATCCTCTCCATGTTCCTTAAGATTTAATGCTACAGTTACACATTCTGGGTGCATGATCTGTATCCCTACGTACTTCAACATTCTATTCTAACACCACTCACCCATATCCTGACAGGTAAGTTTTCCACTCACGGTTTCGCCCAGTTTCCCAAAGGAAAAATGTGGATTCCCCCATTTAATCTTCAGACCAAACAAGGTCCCAAATGTGTACTAATGGAAGTAATTTAGGGACCATTCTCTCAGGTTTGGACATATACATCATTGTTTCATCAGCATGAAGTGATACGGTACGTGTAGTGCTTCCAACTATAATTCCTTGCTGGTGCAAGTCCACTGTGGGCCTACACTCTATGACCTCCACCGCTAATGCAAACTGCAGAGGCAATGGTGGCATCCTTTTCTCCTTCTCCATCGAAACTCCCAACGGTCTGTGATAATATCATTAGTTTCACTCTGGCCATAATCTGGGAGTAGTACAATCAACATCAACCCCTGTCCAGAAGCTGGGGACCAGAATTGTAAAAAGCATTAAATAAAATAAAATCCTATCCCAAGGAATCTAAGGTGTTCTAGGATGACCTAAGCCTTTTTGCTTTCCTCCAGTGAATATGGACCATGGGTACCTGTGCAGGTTGGCGATTCTGCTTCTCCCAGCTGTAAAGCCAGATGGGTCCTGGTATACTATCAACTGTAGAGTTCACAATTATAGTCCTCAATGAGTACTTTGATAGCAGAGAAGGGCACCTTCTGTTGTGACCACATAAGTGCCAATGAACAGATCCACTACACCACATTCACTCTGTACCTTTCCAACAACTGCATAGTATGTCTCTTACCCACCACAAGACATCACAAACCTCACATGCACAAGTTATGTCCCACTCACCAACAATGCTCAATCAACCCTCATTAGCATCACATTCACAAGCACCAACACCAAGCACTCCCAATTCTGCTGACTTGCTAATGCCAGTACTCACAGAGAACTTCTGCAAGCTGCTGACATGTGTGATCTTATCACAACTCCTGGTCTTAAAGCACTCATAGTAGAAACCAGGCAGTGCCCTACCACCACCCACCAGATGACCCTGTTGCACAAAATTACAGTACCCAATAGATCGAGAGGCAATCGTAGTCATCCATCAAACATTGTTGCTTTGCAGATAATAATAACCTGACCTCAGCCGTTCCACACTGCCTTACCCTTACAACTCCCAGTCCAACCAAAAACGTATTAAAGGAGAACACAGACATCACTCAATAGCACATCGAAAGAAAACTCAAGTCTGTCATCATTTCTCCCAGCAACAAACCTAAATAGCCTACACTGCAAACCCAATGCACAGAAGACAAGACGATGATACTACAGTGACAAAGGCCACGTCCTACAAAGACACCATGCTATCATCATTGTGGAGAAGTGTGGCTCAATGGTTAGAGCGGCAGACCCTGAAGCAGAGATCTGGCTCAAGACCAGGGTTCAAGTCCCGCTTCGGCAGGTCTTGGGCTCAATTCCCCTTGACCAGATAATTCTCGCCTCGGTGCCTAATCTAATTCATGGGTCCCACTCTGCAACTCTGGGCAATAGCTTGCTTAATCTCCACAACGGCCCCAACAGTGCTTAGATGCCTGGCTTCACCCTGGGGTGCTCAGGAGTGGGCGCCTCACAGGGAAAAGCCAGGAGGGGTTCCATAGCGGTATGAGTACAGCGCCTTGAGACCCTAACGGGTGAGTAGTGCGCTATACAAGTGCTAATTTACATTTACATCAATCATAATGGGCATATGCAGAGACACACTAGCATCACTAAATATCAACACATTACTTTCTTATGTCCCTTCCTAGATGTCATCAGAACTAATCCTATTCTACCATTTCTTAAGAAATTCAACCTGAATCAGAATGAACTCCCTACCACCCAAGACACATACTGCATCTGGAAAAAAGATCTCTGAAAAGCCAGTCAACGACCAGCTTCAGGAGAACATCAAACACAATCCAGGTCCAACCATTCAGAATTCAACCTCTGCAGCAGCACACAGAAACCAACCAATTGGATGTCAAGGCTTTTAAGATCACGGCAATGTCTCCCTGTACGTGCTACTCCGCCTTCATCCTTTGACACAGTTGACCACGGAGTCTTGCTCAAAAGTCTCAGATTTTCAATGGGACTGATGAGCAACTTGCAACAATGGTGTAACTAGTAACTGACAAATACAGTGCAGTAGGCCTACTGATGGTCTGAGCCCATCCACGCCATGTGAGATGCCCCTACGCTAAATCCTCTCACAAATTATCCTGCATGTATACATGAGTCAATGTAGCTATCAGTATCCATCAATATGCACAAGATGGTGAACTCTGCACAAGGGTGACATTTAGCAAGGACACCAACCTGAAGAAGGCGAATCTTGCCCCCATCTACACCTCGATGACCAGAGCACACAGAGTTGAGTTGCAGAAGACAGAATTTATTCTCAGGGCAAAGCCAGCAAACAACTGCAGCTACAGAAGGGGCTTGAACAGATAAACCTCAACAGATTCACACCCTGACTTGTCAACAGCTGCGACTCAACTTTTACATGGACACTAATCTCAGCTTCAAAATACATCAACAAGATGGGGGGAAAAAACAAAAAAAAAGAAAAAAACATTCTTGCCTCTAAAGAGTGAAGCAAGTTCTTCTCCCAGATGACTCTTTCAGGGCAGCAATCCAGACAGTAGTAAAGTCTCACCAGAAAGAGGAAAAGTTCACTCACCAAAACCCCAGCATCCCACCTAACCCAACTGATTAAGGCACTTGATGCTGCATCTCACACACACACACACACACACACACAATGTCAAACGTCTTTGGAACTTTCACGTAAGGACAGCACTCTGGCATCAACAAGCCCTCTCCTCCTGCCAAAATGTCCTTCGAGATCTGGTGCATACCTTACTGAGCCGCACAAAATGTCACCCCATCTTACCTAGCATCCAAGATCAAAACCTCTGCAGGACTACCCATGACATATAGCAAAGACATCACAAGACTCAAGACCACAAAATGACTCCTCAGGGTGGTTTACGTTCCATGTGGAGCTTCAATGTCTGGTATCCCCAAGACAAATCCTGCGTCCAGGCCATCTGTACTAAACTTCAAGCATACTTCCATACAAACAAAGGATCCGTTGCTTCAAGGGGACTGTGGGAGCTAAAGGATACATCCGCGCATAGGAGCAGGATCGCTCTCTCCACATCACCAAGTTGGTGGCCCGTGCCTTTTCAAGGTTCACTGGGTGACATTTCTTGCCGACTAAACCTCCCATACGAGGAGATATGTATACAATCTCTGCTAAACTTATATGGCGTGCCACGACAGCCAGGCTGTATGGTTGGGAAGACAAGAACGGGAAGCTCTCAACGCCAGGTGACTAGAATCATGCGAGAAATTGTTGATGAACAGGAGAAAACGCTCCACCCTCTCCCAGAGGTGGGATAAGCGTTCGCCCCCCAATATCAAGAGTCTATATACAGCAATTCCTGGGAGAGACGTCAACTCTTCCTTTTGATTCCTGGACGTGATACCCCGCCCCAGATTTTCATGGACGGAGACCCGGACTCTAGACAAGGTTCTTAGCTTGCAGCCAAGGAGATGGGTGGGCATTATCCGTGATGGCCCCTGGGAACCCCCAGACCAGATCGTTCTGAAGCAGAATGTTATGCCATGTTTTGGGATCTTCTGCCTTTCTACAAAGAGGCAGAATGAAGAGGTACTTACCCACTAGAAAGACACAGCCATGACAGTGGTGCTTCCGAAAACAAAACCCCCCATCAATGGCTTGTGCGGACTATCTTCTAATCTCTCTCATTAAAGGGGAGGTTAAGATATTCGCAGCAATCCATGCCACCCGGCTTAATCAAGTTGTCCCTACCTACTCTGATACATCCTGGCCATAGGAAACGAAGCAAAGGACACAAGGACTGCGTTGCTTTGTATGCAGACAATGTCCTCCTTTACTTTGCAGATCCCGCAACGAGCGGCCCACGCTGCCTCAGACACCCGTTAGTGCTTTGGGGAGGCATTGGGACTCAGCACGAATCCTTCCAAATCAATACTAGTGACCTTGGACAATGGTTAACCTCTACTTATACTACTTGGCTTCCCATCTATTAGTGATTCATTACTGATTTAATAGGAGGTTGGTCAGAACCCGTGTACCCATTAGAACTGTTCCTTTTGGGGTTCTCTCAAATTTTCGGTATGCTTTATGGATCCCCAATCCCTCGGGAGATGCTGCCGGTGATGAAGGCGGTGTTCCTGGCATGGAGGGAGGCCCTGCGTCACACTCAATGGAACTTAACACTCATGCAGCAAACAACCCTATGGCACGGTACTTGGCTGCAGGAGGCAGCTTTCCTGCAAAGCTTTGGGAGGTGGGACTCCAGGGGTGTGGAATTTATTAAAATATCTACTTGTCCAGGGGACAGGTTGCTTCTCAAATCTACTTGTCCTGTAAAAAGATCTACTTGTCCCTTTGGTGCCATGTAGTGTGGCGACAAATTATGGCAGCAATCTCATTATGTAAGAGCTCTGATACTGATAATAGCCTCTCTGATTATGCCAGGGCTACTACCTTAGTAGGGCTTGAATACTTGCAGTTTCAATCCCTACTGCAGCAATTTCCTTATTTTGCCACCTTTCTGCAGATCTGCATACTGAGGCTGGAGGAAGCAGTAAGCAATAGTTCCAGGGCTGGAATGCCTTTGAGTCTGCAAACCTACTAACCTGCATGGTTTTAAAGATTTTCACCAGCTTCTCTCTAATATTTTCCCATAATAAGAAAGGTTGGACATTTACTCCTGACAATGGCAGAATTAGAACTTCTTCCAGGGTTGGGAAGAAAGTGGCCGGAGGGAAAATGAACTTGCAAAAGCTCAATAGATTTTCACATGAGCAAATCTACACATGCGTATTTACCCATGCTAAAATACAGTTCACAAATATTTTACAGGGGTACGACATATACCATGGGTGCACTTTTGTGACTTTCTTTAAGAATTTGGGGGCAACATGTAGGTAGGTTCAGATTTGCGACTTGCAATTTGCGAGTCGCAAATCTGTGTGTAGGATGGTGTTCCTGACACCATCTGTGATGAGCAAGGGCTTCGCAAATGCCCAACTAGTGAATAATCATGAAGTGGGTCGCAATTTGCGACCCCCTTGCGAATAGCGGCCCTCACAGGGATGGTGGCCTGCTTGAGACAGCAGACCACCATGTCTGTGACTGCTTCCTTAAAGGAAAACGAGAATTATAAAAATGAAACTTTTTCGTTTCATTTTTTTCAGAGCAGGCAGTGGTCCGCAAAAATGTTTACAGTGACATTCACAATGGGAAAGGGGTCCCATGGGAACCCCTTCCCTTTTGCGAAAGTGTTAGCACCCATTTGAAATGGGTGCAAACTGCGATTGGTTTGCGCCCGCGTTCGCGGTCACAAAACAATCCTACATTGCACTGCGAGTGCAAAACTGGCTTTGTGCATCGCAAGGTGCTTTTTGCACGTCGCAAACAGCGAAAGTCGCTGTTTGCGACATGCAAAAAGCTACCTACATGTGGGTCTTGGTCCCTAATTAGGTCTGGTGTTAACAAAGACATTTTGTTTTTATTAAACTTCTATTTCTCTCTCTTTCGGCTGGCTTTACTGTGAGTGATCGCATTCTGCTCTTCCACAAGGAGCATATTGGCACACAAAGTAGTTTTGTTCAGTGTCAGGAACTACAGTGGCAATCAGTGACGTAACGAAACTGGAGGGTGCCCCTTTGCAAAGAACATGGAGGAGCCCCCTCTCCAGACTCACTCAGGGCAGGTGCTGTGCTGAAAGGGCCCCCTGGAGGGCGGCTGCGGGGCCTTTGTTATGCCACTGGTGGCAACGTGTGCTTTTAGAGTTCAAAAACATTTTGGGTTTTTTTTGCCAGTGTTTGTTACAATGTTGAGGGCCTGGTAGCTCCCACAACAATAAAGTGTTACAAAAGCCATGTCAAAACAAGACACGTATTGATGAAACTAAAAGACTTATAAAAATATGTCAGACCAGTTGGCTTTCTCAGTGTTTGTTTATTTTCATGCTTCCCATATTCGTGTTGAAAATGGTTACACTGATTTTCCATTAGATAAATTTTTGGGAAATGCTAGCATGCATCAACACATTTTACTAAATGACACTTCATTTGCATCTAATCAGAGAGCATTCTGGGAGCATTATACTTAGCCTCATAGCCTAAACTTTTCAAACATGTGTATACACGTTTTGTTTTTTTTTGTACTGGAACCAACGTCAGTAGTGAAGTGTGACCTTAAAACATTTATTTACAGCACTCACCCTAATAATGAAGGCTTTCAAATAATGAACCATAAATACAAGTTCAAACAGCATTATCTTTTGGAAACACATTACCTCAACTGCAGAGAGTAAAACAGGCAGCCAAAGGGTTTGTGCTGCAGAGGGTTGGGCCTACTTGTCCCAAGGACAAAGTAAACATAAAACCTTGTTGCCCTTGACCCCAAACAGGATGTATAGGAATTCCACATCCCTGCTGGGACCTTATAGGCATTTCCCAATTAGGTGATGTTTGGTGGGGTACACACACATGCCCTTCAGACCGACTTTGCACTGGCTAACACAATGCTACAAATATCTACAACTAAGACTCGCCCTCTACTCATATGCCCACCTGTCTGCTCTCTTCCTGAAGTCAGCCCACTAGAAGTCAAGCTCATGGGGCGATGGGCAAAGGTGAGGTTATCCAAAATATACTGCACACTGATCATAAATATCCCTGGTACTACAGAAACAGCTTAGAGCTCTTGGGAGAACTGGAAAGGCCCCCTCGAGGAGGAGGACTGGAGAGATGCCCTAATGATGATGAGGACCATCACTATCTCGCCCAAAATTACATCTGATCCAAACATATTACTTGCATAGTGCATACCTTTTCCCAGCTAGGCTATACCGGGCGGGTCTCATTCCTGAATCCATCTGTCCCTTTTGTGACGCCGCCCCGCCGACTTTTATCATGTGGTTTGGCTATGCCCCAGGATCCAAGAGTACTGGGCCGCAGTGGTGGGGGAGCTGACCAATGGGAGGTTCCCCATACCCCCTTGGCGCTTCTGCTTGGAGTCCTTGAGGGTCCCAGGGCAACAAGAGCTGATAAAATATTTTTAGGCATGGCCCGGATGGTCGCCAAGCATGGTACTGCAACTCAGTGAAAGAAGAGACCGGTTAACGAGGCCCGGCATTGCCCTCACAAAAAATATCAAGTCTGGGGCAAATGGCTTGGTCATTTAATATAAGGTTTTTTGTGGGGAGTAATGTTGATGTCTTGCCATGGCAATTTCCTATGTGTGTATTAATGATGTGTTAGATCAAAGTGTCTTTTCCCTAACATGCTTTAAAGTGTTCTACTGTCTCACTTGTACAAAACCCAATAAATTTGTTTATAAAAAATAAAATAATGAAAAAAGATAGAAAGAAAGCTAGATGCGAGGACGCCACAATCTAAGCATCTAGGGCAGTGGTTCCCAAACTGTGGTCCGCGGACCCCCAGGAGTCCGTGACACATTCCCAGGGAGTCCGCAGTCCTGGCGGGAAGGCACTCCTCCAGCTGCGGCCTCTTACAAACATGTGCCTGTTTTCATATTTATTACTTCCTTTGTTCAGCAGTTTTAAAAGCACTGCAAAGCTTTAGCTTTGGTACAGCAAAAATAAAAGTGCCTAGATAACTCTAGTGATTAATGTGCCTGCTGGAGAGGTATGAGAGTTTTGGGCAGAGGCAGTTTTGACTCAAAGGTAGAGCAGATGGTTAATATCCCTGCTGCAAAGAATGTGCATCATGCAAAGAACAGTATTTTATGTGCATGGTACAGTGGTTTACTGCTTTTGTCACAGAGATTATTTTGTTACTGTGCAGTTCATAATCGTAATTTAACACAGTGAGCTATGCGCTGCCATTAAAGAGCTGCATTGAACCTGCATGGCACAAATTAGAAAGTTATGTTTTTTTCCCCAGTTCTTTCATTTTCCTTATGCTGCTAAAAAAAGGTTTGCTTGTGTAGAAATACATTCTTATTATTAAAGCCAGCGCTAACCACTGTGTTGTGTTCTCAATCCTGAGTTTGTGCTTCTCCTGACCAAACGCTCTTAGAAAATACCTACATGTGACTCCTACCCCAAATAGTCCCCTGTAAAGTGCTCCGATACCCTACACTGGTATGAGAGGTGCTATAAAAACATATGAATTACATGTGACAGGGACGTTATGGAGAGCTGAGAGGCCCTTATGGATTTACTTCCATTTCCCACCACGTATTTATGTGAAAAAGCTTCCTCAAATCTTATGTACATATAAAGTAAAAACAGAAATCTCCTGGGAAATGTACAATCTGACCCGAGGAAACACTGAGAAGTTAGTCGCCGAGATACAGCACCAACCTTCCCATTAAAATGTTTACATTTTTTTCATATTTTTTCAAAACAAAATAATTATATCTTTAGTAATTCGAGTATTAGTTTGGTGTATATTTTTTTGTAAATTACTGTTTTAATGTTTGAAATGTAAATCATACAAATTGCTTGGGGGTCCCCCAGGTTCCAGTAATGATTCAGTAGGGGTCCTCAGGAGCCAAAAGATTGGGAACTACTAATCTAGGGTTTTCAAATCTGTTCCCCGGTTAAATCTGCCAAGCATTACCTCACCTCTTCAGGAAAGAACCTAGTCTTTAGATAACACCTAGTTGAGTAACACCCTAACCACCAAGACACCCAAAAAGCCCCAGCACACGTTGCTGCAACTGTGCCCCCCTCCACCCCGCTTCTATGTAAGTCACCCTTTCCATTAGGAATTGTACTATTGTACAACTCTATTACAGTACAGTGCTTTGTTGCTTTATACCTGCATCTGTGTTACATAAACAACATGCACATTATCAGTGCAATGGAGCTTTTTGAAGCTATGGCCACATTCAAAAATTCATGAAGAAACAGAAATAAAATAAAAAGTTGTCTAGTGTGATAATGCACTACTCTAAATGCTCTACTGGAGATCTCGCCTTTCTTAGTGCATACATCTACAGAACAAGCCCATTACCAGGAGTCAAAGATTTCCCATGTGATAACTCAATAATTCAAAACAGACATAAATACTATAACAGAACACTGAGGATAGAAACGTCTCCTGCTAAGATGGAACAAAACAAGGTTCAAAATATTTGTCTTACAAGAAATATATCCTTCAAAAACAAAATTTCCCTACGCTTTAGATTTAGAGCTTCACGACAAGGATATTAATTAGATTTAGATATGTATACCTGAGCTGAGTGGTAAGAGAAAGTCCTGGGATGGAGTGATGAATGAGTCAAACCCTCCTTGTTAAAAAAATTGTTTATTTCTATAAAATTAAATACTAAAATAGACAAGTTGCCCTAAAAAAAGTTGCAGATGGACATACTTAGCAAGTTCCGCCTGGAGAAAGCAAGGATTACCTCCAGTTAATAATGTGAGGCTCTACTAAGTGGCTTTCCTTGGAAACTGGGTCAATGGGATAAACAGGTCAGTTACCCTTCAGGAAAAAGAAAAAAAAAAAAAAAGAAAGAAAGAAGAGGGAGGAAAATGTACCCCCCTTTTTTTCCCCACTTAGCAATTTTGCCCATGGAATCATTTGATTATCCTTGGGCTTGCAGGGGAGTATACTCACAGGGTAGATATTGTACTTTCCCTTTAAAGGATACTTTTGTCCTACTTTGGAATTCAGAAATAGCACAATCTTCAATGATTCAATATCAATCACAAAAAAGTGATTTTTGAGGAGGCATTAAATTTGTACAGGGTGAGAAACTGCTCTTAGCTTTACAGATGGGGAGGGATAGGTTTTTATTTTATGGGGTAGGTTTAGAAACACCCAGTAACATTTATAAGGTTATTTTTTTTAGTTCTCCATGTTGCACTACTTCCACTTGCTCAGGATATGGTCCGGTTTTACTCCTTGGTTTGCCCATTATCTTCCAGTCTTTCTGACCCCTCTCATGGTGCTTCTATGGCTCACCTCCAGCTGCTCACTGTGTACAAATTTAGCGGGAGGTTCAAACTTTCAGTCTATTAAAAACTTTGATCATTCATATTCGTAGTACCTGGAAAAGGTCTTGGATAAGACACATTTAGTACCACAAAAGTGAATTATCCATCTGCTCTTCAATATAAACTCTTACTTAAGATCCAGTCAATTAAGTCATTACCACATAAATAGCAAGTGCCTTTGAATTTTAAATTTAATCTGGATTTTTTTTTAAACTACATAGACCGATTAAAAAACATCAAACAGTACAAGAAAACAATTTTCACTTCGGAAAATGTAGTACATTACCCTTAAAGATGATAATCAATCCAGGGGGCTGGTATCCCTAACATTTTGCAAGTACAACTAAACCTGCTTTCTGAATGGTGAACTCTTATTTTATTTTCATTGAAGAGATTAAACTATTTTGTACAACATAATACTAGATTGTAATGACCATGTGACAAAAGACATACAATTCTACAACTCAAGCAGAAAATGCTATGCCTACAGGCGTTCAAGATATCAATTTGTTTCAATAATTTCCAAGAATAAAAGAGTGACGCAGGCTGTAAATACCTTTTCTCTTCTTGGTCTGTGAAGCTTCTGTAGGGAGGGGCCCAACCCAGCGTTCCTCGCTATCTGCCTCTTTGGAGGAAGGCAGTGACATCAGCTCCTCTTTTTTCTCATTGCCTTCGCCACCAGTATTTTCTTCCTTGGAAAAGGGTGAGGAGAGTTGGTCTTTCTTCCTTACTCTGCCTCGTTTAGCTGGAGTTTGGGACAGCTGTTCCATTTTCTCTTTGCTTACACATCCCGCACCATCCTCCTTGGAAGGAGGTAAGGACAGCAGCAATTCCCCTTTAATTTCTTGGTTTCCAACAACGTCTTTTGAGGAGTCCCAAGATCTCTGCAACTCTCTCCTCTGTTCTCGAACACTACCATCCTCTGTGGATGACAGACAGGACATCTGCTGCTCCATATTCCTCTCTTGGTTCCCACCGCCTTCCTCCTCTAATGGGGCTGACGCCAGAAGCAGATCCCTCATTACCTCCCTCTCTTGGTCTAACCTTTCCCCACCATCATCGAAGGGGAGTGTAGAGAGTGGCTCTTTTATCCTTTGTGCGCTTTCAACACTCTTCTCTCTTTTCCTCTCCTTGCCTACATCAGAGGTGCTCCTCGCAAGGCTATCACCATCAGACTGTCTGGACTCTCTTTCCATCTCCACCATGGATGCATGCTTCACCTCACCTCCCATTTCCAATGGCACACTCTTCCACTCACCCATTCCAAATCCAGGCTTCACTTGCCCATCTTCCCGGTGGGCTCTTTTCCTCTCCCCCTTTCCGGATAAATGTTCTACCTCTTCGCCATACCCCTCCAGCTGTTTATCTCTCTCCATGAAAGGTACATGTTTTGACTCTCCTCCACAACCCACTTCCAGCTCTCTTTTCTTTTCATCTTGCGATGATCCATGCTTCATTTCTGCTCTAATATGTACGTCTGGTTCGCGAATCCTCGCTACAAAGTCAAGTGTATGCTTTTCTTCTCCTTCACTGTACATTTCAGCCTCTTTTTTTCTACCTTCGCTGCCAGCTTTAGGCTCAACTTCTGTCAATATACCCTCGGCTGAAAACTTTTCTCTCCTCCTGTCCCTACTATGCAAAGAAAGCCTTCCAACATCACCACTCACCTCAGCCTTTTCCTTCGTCCCTTCCTTCTCCACAGGGGTGCATATTGTTCCCTCCCCACTATCATCTGTCTGCATTTTATCCCCGTCTACCTCCATGTAAATATATTTGCACTCAGTATTGTCCTCTTTAGTTCCATCTTTTTCCCTTCTAGCATCATACTTTTTCTCACCATGTTCCTTCACTGACCTCTCCGGCTTTCTTTCCTTCTCCCCTCCACTTCCTTGACTCCTTTCAGTGTTATGATGTTGTGTTTCTGACTTTTTCCTACTTCGCTCCATCTCCATGACACTCAAGAACTTCTCTACTTCATCCTCTTCCTCTTCTTTCTTGGCCACTTGCCTGCAGCTTCCAAGTTTGATTTCTGTCTCTTCACCATCCTCCTCCAACACCCTTCTCTGTTGTCCATCACTCCTAGGTTTGTTCTCCCCACCATCTTCCATTTCCCATGCACCCAGCCAATCTTTGCCCCTTTCCTTCTCACTGTCACTCCATTGCTTTAACCCTCCTCCGCGAAGTTCCTCTTCTTCCCTTCTCTTCTGCTTCTTCCTGCTGCTCCTGTGCTTTCTTTCTCCACTATTATCGTGCTCCCTCCTCTTTTCCTTTTTCCTACTCGACTTTGGCTCTTCTGCACCACAACCCTCATCATCTTCTGCCTCATCCCTCCTTCTGTGCCTTTCCCTGCTTTCCCAGTGTTTTCTTTCACTACCAGTCTCCTGTTCATGCTGCTCCCTCTTGCGCTCCTTCCTACTGCGCTCATGCCTCCATTCAACTTCACCAACACTTTCATTGTGTTGCTCCCTGCCCTGGCCACTCCAGTATATCATTTCTTCTGCAATATCAGCACCTTCATCATGTGTCTCCATCTCCTGGCTGAACCCCCACTGCTCTCTGTCGAGATCCTCATTCTCTCCCAAACATTCAGGCCAGTGCTGCACATCTCCCCCACCACCTGCTTGCTGTTTCTCCCTCCTCCTCTCCCTGCTCCTGTGTTTCCTTTCTCCACCAGCATCGTGACCATCTGCGTCTTCCTCCTCCTCCTCCTCCTCATCCCAGGACTTCTCTCGCCTCCTCTTTTTTCTGCTGCTTCCATACTTTCTTTCTCCAGTAGCCTCATCATCCTGCTTATCTCTCCTCTCCCTGCCTCTGTGTTTCCTTTCTCGGCCACCATCTTCCCTTTCCTCCCTTTTTCTCTCCTTCTTCCTGCTACTCAAGTGCTTCCCTTCAGTAGCTTTTCTCCCATCTTCCCCCTCCAACTCCTTTTTTTCGTCAACCTTTCTACCAGTCCAATGGCCCATCTGTCTTTTTCCACCCTCCTCTTCGGTCTTCCCACAATCCCAGAGATTCACCTCACTGCCACCAACTTCATCTTCTTTAAACGTTCTCTCCTTTTCCCTGCCTCTGTTTTTTCTATCTTCGTAGTCCCCTTTATCTTCCTCATACATTCTCTGCCGCTGCTTTATATCTGCTCTTGCATGATTCTTCTCTGGGTCTTCTACAGCCATCTCCTTTACATTTCCACCATCATCTGCTTTGTCCACAAATGACTTTTCCGTCTCCCTCCTACTCTGTTTCCTCTCCCTATTATCCAAATGATCATCTTCATAAGCTTTCTGACGTTTGTGCCTCATTTCTGATTGTGCATTGTAGTCTTCTTCCTCCTTCTTGATCTCTGCCTTTAACACTGCCTCACAAACCTCCTCTTCAGTGAATGTCTTTTCTATCTCTCTACTCCTGTGCTTTCTTTCTTCTTGGGTCCCTGGATCCTCGTCTGATGACCTTTGCCACCGCTGTTTGATCCCAGCACTCACACCAAACTCTATTTCTTTCTTCGCAGTCATCGACTTTATGTCTGTATCACATAGGTCATCCTCCAGTATTGTTCCCTTCTCAGTACTTCTGGGTTTACTGTCTTTCTGAGGCTCTCTCTGCTCATGCACTATTTTCTCGTTATTTACCTCTGACACTGCAATACCCGACTCTGCCTTCAACTCTTTTATATCGATTTCTCTACAATCCTGGTTCTCTCTACTCTCCTTGCTGCACACCTTCTCCTCAGAAGTTCCTGCTGGTTGCTGTAGACTCTTCCTCCATTGGAGAGCCTCTTCTCCAGAACCTCTCTCCTCAGCCTCCATATTCTCCTTGATGTAAGGTGCTACTTCAACAAACTCTCCTCTTTGCACGACTTTCTCTTTGTTATCCCTCTGCCCTACCTCCTCCTGATGACTTAGTGTACTACCATCCCTGGAATGATGCTGCCCATGTGCCTCCTGCAACAGCTTTACGTCCTCAATCTGCAGCTTTGCAGGTCCCTGGGCCAGCATCTCTGTAACCTCAACTTGCTGTCCCACAAACTCCTGCAAAACCCCACCTACATGATGCCCATGCTGTCCAACAGGTTCTGGTGACACCTTCTCCCCAGCCTCTTTATACCACCCAACAGACTCCTGCAATTCTCTTTCTCTGTCCTTCTTATTGCGCTCCATAGGCTCCTGTAGTGCTCTCCTTTGGTCCTCCTCATACTGCTCCATCAGCTCTTCTACTGGCCGCTGACTGACTGTATCCTCTTCAGAATCGCATACTTTGCTCTCCTCATGATGTCCCACTGGACTTTCTGGCCTTTTATTTCTGTCCGATTCATGCTGTCCCATGGTTTCTTTGGGTGTCATCTCTCTGCTCTCTTCATGCCGCCTCATAGACTTTTCTGAGCTCTCATACTTATCACGTCCATGTTGGTCCTTGGCCACCTCCAAAACCTTGTCTCTGCGCTCTTCATGGTACCTCATAGGTTCCTCTGACCCCCTCTCTGCGTCTGACTCTGCCTGCCCAATGGATTCTTCTAATATGGACTCTTGGTTCTTCTCATGCTGACCCATTTGCTCTTCTGATCCCTTCTCCGTGTGTTCTCTGTACCCTGCAAGCTCCTTTGATAATCCCGCTCTGCTCCCATCCTCCGATATTGTGTAATGCTCTGACCTCTCTTCTATGGATTCGTTGTGTTGTTTTGCTGCATCACCTGGCCCTCTCTCTCTGCTATCCCCCAGCTGGTACACTGGTTTCTCATCATACGGCTCCACCGATGCCACCGACCCTCTTTCTCTACTTTCTTCAGGCTGCCCCATGAGCTCCTCTGATTCCTCATTTCTACCATCATGCTGTACAACATGTTCTGCAGGTACTTTCTCGCCACTCTCCCCAAGTTGCACCAATGACTTTCCTGGTGTCTCTTTATCTCCCCCCTGCTGTGCCACAGCCTCCTGCAATTCTAGCTCCATGCCTACATGTTTCCCTAGTGACTCATGAGAACCCCCCAACTCTTTAGCATCCTCCTGTTTTAACATGTGCTCCTCCAGCCATCTATCCGTATTATCACCCTTGTGTCTCAAAGGGCCTTCTAAAGACTTCTCAATACTCTCCACTTGAGGGCCTACAAGCTCCTGCATCCCTGCTTGCTGGCCCACAGGTTCGTGCAACATCCCATGCTGTCCCATCAACTCCTCCGAACTCGCAACTCTGTTTTCTGCCTTTTGCCAAATATGCCCTTCTGACCTCACACTGTCGTCTGCTTGCTGTAAAATGGGCTCCTTCGATGCACCCTCTGTGGTTTCCCCCTGAGATACTCTCTCTCTGCCCCCCTCTCCTGGGTGCCTGATTGACTCATGTAATCCTGTATCCTCAACTCTAGCTTGCTGACCCCAAGGCTCTCTTAATACCCCTTCTCTGACCTCAGCTTGCTGCTGGCCCCAGGGCTCTGCTAATTCCATTTCTCTTCTCTCTGCGTGTTGTCCCCAGATCTCAGTTGATATCTTGCCGTCTTCATCCTGTTGCCCCCCCCAGTGATCCGTAGACACCCTGTCTCTGTCGTTCTCCTGCTGGTTCCAAGGCTCCTGTAGTCCTCTGTCTTTAGACAAGTCTTGCTGTCCCCAGGCGTCATGTGATCCCCTCTCACTGCCATCCCACTGCTGCCCCCAAGGCTCGTGAGCACGTCTATCTCTGCCATCACCCTGATGCCCCCAAGGTTTTTGTGATCCCCTCCCTCTGCCTTCTTCGAACTGTCGCCAGGGCTCCTGTGACCCCCTGTTCTGCCCCTGCTGCGCCCAAGGTACACGAGTCCCTCTTCCCCTACCTTCCCCCTGATGACCCCAGGGAACACGTGATCCCCTCCCTCTACCTTCACCCTGATTCCTACGGGGTGTATGTGATCCTCTCTCTCTACCCTCCCCCTGATGGCTCCACTGCTCTCGTGCCCCCCTTCCTCTACCCTCCCCTTGACTCCCCCAAGGCCCACTGGAGCCCCTTTCTCGACCATCTCCATGCTGCTTCCATGGTTTTTGTGATCCTTGGTCTCTGCCATCCCACTGCTGTCCCCAAGGCTCTCGAGGGCCCCTGCCTCTACCATGTCTCTCCTGCCCCCTAGACTCTCGTAATGGTCTGTCCTGCCCATGCTGTCCCCATTGCTCCTGTGATGCCCTCCATCTGCCATCATCTTGCTGCCGCCATGGTTCTTGGGGTGTCCAAACCTGCTGCTCCTGTGAGACCACGTTCTGTCCCTGTTGGCCCCAGGGTTCTTGTGATCCCCAAGTCGGCTGCTCCTGGAATGCCCTGTTCTCCGCATGCTGTCCCCAAGACTCCTGTGATCCGCCAAGTCCAGGCTGTCCTGGCCCACTACTGTCTGGCTGCTGTCCAGAGGGCATCGTTGCTCCCCTTCCCGCCCCAGTAGGGGCCCAAGTCTCTGCTGATCCCCTTCCCATCCCGGGTGGGGCCCATGTCTCTGCTGATCCTCTTCCCACCCCGGGCGGGACCCACTGCTCTGCTGACCCTCTTCCAATCCCAGGAGGAACCCAAGGCTCGCCTGTTCCTCTGCCCACCCCAGGCGGGACCCAGGGCTCTGTTACTCCCCTTCCCGTCCCGGGGGAGACCCAAGGCTCTACTGCTCCCCTTCCGACCCCACGAGGGGGCCAGGGCTCTGCGCCTCCAATACCGAGACCTGGCGGTGCCCAATGTCCTGCTGCTCCTCTGCCGTCCCCAGGCGGAACCCATGGCTCTGCTGGTATCCTGTTCGCCCCTGGTGGCAGCCAAGGCTCGCCCGAACCTCTACCTACCCCAGGTGGGAGCCAGGGCTCTGCTGTACCCCTACCAACTGCTGGAGGCACCCACGGCTCCGTTGCTCCTCTGCCAACACCAGGAGGAACCCATGGTTCCGATACTCCCCTGCCCACCCCAGGAGGGACCCAGTGTTCGGCTGCCCCCCTCCCCACCGCCGGTTGTACCCAAGTCTCTGCTGCTCCCCTACTGGCCCCAGGAGGGACCCAAGGCTCCGTAGCTCCACTATTAACTGCAGGCAGGGCCCACGTCTCTGTTGCTCCTCCGCTTTCTCCAGGGGCGATCCAAGGCTCTGATCCTGCTCTTCCCACCCCGGGCGGGATCCAGGGCTCAACAACTCCCCTACCTACTCCAGGTGCAACCCAGGGTTCTGGTGGTACTGGGATCCAAGGCTGCTGGGGTGTCCTGTTCTCTCCCTGCGGACCCCACGGTTCTTGAGATGCCACATTCTGTCCCCGAGAACCCCATAGTTCTTGGGGTGGCTTAGTGTCCATTTGCTGTCCCCATTGCTCAGAAGGTGTATTGCCCCGTATATGCTGTTCTATGGGTGCCCTGGGCTCTTCTTGTTGGCTGTGAGTCTCTGTTTCCCCTCTGACCTCGCTTTGCTGCCGCCCGCTGTCTGTGCTGCTCAACGCATTATCCGCGCCGCCGGGCTCGGGGGGCGGCGGGGGCGGTGGTGCCGGTACGGGGGGATCGTCCCGTTCCCTCGCTCGGCTGTCATCCCAGCGGGTCTTCCTCTGCCTGGATCCGCCAGACGCCATGCTCACTAGTGCGTCACAGCGGTCGGCCGCCAGGCACTGACGTCATAAGCCAGCGACACACGGCCCAACCAATCAGGATCTCACGCGCTGTTTTCGCCCGAACCGAAACGGGGCATCCGGGGAAGGGTAGCTTAGAGAAAGGTTGAGCTCAGGGGTTGGGGGAACAAGCTGTGATCGTCGCTAGGCTACCGCGACTGGTCAGGAGGTGCCATCATGGTACGTATGATAACACATCAGCACTGCGTATTACTGAACCGATACATCCGCAGCACTGCCAGAAGGACTACGCACCGCTGCTGTAAATCAGCACGGTATAAGTTCCGTCAGTTTCGCTCATCACGGCTAGGGTAGCTACCCGCCCTTTAGCAGCAGAGCACACAGCTCTAGGAACACCGCGCTGTGCACGCTACAGCCCTCCACTAGCGGGAGCACTGCATGCAACCGCCGAAACACTGCACAGTGCTGCAGTGCACACTAATGTCAGGAACACAGAAAGAGAGGTAGTGATGAGCTGTAAATGGACCGCGAGGCGGCAAAGACTGCCATCACTTGGCACAAACTATAAATCCCTTTTAACATGGGGGGCACAAATCATTTACCTTAGTGTAACGCAAACGCGATACCACACTGATGGAACACCACTGTTAGCGACAGGGCACGCTTTATCACGAGAAGTGTGCATACAAATAGCATCGTCTGAACTAAAATTAGCAATGTTACTTCACTGATTTTTAAAAAAAACTCTCCCTCGAGACACAAGCTTCAGATCCTCCCAAAACAATCGCCCATTGACTAGTAAAGTCATGGAAGCCATTGTCTATCTGCAGCCTGAAGAAGCTTCAAATTCATATTAAGGATCGTTCGCATCTGACATGGATCACCACTGGCCGCAGGACTGAAACCATGTGGTTTGATAATAGGGGTTGAACACTCCTAAAAAGGAAGGGCAGCAAGGAGCTTTGGTTTTATTGGGCATGTCCGCTGCCTTCAACAACGGGACAGCGGTTATTCAAGGATTATAATAAGTAGATGAAATGAAAGAGATATTAAGAAATGTATTTGGACTGCTTCGTTGGGTAGAAAATCCATGCTGATAGCTGGCGTTGAGATATCACTGGACTGTATGAATAGGTTATACTTATAATAAGGGAATATTATTAGGTTGATATGGAGCGCTTATGTGTTTTTCACCCAGTGTTGTGTGATGCAATTTTTCTGGGAATCGTTTGCCGCTGGCCTTAACCTTTCGATCGTTTCTGTGTTGTTAAGTAAAGAACTTCAAATATTTTGGTAGCCCCTAGAAGATTTGGGGATGGTGACTCCAGACGTTACTTTTTAAGGGAATAAAAATGGAGAAACAGATTCATCAGTTCATTTACTTTGATGCTACTGCCTATCAGTAAGTATATGGCAAGAGAGTTGATGAATTGTGGCGTGCAGGTGAAAATGTTATTGATAAAGTTCCACCAAAGAACATACACATTTGCATTCATTTTGTAATGATTTTACAGTGTAGGGTTTACTACAGTGCCCGTGAATGTGGTACACGTGCTAGGATGTGGCCATGCACTTGGGGTTTTCTGTCCTGATTTGAAATAATAGCGGAGCACTTTCTGACTCGCCCACAGATCTGGTCAGTGTCCTGCCCATCCACAGCCTAATGTAACTGTGGTTTCTAATGCGGTTATGGGACAAGATGCCGTCTCTGTGACCTGACAGATGCATACATTACAAATAAAGGCATGTACTAATAAATACTTTAATTTAGAAGTACATCCTCAAGTGGAGTGAGTAGTAACCACCTGCTTTCTGGTGAAATCAGAACAATCATCCCATTTTGGCGAAAAATGTCCATTGAACATTTTCAAATTATCAGAATGCCCCACCTTTGCAACCTTTAGAATTTCTTCAGGAGACACTTTTTATACTGAGGGAGTAGAAACGTATTTTAAAAATGACAGAACTCCAGTTAAAAATCATACAGTCACCCCTGTGAAAAAGAGAGGACTACCTTTTACATGCTTTAAGGCCAGAATGGCAAATAACCTACAGACAGTAGAAAGAATGGAACTCTAATAATATGAACGGAGATATTTTGCAGCAGTATTGGATGCCCATAATGATCTCAAGCACTGCATCTCAAGTGATAGATATAAGTTATTAAAAGGAAACAAGTAATGGTAAAAGTATAGATGAATGAGTGACCTTTTTCTAGGCAATGGCCAAAATTTTGTACGTTTGGTATTTTATGGACTTTTTAAAATAGTTTAGTTACGTAAATAAGCCATAACACCCACCTACATCCACAGTCCAATAGGATAATAACTGCAGACCTAAACAATATTTCTCACTTCGCTATCTGCCCAAACAGCACCAACTCCTAACTGTCAATTTAGTCAGAAACCACAGCATAACATTAAATGCAAGGTCAGGAGGGCTGAATGAATGTTGTTTGAGTCCCAGAGAACGGGCCATACCCACTATGGCATCGCAATGACATTATGCATTCGGCTTGGAGAGCTACATATTTGAGTCACTGGTAACGTGCAACACCCATACAAGTTTAGGGTGTGTGACCTTTCAGTATTCGTTGGGCAGAAATTAAAGAAATGTCTCCCATACATTTTGGTAGGTGTTGCATTTATATTGTAGTGCCATTGTTAATTTTTCAATTCTAAAGAAATCCCAAATATGGTATAGCCAACTTCTGTTTTCTGTTGTAGAGTTCAGGCCCCAATGTGTGGTAATAACCCGTTTGGCCGTGCTAAGGCCTAATGCCATTTACTTTTTCTTTTTCTTTCACTGAATGGAGAAGAAAGGTTTGCATATTTGGGAGAGACAAACTGATTTGTCCGCAACCTTGGAATGCGTGTGTTTTATTTTAGCAGTATGTCATAGAGCCCATCCTCCAAATACTTTGAAAGTTTTGGGCTGTGCCAGAGTAAGTGGCACAAGGTATTGGGACTATTGCATCCCCTCCAACAGTCTCCAGGTTTATTTGGTTCTAACCTGTGGGCTAAGTTACCAGTATGAGGTTATTTTCGAGATTGCCTCTGTACCAAATGCACTCCAAGCTGTGACTCTGGTTATGTGGACTATGTCATACCATTTCATATCCTTCAGTGTTCTCCCAGTTCATGCTTTCACTTTTTTGATTGTGATTTTCTCTACGTTTGGCTTTTATTATAAGTTTGTGTGTTATTGAAAATAGGCATTTTATATTTTCTTTAGTGATCATCCATTTTCAAAGTATGTTAATGGACTCTTAGCATGGGGTTTATCATCTTTGTGGGTGACCCAGTGTTTAATTTGAAGGTACCATACCCTTTCAGATTCTGGCAAGTCGTAGTCTGTTCAAAGTTTCTTGAAGAAAATGATACCTTTGTGGTCGTAAAGGCACCTTGTACCTTATTCTTTTACAGATTTCTTCTCTCCTTGTACAGAATTCCACCCGAATTCACAGCTAAAGTAAACTCTAAATTGCCCGTTGTCGAAGAGAGTTGGGGGAGGGGAAGGGAATGTTGGCAGTTCACATTCTATTGCCATCCTGTCCAAACCATTAAGGCAGCTTTCATTACAGATGAGCAGTAGAGCCCCTAAAGCCTATGTTTCTTTGTGAACAATACACAAAGGACCAACTCTTCTCTGACACAGCCCTGCTTCACTCAACCATATATCTCGTCTGTGCAGCGTGTTAGCAGGCTACAATATTAGGATCACCTATCCCACCCTCCCCTGGATGAGAGTATATCATTCTTTTTACCATGTAAGGTATTTTCCTTACCAAGTTAAGTTAGGTACGGCCTTTTGCAATATTTTAAGGATTGTTTGGTATTTTACAGCAAGACTGTAAATGCGATTAGCTATTAATGCAGACCCAACTTATTGTTCTTCTATAGGAGCTTAAAAACAAAACTTGTTTTTTTTCAAAATGCGCTTTACACCACTCTTAACACCCCTTCTCGTTTATACTGTTTTTTTTTATCAGCGGAAGGTTGCTGTTATCTCCAATGTCACTACAGAGTGACAGAGTTCTGTTGAAAAATAGTAAATAAATAAATGAAAAAAATAAAAACAATTCAGTCAAAGAAAAGCTTTGGGTCGAGGGCAAACCGTGCCTACAAGAAGCATCATCAGTAACTCACATGCTGAATTGTCTGTGGAAGATGGGTGCATGCTTTTACAGAAGTGAATGAGGAATGTACACCAGATGTCATGAGCAGAGTTGAGGAAAAGTACATTTAAAAGAAACATGAAATAAAGTGTGTGGCAAATGGAAGGTTTTGTGTACAAGACAGTGAAGGCTTAGGGCCTGATTTAGAGTTCGGAGGAAGTACCATGCCACAAACATGACAGCTATCCTGCCTGCCTTATTGCAAGTGCATTATATTGTGGCACTTGTATAATAACGTGGACATGGTATCTGTTAAGTTTGTGACAGAATAACCCGTCCTTCAAACTGCAACTAAGGTCCTTAATTTCTTTGTATCACTTTAGGTCACAGGATGAATAATAGAATTCATGTCTTGTATTACTCCTCAGTGTCATATTTGTAAATAAAAACAGGCACATTTACTGAATGTTGCAAAAAAGCATCTTGGAAGGAAATTGGGAAGTCTATTGACAGCAATTCATCACAGAACAGTGCCAAAAATAGTTTGTGTTATACAAAAAATTGTCAAAGATCATTGTGGGAAACCGATAAATCTAGATCGTGAAGGCAGGCCATGTGGAAATTTATAAAACTAGAAGGAAAGATAAAGGCAATTTTTGGTTTCCTGAATTTATTTGAGCATAGCTTGCTGAGTTGGAAATTGCCGAACTTGCTCCTAGAGTGATAAAATCCTTCTGTACAGAAAGTGTGCAACAGGTTGCCATGGGAGAGTTTTTCTTATCAATTGTGTCTGCCTTGTATGGTGCCACAGGGTTCCTCGCTTAGCCCCACTCTTTCCAATCTCTATGTCACCCCCTTGGCAAGACTGGTCCAATCTTATGGATTTTCGGTAGTGTCATATGCCGATGATACCCAAATAGTGGTATCACTATCTACTAACCTAGAAGATACTCTCTCAGGATTCAGCTCCTGTTTGTCACAGATTGATATCTGGATGAAGCAAAATTGTTTAAAGCTCAGTTCTGAAAAAACAGAGGTTCTTCTCCTGGGTGAAGACAACTCATTTTGGTTGGAAAACTGGTGGCCTCAGGAAATGGAGTCGCTTCCCTCACCATTACTGGAACTTACTCCCTTTTAAACTTAAAGAACTGCTCAGATCTATTGTCCATTATGAAGCTTCTTAAGACCTGGCTTTCTAATCATTAGTATAGCCTATTTTCTCTTTCCTTTCATGTGTCGGCGGCAGTGCCAAGACGCCGCTGGCATTCAAGCGCTATATACAACTAAAAATCAAATCATAGACAAAGCAGACAGAATGTCTAGCGTGTACTTCAGCTGAGTCTCAGAACCTCCTAATTTGCTTTTAGTTTCTGTGGTAAGTCCAGAAATGCTTTGACAAGTAGACACTTTTCATATCCTGTGACATGTCTGACTAGGAATGTGCAAAGTAAAGTAAATATAGTCTAGTAATTATACATAATTTCAGTAAGTGATCTGGAATGAAAATAGTTGAACAAGCGAACATATTGTTTTAAAGTTCATGTTAAATGTTTTTAGAAAGTAGTGTTACATTATGTAATCAAATATAGTCCTTATGTCAGTTTTGTTTCCATCAAAAGAGTGGAAGATACAGTTTTGAAGAAGTTACTCTGTATGAGAAAGAGCCTTACCATCCTTCCACTTCGTCTTGAGCTGTGATTTGCGGGAATGCAATTGAAAACATATGGCACACTTATTATTGGATGGAACTTCCAAATTCTGTAGACTGCTCCTGAATTTTAATAGAATACTTAGCAAAGAGTTTGGTTCAACTTTTAACAAATATCTCAGTTACACACTGCGAATGTTAGTGTTCACGCAGGCTGTGAGTCTTGTATATGTCTCATCCACAATTACATATAGAGGTTTCAGTAGTTTTGAGAATTTGGTTAGGATTATCAGTGTAGTTTACAAAGCTGACAAAGAGAATTTTGTAGCCCTGGTATTGCTAGATCTATTGGCCGAGTTTGCTGCAGTTTCACATTAGACACTCATTTCAAGATTATCTGAAATCATTATAAAGGGTAAAGCGCTGAGCTGGTGTGTCGTATCTTCCGCCATTCAGAGCTCGGACACTTAAAGCAGGGAGTGTGCCAGGTCCCTGCATTCAGCCCCACTTTTATTTAATATCACTTAAGGCCTTTGGCAAAACACATTTGTCATTTAGGGGTAGGTTTTATGAATTACCCTGATGATACCCAACTAATAATATCTGTGGATCCAAAGACACCTGAACCATACAAAAGTTTTCTTCATTGTATGCAGGCAGTTACTAAACAGTTGACTCTAAACTCCTTCAAAACCAGTGGGTATAAAACAGAGGTACTTTGCTGAGATATGAATAAGATTCCTGGGGGACTTCCGGAAATTTTTTGGCCTCCTCACTTTAATTTCCCACAGGTGGCTTCGTCAGAGGTTAGGAATCTGGGCATATTGTTTGAGTGATCTATCTTTGACCGCTCATGTAAACTGGTTGTCATTTACTTGTTTTTCATCACAACATTTTTTGAGAAAGTCTTTACCCCTTTTCCTGGAAGAACATAGACCTTTGATTGTGCAGGCATCTATACTGAACTGTTTAGACTACGGTAACTCTTTCTGGGTGCCTCAGATCAATTGTTCAAATGTTTGGTGGGTATACAGAATGCTGTGGCTTGGCTGGCCTTGCCATTGCCACAGATATAATCGGCCTCATCAGCATTAAAGAAATTGCACTGGTTTCCGTTAGCTAAGAGGATAATTTTTAGGTCTCATTGTATTGTGCAGAGGTCGTATTACAACATGGGCCTGTCTATCTGCAGACTAAGTTTGGGAGGTATTGCCCGGGCCACCTGGTGCGTTTGGCAAATCTAGCGTTGTAACAAAGTATAACTGCAGACTTTGGGGGTTATTCTAACTTTGGAGGAGTGTTAATCCGTCCCAAAAGTGACGGTAAAGTGACGGATATACCACCAGCCGTATTACGAGTTCCATAGGATATAATGGACTCGTAATACGGCTGGTGGTAAATCCGTCACTTTTCCGTCACTTTTGGGACGGATTAACACCTCCTCCAAAGTTAGAATAACCCCCTTTGTCTGGCAAGGTACAGATCGTTTTCAATTCAAGCAGTGCATTTATGGAATAGCTTGCCAATTTTTCTGCGAACGTTGGTGGAACTTGGCAAGTTCAAAAAGGCATTAAAAATCTGTCTGTTTGCCATTTAATTGCCGGCAGGTAATGTAAATGCGGACATCCTGTGTTACAATATTGTTAAGTCTCAGCGCCAAGGTGCCTTTTTAAAGCGAAATCACACACTTTAGAAATAAAATGAATAGTAATAATACATTTGCACTGCATTATAATTTATTTAATTGGGAACGGTACGTTGCTGTCCTTTGAGGGGCTTATTTGAAACA
Organism: Pleurodeles waltl; assembly: GCF_031143425.1. Lineage (NCBI taxonomy): Eukaryota > Metazoa > Chordata > Amphibia > Caudata > Salamandridae > Pleurodeles > Pleurodeles waltl. The sequence goes on along the minus strand of NC_090436.1, from coordinate 363,184,585 downwards.
AATAAAATCTACTCACACATCCCCATCGGTGTCTCTTAGTGCTGTTGACACATCAAGATGGTTATAATTTAGCTCTATCATTGAGAGCAGTCAAGAAGGATCATTGAGTTAACACTTGCAGACAATATGTCACAAGTTTAAATCCTGGCATGGCAAACTTAGTCTTCCATCCCAAGATAGGTAAACTAAGCCCTATTAAATTGAGCACTGGCACCACCTGTTAATGACTGACTTAGAAAAAGGAGAACAGCGATATAAAAAGCACTATAAAACACACAGTCTTTGTCTTCTTCATCTTTTTATTATTACTGTTAAAACAAGCTAGCACACCACCTATCTTGCAAGTTTTTTGTCTAGTTGGGTTGAAGACCTACCAAAGCATAGATGACGGATGAATGTATTAAGAGGGCCCACAACACCATCTGGTGTATGGATAATGACGCCCCCCCCCCATTAAAAGGTTCGAGCAAAAGTCAACTCCATTGTTGTTGAATGTAGGGCAAAGATCCGGGTAGCCCATGGACATATCAACGGAGTGGCTGCGATACAAAGATGAATGCTGAAAGGAATTCTGCATCTCCCCTTTGCAGCTCCTCCGTTCTCCAAGCAGTGTGTGCTTATCAGGAAGTAGAAACCCAGCACCACACAAAGGTACTATGCTACAGAGTAAAAGAAGAGCTGTCCAAACTGCCAACGTAATTGATATGTTTAAAAAAGTATGCATATTTCAACAATATGTAGTGTTGGAGAGCCCAACTTGAACACAAAGGAGTATTTCTTGACTTATGATTACATAAGACTCTTTTGACAGTTGGTAATATGCAAACAGCCTGTCCTTCCACCCTGAGACCCCAATAATTTTTTTTATCAATACATGAGGCCACGGATTTCTTAGAATGGGAGTAGCAGCCGTCAGTCCCTCCAAAGCATACCTTGGAAATTACGTCCCCGCCCTTTACTGCAAAACTTGTACAGTGAGAAAAGCTGTAGAGCCTTTGTCATATCGAGAACAAACCAACTTGGAAACAAATGCTCTAAGAAAGGGTAGAGGGCAAAAGGTTTTAATAAGATCTCATCCAATGGAAAATCAGCAGGAATCTTAAAGCTTACTCTGTTAGCTTGCCTTTGTGTAAAAAGCTAACTTGCATTTTTTAATTAGACCATTGGAATACTATTAACTTTATGGAGGACAGTAGAGTAGCATTGGGCTAATAATGTCTGGTCCACGGTTTCTGCTTAAATATTCCAGTGTTTGTCAACTCTTTCTCCCTATTTAATTTAGAACATTTCACCCTCGAATCTAACAGCATTATAGCCCTTTGCCTCAGACTTTCCAGTTGCTAAAGGCCCTCACTCCCGTTATATGCCCTCGCCTATAGCTCAGACATATAATTCAGATATATGGCATATAACAGCTTTTTTTTATCTCTACGCAACTAGCGTTATTGCTGTGATGACAATCCCTGGCTGGCAGAACAGTTTCTAGAAATCTCAAGCGAAGTAACTAGGTCCCTACAAAATTCATTCACAAGGAAGAAGCTCATGCTGCTAGAAATAGCAACAATGGTAATCCAACCAGTAAATAAGAGCGACTCTGGAACCACTGCACAAGGGTAAGCAACATCTAGAAACAGGTTTGGTGGTATGACAGCCTCCTAGGAGGAAATTATATTATGATATACGAAATATCTAAGACAGTGAGAAGTTTGCACAAATATGAGAGACTAATAAAGTAGTGCCTGCGATGGATCCAGTGGCTCTGGTACCAAATGAAGGTGAAACGAAAATTTCATACATGAATCACTTCCAACACCCAAAACTGTGTTGTCATGAACAAGAAAAAATGCACAGAGGCGCCCTTTTCTTAATCACCAATTTTAAGTTTCTGCTTCCCCCCCCCTAACTGACATGGGGCCCCTAACCCATTCTTCCTAGGACATTTTTGTGACCATTGAAAAGGGAACACAATGATGAAAACTGTTGAGTAAATGATAAACACAAGGAATCAGATTGCAAATTTTTACCCTCTAACTATGATCAATCCCTCCTTATTTTTTATCTCCCCTTTCCCCCACTTTCCCTCAACTCTCAAACACCCCCACATTATTCTTCTTTTTCTGCAAGTTTTTATGAAATAGCCTGTGAGACTGAGTAGTAAATCAAATATTTGAAAACAGATATAGTTTTGTCTTGCCACTGTCAATAAAACAAATAATCAGGCTCAAAATCTCAAAGAAGTGCTGCATCAGTGAATGGTCCAAGTCAAAAAGGCCTCAAACACAATTGGTTTGAGTCATAGCCTGAATCAGATGCAGGAAAAACTGAAGGGTCTGGTAAAATGTTGAAAAAAGAGCCCAAAAGGCCTACGTATTTAACACATCAACGAGGCACTAAAATAAAGGAAGTGTTCATATCCTCCAGGAAATGACCACCCAGCAGCTTTAAGGAGCACACTCTGGTGGCACACCATAAATGTCCAAATGTTCTTCAAACGCAAACATTTAAAATCCAGTATCTTATTTTCAAGAGTCTAGGTTCTGCTTGCTATTCTCATCTCTTCCCTCCTTGCACACAGACATCTTCTACATGCTTCAAAGGTCTAGACCACAATCAGGCTTTTGGGCTAACCGTAAAACTCAAAGCGTCAGATGGGTCAGTGGAACTCTCATGAAGTAAGTCTTCCCTACACTGAGAGGAAACTTCCCAAGCATGGCTAACTTTCCCTCTGAAACGGAGTTGCCCTAGCCAATTGACACACACAATTGTCACATACCTACTGAAGTAACTGAAGCAAAACCTATAAGTACTGTTTTGAGCCAGCTTTCCTCTAGCAAAGGATGAAAAAAAGTGACAACTTGTTACAAGACATACAGTTGAGCTTCAAGACCATGACGGGAACAGGGACTAACCTACTTGAAGATAGTCACCCCTCCTGGTACGTTTTGACCCTCAAGCACCCTTCCATGCTAAAAATCCTCCTGTCCTCTGAAAAGACTCACTGAATGGATAGGGTTTTTGAAATGGGATTGGAGTGGACCTGCCAATCTGTGTTTTCATTTAGCTTAGCCCTATTGGACAACAGAAATGCCTTTTGCTAACTGCTTATAGAAACTACTGTGTACGCTAACACACTACAGGTATGCAAGAGGGTATATGGAACTCTTCAAAAGTCAGAAATACATATAGTATATGTAGTCAAATTAATAAAAGCTTTTAGTTCAGCTCAGGGCTTAAATGTGCTTGTGTATTTTTAATTATTACAGCATGTTATTGCTGTGTAATTTTAATAAAGACTCCATATTGTTTGGGTAGCAGCTTTTCACGCCCAGGAGTGATAAAAGTATTGCACTGGGCAATGAAGTGGAATAATACGTTTGTGTTGGGCTTCCATTGCAGTAAGTGGCTTATATCTCCTTCAGTTTCAGAATTTAACAAAAGTACAAGTTGCAAGGTAAAATGAGATAAACCAGAAGCGATAACTTGTAGTATTTTCTTTTATGTCTTGCAGGACAAACAAGAGGAACTTTTGAAAGATGTAAGTAACTTGTATAACTAACTTAGTGTTTTACTTTAATTCTTTTTATATTGTGGCAAAATTAGTCAGCATCCGTTGTTAAAAAAGGTTGGTCTTTCTCCCCTGTGTGTTTTTGATCCTGTCAAATCTCCACTCTTCTCCAGTCTGGTTCGGCACATGCATAAAACTCTACTAAAGATATCATCTTGACTTCTATAATTTACACAAAGCTCAGCATGCTGAACTTTTTTTCTTTGTTTTATCTAGAGAGGACTACTAAGAGCCACATTTAAATATTGATTTTGGGACTTTGAGGAGTGTGTGGTGTAGGCAGAACTATGCATTGTCAGAGCTAGAACTGGTAAAAGATTGGCTTAAGACTCAACAGTTTGTAGGACGTGTCTCCAAATTCTGTTGCATTCACCTAAGTATTATAATGCCTTACAAGATGGTAGCAACTCTGAGCATAGCTCGGGCTATGGGTATGCAGAGATGATTGACTGGGTTTGAATTCGATGGGACTAATACATTGCGAGGCTGTGCAAGACAGGCAGAAGGGCTACATTTAGAAGTACAGTTCTGTATGCTCCTTACAGACTGATGAGTGTCAGTGATCGCCTGTGGAACATTATGACCAGTTAAAAAATAACTAGCAAATTGAGACAAGGGTTAATCTACATATGATAAAGGTGCTATTTGTTAGAGAGGTATAAGTAAACATGAGACCTTGGAAGAGGAGCAGAAAGGCGATGTTTGGGCTACACGTAGAGCACAATTTTGTTTTTCACTCTATACTTATATGTGACGTGCTATATGTTATATAAACCATTATTAAAAAGGGTAAAACATGTTAGTTTTACTTGACCTTTCTGCTGCATTTGATATTGCTGATCATACTTTCTTTCTGTGCACGATTCTAATGTGTGTTTCCTTAACTCATGTGCTGTTCATATCAACTCGAGAGGTACATGGAAAAATATATTTTCTTCTCTCACTGCGCTTTCCTATGTCATGCTTAAGGCAACTTTTATTTTCTGTTCCCACTATTCCTCTCTCTATGGCTATTTTATCGTTTCAGTTTCACTCAGCTGCATAAAATAAAGGTTATTATTCAGAAAATGCATTCTGTATTTGTTAGTGCTTCAAATCTGTCTTTTCATTATACCGCCTAAATTAGCAGTTATTGTGTTCTTTTACTATATCAAAATGTGTGCATCTTTTAGTTCCCATGCTTCTCTTATTTTTCATTTTGTGTCTCTAACTATTTCCTGCCGAGTTATGTTAATATAGGTGAACGCTTTAAGAATTGCATAGAACCTGAAGAGAATTTCCTATTTGCTGGTGACATGATAAAGCCTGATCCCTGAAATTAGTACACACAAGTATTGTTATTTTTGTAATATTATGATTATTTTATGTACAGTAGTTAATCTATCCATTATGTGAATAAGAATGAATGTAAATATTAAGAAGAGCTTGCTCAGCAAGTACCATACATATTGGGGCAGAGGTCTGATGCTCCCCAGTCATATTTCATCACCCATCTGTAATCAGTAACCTAATCTCTCCCTATATTATAAGTGTCTAACAGAGTAAATATATTATTAATTTATATGTGTGCCAAGTCATGTGTATCGTATTATGCCACGAGGTCTGAAGGTAGAAGTGCAGCTTGAGCATCCTTCCATCCACCTGTTCTTTGCGTCCAACCCCCACCCTAAACAACAGCATTTTCTGTAACTTATTTGGTTCCTGTTTTGCTATACGGGAGAGTGAACAGTACTTGTTAACATTATAGAAAGTACAATGGAGCTTACTGCTACGACCTCTTCTCTCCTTCCTTCAAGTCAGAACCTGCAGGGTCCTTTCTCCTCATAGCCACTTTTCAGCTGTCTTGTTTATTAGAGAGCTTCAGAAAATGGAAAGTTTCCCTTGCCTGGGCTGTTAACCGAGTATAGAAAACATGACAATCGGCTATATATTTTACTAGTTTGCACAATTTGAATGGTTCTTTTTAGAAGATAAGCAGTCTTCTAAGACTTATGCTTAGCCTAGTCACTGTTGTATACATTTGTGCTAACCTCCACCCACCTCAGCCTTTGACTATTCTTTTTTAGATAATACTTTTCTATTGGGTTTGCATGGATAAAAACTAAACAACGTAAAGCGTTATGCCACCTATCGAAAGCACACTTTTTCTGCTCGGGGTGTGTATGCACGTCAATTTCAGTTCTCCTTTTTCCTCTCATAGTCCTCTGTGCGTCCAGCAGACCAGCTTTTGTCCCATTTCTCGAGGCATCTCTGACCCTAGTAAACCGCTCTCTCCACCAGCATACACCAGTTCAGATCCCTCTCCTATTTGATCAGTTTTGGTGCCACTTGTCATTCCCTCACAAACGCTCTGCAGTTTGGGACAGTCCCACACTATGTGAAAAAAGGTTCCAAACTCTCTGCTTTCCCACATTTGTGAGGCACCTCCTCCCACCCTGTGTAAGGTTACTGGGGATAGTAGGTCTTGTGTAGCATCCGAAGTTGGACGAGCCGGAACTCTGCTCTAATGGTGGTTTCTTTGGAGTCCCGCAGAGAAGTGGATAAAGACTGAGGGCCAGAAATTCCGTCCTTTCTCTGATGATGTGGATACTCAGGTACTTAAGTCCCTCAGTGACCCGTGGCAGCCCATTGTTAGGGAGAGGCTGAACTGAGAACACTGAACGGGGTACACTAAAGACTTTCTCCCAAATAATCCTGTAAATCGAGTATTGGCCCCCAAAAAATTGGAGTACTCTCGCTTAGTGGGATATTTTCTCCTCCCTAAGCACTGTCCCATCTCAGGCCTCGGATGAAAGGGTCCTGATGGATCCATGCCGCAAGTGGTATCAGAACAAGAGCGAAAAGCATGGGGGAGAGTGGGCATCCCTGTTTCGTGCTCCGTTGGAGCTCAGACAGCTCCGAGTAAATCCTGTTAACTTTAACGGTGGCTAGTGGTCATTGATAAAGTAGTCATACCCACTCTATGAAGCCAGGGCCAAGTCCCATCTTTTCAAGGACACCAAACATACAGGGTCAATACAGTGTGCTGAACGCCAGTGTGGCATCCAACAAAACCACTAGTGTCTGCTCCACCACTCTGCTGCTAAACCTCAGTACACTGTACAGGCGGCACAGATTATGCTTGGCCCCTCATGGGGCATAAAACCTATTTGGTCTGGGTGGGCTAGTGTCAGGATTACCTGTTTAAGCTCTGGCAAGAATTTTGGCCTCGCCATTCAGTAACGATATTGGCCTATAAGAGCCACGCATCAGGTGGCTTGCCTTCTTTAGGTATGACCACAGTGGTGGCTGTTTGTTGGTTCATTAGAAGGAGTCCTGCTTTTTTTCCTCCCAGGAGCATATTGAGCATCGTTTGTGAGAGCTAGATGCCAAGACTTTATACAGTTCGATGGGAATGCGATTTGGTTCCACCACCTTTCCTGATTACTTTAGGCTAAAAGCTGCTGCAGTCTTGGTGGGGTCCATCTCTGCCTCAAGAAACCGTTTATCTTCTGACAAGAGTTTGGGAAGATGTATATCTTTGAGGACATCTGCAATTTTCACCTGACTCTTTTCCAGAACCGAGATATATATATATATATATATATATATATATATATATATATATATATATATATATATATATATATGTGTGTTCGATGGCATGTGTAGCTGTCGAGCGTTTCGGTCGAGGAAAACGCTGAGGGACCGGAGAGCAAGAAGGCTTCAAATGGCGTCGGCCCCGTCAGGACACCACGACTTGGAGGAAGAAGAAACCTTCTCCATTGCTGACTCGGACGAGGCCGAAACAGAACAGACGCCGAAAACCGTGAGTAAAACAGCCCCGGCCAAAACTCACGTAAAAACCATGAAAGCCCAGGGGACGCAACCGCCGGCAGGCCATGGCTTAACCCGAAAAATCGGTGACCGTCCATACCGGCACCGAGATGAGTCGGCACCGAGATATCGGAACACCGAAACCCCAAAAAGTGGATTCGGAGCCGAAAAAGACAGTTGATAAGGTTTCAATACCGAAACATCCGGCTTCTGAGCCGAAAACAAGTTCCTACTCTGAGGAACAAGGCCTTTCCGCACAAATGCAAAGCCATAAATTCGGACAAGAGCTAGAAGCAGGGGAGCCAGATTACACACAGAGAAGGCTCCACATTCAAAAGGAGACAGAAAAATAAGAACTCTCCCTCCTATACGGATGAAAAGGAAACTTGCTTTCCAAGCTAAAGAACAACCACAGGCAAAGGTGGCAAAACAAGTAACTCCGCCACCATCACCACAACGCTCACCACAACAATCATCACCAATGGCTACCCCACCCATGATGCAGTCTCCAACGCACACAGGGATGAGCCAAGATGACCCAGAAGCATGGGATCTTTATGATGCGCCTGTTTCAGATAATAGTCCTGACTGTTACCCAGCAAGACCATCACCACCGGAAGACTGTACTGCTTACTCACAGGTGGGGTCCAGAGCAGCTGCTTTTCACAATGTGACACTGCACGCTGAACCAATTGAAGATGACTTTTTGTTTAATACGCTGTCGTCAACACATAGTCAGTACCAGAGTCTTCCGATGTTACCAGGAATGTTGAAACACGCAAAGCAAGTATTTCAAGAGCCCGTAAAAGGCAGGGCCATCACTCCTAGGGTGGAGAAAAAGTACAAGCCTCCCCCAACAGACCCTATGTACATCACGCAGCAACTGACACCTGACTCAGTAGTAGTAGGCGCATCTCGTAAAAGGGCAAATTCACACACCTCTGGAGATGCACCACCACCCGACAAGGAAAGTCGCAAGTTCGAAGCAGCGGGGAAAAGAGTTGCACCACAAGCTGCCAATCAATGGCGCATTGCCAATTCACAGGCTTTGCTATCAAGATATGATAGAGCTCATTTGGGACGAAATGCAACACTTCATTGAAACATCTACCCAAAGAGTTCCAAAAGCGTGCACAACAGGTGGTGGAAGAGGGCCAAAGTATCTCGAATAACTAGATACGATCGGCAATGGATGTAGCAGACACAGCTGCAAGAACTGTAAATACAGCGGTCACTATTCGGAGACACGCATGGCTACGCACCTCAGGATTCAAGCCTGAAATCCAACAGGCGGTGCTTAATATGCCTTTTAACGGACAGCAGTTGTTTGGGCCGGAAGTGGACACTGCTATAGAAAAGCTAAAAAAGGACACAGATACGGCCAAAGCCATGGGCGCGCTGTACTCCCCACAGAGAAGAGGCACATTTCGGAAAACACAATTTAGAGGGGGGTTTCGGGGCCAAACAACAGAACCCTCAACCTCACAAACCAGAGCCAGTATCAGAGGGGACGTTTTCGGGGACAATACAGAGGTGGACAGTTCCCAAAAATTAGAGGAAAGTTCCAAAGTCCAAAGACCCCTCAAAATAAACAGTGACTTCAGTGTCACAAATCCCCAACACATAACACCAGTGGGGGGGAGACTAACAGATTTTTACCAAAACTGGGAAGAAATAACAACAGACTCGTGGGTCCTAGCCATTATCCAACATGGTTATTGCATAGAATTCATACAATTCCCACCAAATGTGCCTCCTAGAGCACACAACATGTCCAAACAACACATGGATCTATTACAAATAGAGGTCCAAGCGTTGCTGCAAAAAGATGCAATAGAACTAGTACCAAATCATCAGAAAAGAACAGGTGTGTACTCCCTGTACTTTCTTATACACAAAAAGGACAAAACTCTAAGACCCATATTAGATCTCGGAACACTAAATCTTTAAAACAAATCAGATCACTTTCACATGGTGACACTTGCAGACTTCATCCCCTTGCTCAAACAACAAGACTACATGACAACATTAGATCTCAAGGATGCGTATTTCCATATACCCATACATCCTTCGCACAGAAAATACTTAAGATTTGTAATCCAAGGGGTACATTACCAATTCAAAGTGTTGCCATTCGGGATAACAACAGCGCCAAGAGACTTTACAAAATGCCTTGCAGTAGTGGCAACCCATATCAGAAGACAGCACATACATGTATTCCCGTATCTGGACGATTGGTTAATCAAAACCAATACGCAAGAACAGTGTTCTCAACACACAAAATGCGTCATAGAAACCCTTCACAAACTAGGGTTTTCACTGAACTACCAAAAATCACACTTACAGCCGTGTCAAATACAACAGTACTTGGGAGCAACAATCAACACAAAAAAGGGATTGCCACTCCAAGTCCACAAAGGGTACAAGCATTCCAAAACGTAATACAAAGCATGCACCTAAACCAAAGGTTACAGGTAAAATTTGTAATGAAACTTCTAGGCATGATGTCCTCATGCATAGCCATTTTCCCAAACGCAAGATTACACATGCGGCCCTTACAACGGTGCCTAGCAACACAATGGTCACAAGCACAGGGTCAACTTCAAGATCTAGTGTTGATAGACTGCCAAACATACACCTCGCTTCAATGGTGGAATACTATAAACTTAAACCAAGGGCGGCCTTTCCAAGACCCAGTGCCTCAATATGTGATCACAACAGATGCTTCCATGGTAGGGTGGGGAGCACACCTCAACCAACACAGCATCCAAAGACAATGGGACACTCAACAGAAACAACTTCATATAAATCAGTTAGAACTACTAGCAGTGTTTCTAGTGTTGAAAGCATTTCAACCACTAATAGTCCACAAACACATTCTTGTCAAAACTGACAACAATGTATTACCTGAACAAACGGAGGGACACACTCCACACAGTTGTGTCTCTTAGCACAAAAGATTTGGCATTGGGCTGTTCACAACAACATTCGCCTAATAGTGCAATACATACCGGGAATTCAAAACCAGTTAGCCGACAATCTCAGTCGGGATCATCAACAGATCCACGAATGGCAAATTCATCCCCAAATACTACAAACTTACTTCCAAAGATGGGGAACACCGCAAATAGATCTATTCGCAACAAAAGACAACGCAAAATGCCAAAACTTCGCATCCAGGTACCCACAGTCTCACTCCCAAGGCAATGCGTTATGGATGAGTTGGTCAGGGATATTTGCATACGCTTTTCCCCCTCTCCCACTCCTTCCGTATCTAGTAAACAAATTGAGTCAAAACAAACTCAAACTAATACTAATAGCACCAACCTGGGCACGACAACCTTGGTACACAACACTACTAGACCTGTCAGTAGTGCCTCATGTCAAACTGCCAAACAGACCAGATCTGTTAACTCAACACAGAAACAACAGATCAGACACCCGAATCCAGCATCGCTCAATCTAGCAATTTGTCTCCTGAAATCTTAGAATTCGGACATCTAGACCTTACACAAGAATGCAAGGAAGTCATCAAACAGGCTAGGAAACCAACTACAAGACATTGCTATGCAAATAAGTGGAAAAGATTTGTTTATTACTGCCATAATAATCAAATCCAACCATTACACGCATCTGCAAAAAACATCATAAGCTACCTACTACACTTACAGAAGTCCAAGTTAGCTTTTTCATCCATTAAAATACATCTGACAGCAATTTCGGCTTATCTGCAAATTACACATTCAACTTCACTATTCAGAATCCCAGTCATAAAAGCATTTATGGAGGGTCTAAAAAGGATTATTCCACCAAGAGTACCACCAGTTCCTTCGTGGAACCTCAACATCGTATTAACACGACTCATGGGTCCACCATTTGAACCCATGCACTCCTGTGAGATACAGTACTTAACATGGAAAGTAGCCTTTCTAATAGCTATCACATCTCTCAGAAGAGTAAGTGAAATACAAGCCTTTACCATACAAGAACCCTTTATACAGATACACAAACATAAAGTAGTTCTACGCACAAATCCCAAATTCTTGCCTAAAGTCATACCACCGTTCCACTTAAATCAAACAGTGGAACTCCCAGTGTTCTTCCCAGAACCAGATTCTGTAGCTGAGAGAGCATTACATACATTAGACATTAAAAGGGCACTAATGTACTACATTGATAGAACCAAACAAATTTGCAAAACAAAACAATTGTTTGTAGCTTTCCAAAAACCTCATACAGGTAATCCAATATCCAAACAAGGCATTGCCAGATGGATAGTTAAATGTATTCAAACCTGTTATATAAAAGCAAAAAGAGAACTGCCTATTACACCAAAGGCACACTCCACTAGAAAGAAGGGTGCCACCATGGCCTTTCTAGGAAACATACCAATGACTGAAATCTGTAAGGCAGCCACATGGTCTACGCCTGATCCATTTACTAAACATTACTGCGTGGATGTGTTAACAACACAGCAAGCCACAGTAGGATAAGCATTATTAAGGACATTATTTCAAAAACTTCAACTCCTACACGCTAAACCACCGCTTTTGGGGAGATAACTGCTTACTAGTCTATGCACAGCATGTGTATCTGCAGCTACACATGCCATCGAACGGAAAATGTCACTTACCCAGTGCACATCTGTTCATGGCATGAAACGCTGCAGATTCACATGCGCCCTCCCACCTCCCCGGGAGCCTGTAGCCGTTTAAGTTCACTAAAATTAAACTTGTACATTTGTAGATTTGTAAATATATCACTTTTAGTCACATTATGTACATACATACTTACTCCATTGCATGGGCACTACTACTATATACACAACTCCTACCTTACCCTCTGCGGGGAAAACAATCTAAGATGGAGTCGACGCCCATGCGCAATGGAGCCGAAAGGGGAGGAGTCCCTCGATCTTGTGACTCGAAAAGACTTCTTCGAAGAAAAACAACTTGTAACACTTCGAGCCCAACACTAGATGGCGGAATATGCACAACATGTGAATCTGCAGCATCTCATGCCACGAACAGATGTACACTGGGTAAGTGACATTTTCCATATATATATATATATATATATATATATATATATATATATATATATATATACACACACACGTTTTTAAAGTGACTCACATAGATTTCCACTATTTCATATTTGCCTTGAATTATCGCCCTCCTCACTGTTGTTGATTGCTAGAATCCAGTTTCTCATCTGATGTCTTCACTCCAACCAAGCCAGGGGTTTCCCTGACCTGTTGTCTACCTCATAGAGCCTGCTCTCTGAGGCAATATACTTGGCCCCTGCATTGCCCTCTGCTGAACCTCTTAGTTCCTACTGCTTCAGCCTTAACCTGTGGTGTTTGGCAGGGTCATCCTGTTGTAGCAGGTGAGCTTCGAGGCCCAGTATCTCGGCCTCTAGTACCGCTGGACTAGTTGCCAGGTTCTTTTTTCCACAGGCAATTAGTCCTCTCACTTGTCACCTCTCCACTATTGTTTAGGTTTTTCACAGGGTGGGGTCAGAACTCACCGACCCCAAGGTCTCCTCAAATAGAGTTCAGTACCTTCTCGGACCTTTGCGGTTCGGTACTTGTTCTTAAGGTACAAGGGATCAAAAGATGCTAGATTTGTTTTGTCAGTCCCCTCTCCCTTGTAAATCAGTCTGTACTAAGGAGTGGTGTTAAATACCTCTAGCTAGATGTTTGGTCTCAGTGAAATTCCCCACTGTGTTGTGCCAGAAAATAGACTGCGGGAGAAGCTTCTGTGGGCTCCTGAGTAATATGTATATTATTTGTGTGGGGTGCTGAGCCTGCCAATTCCCGTGAGGCATGCAGCATGATAAATCCTGGCAAGGTCCTGAGTTAGGTCTGGCTCCCTCTTGTGCCCCCTATCCCAGTCCTTGCTGATGACAGCCTTGGACATAAAATGGATAAAAACACCTATCATTTGGGCCCAAATAGGTCAAGTCCCCACAACCACACAGTTTCTATCTGACACTACTCCGCTTGGGGTTTCACCACCTGACCAGCGTCCCACGTGGGTAGGCAGGGTCCGGATTCGGGTCACAGTGTGCTCCCTTATTCACTCTGGTGGCCCTATAGGTACTCCACGGTCTCTCATGCTGTGTCTCTGACACACAGTGGCACCTCTTCTGTAGTCTCTCCCCTGGGGTATTTTTCCTCCACCAGCCAATCCCTATGTCTGTGCAAAAGCCCCTTGTCTCTGACCACCAGGCTCCTCACCACTTCTAAGGGCTCTGCCTCGGCCCACCCTGTCGCCTCAGCTGGTCAACGAGGCCCTCCAGGTGAGTGGCCACATAATGAGAAACTGCCAAAAGTACAACGCAGGGTGTCCTTTAGTGCCCTGGCAGTCCCTCCCACAACAGAGCGGGATCCTCTCTGCTGTCTGAGCCACACTCCTGCACCAAAATCACCTCTTACCAGCCGTCGGGTCCTGCGCCTCTTCTCGCAGTCAACAGCGACCACTACATTGACCCGGGCAACCAGGAAAGCCCTCCAGTCGGTGCCCGCACACAAAGAGCTCCAGACTGTGTGCCTGCTACAGGCCCGGCGTGGGCCACAACCCATTTATTGCACTATAATTTGCTACTAAGTGTTACCATGACCCTTTAATACAATACAATACAATTGAACTTGTAAAGCGCACAGCTGCCTCCAAGAAAGCTCCCCAGCGCTAGGGGCCCTAGCACGCACACAAACTAAGATGCCACCAGAATACCTAGTTATCAAACGGGTAGGCCTTCAAGAGTTTCTGGAAGACCCATTAACAAGGAGAAAAATGGAGGTAGGGCGGCAAGGAATTCCACAGCTCTGAGGCATTGGGGATGCTTCCTATGAGGCACTGAACAATTTAAGCAAGATAGTGGTGATTAGAGGTGCAGCCAGCTTCAGAATGTCAGGAGGACAAGGATCCATCGGAGTCCCAGATTTGCAGCTAGCCAAGGAAGAGGACACACTAGAGATTGTGAGAGGAGCAAATTTATCCAGCAATGGGCCTGAAAGAGGATTCCTATCAGCCATCTGGCCAGACACCCCATGTGCAGGAAATTTATCATAAATTAGTTGAATTCTTTTAAAGAAGCAATCCCTAAAGGGAGAATTGAGGGGGTAGCATTCATATACAACTCAGACTTAAATTGAGCCTAATCTCTTGTTTACATCTCCTTTTATTTCTTGGAATCATATGTCTTATCCTTCCCAATCACTCCTTCTTTGACTAATTCCCTAGCACTCGCCAATTTACCCAGTACAGTTTTGTAAAGAAATTCACAACTATAAAACAAATCAATTAAAATACTTTATGTAATAGGCGTTAATCTCTGTTTTCAAGCCTATAGCAACACATAAACCAAAGACTTTTTATTTTTTTATGTGAACACTTTATAATCAATCAATCAATCAATCAGGGATTTGTAAAGCGCACTACTCACCCGTGAGGGTCTCAAGGCACTGATGAGGGGAGGGTGAGATGGTGTGGAGGTGGTTTTGGGGGGGAAGGTGCAGCTACTGCTCAAACAGCCAGGTCTTGAGAAGTTTCCTGAAGGTAAGGAGATCTTTGGTCTGTCGCAGGTGGGTGGGATGAGTGTTCCACGTTTTTGCGGCGAGGTGTGAAAATGATCTGCCGCCGGTTGTAGTCCTGCGGATGCGTGGGACGGTTGAGAGGGCGAGGTCAGCAGAGCGGAGATACCGGGTCGGGGTGTAGAAGGAGAGTCGTTTGTTGAGGTATTCTGGTCCGGTGTTGTACAGTGCTGTGTGAGCATGGGTGAGGAGTTTGAAGGTGATTCTCTTGTTGACTGGGAGCCAGTGCAGGTTTTTCAGGTGGTCTGTGATGTGGGAGTGGCGGGGGATGTTCAGGATGAGGCATGCAGAGGCGTTCTAGATGCGTTGCAGCCTCTTCTGGAGTTTGGCCATGGTTCCTGCATAGAGGGCATTGCCCGTAGTCCAGTTTGCTGCTTACAAGGGCTTGGGTGACTGTTCGTCTGGTTTTGGTGGGTATCCATTTGTAGATCTTTCGGAGCATGCGGAGGGTGTTGAAGCAGGAGGAGGAGAGGCATTGACCTGCTGGGTCATTGATAGTGAGGGGTCTTTATAAAGACCTTTCCTTAGACAGTGTGTTCTACTGTAGACTTTCTTATTGACCACACCATTACAATGATTGGACCTTTTTCTCATTGCCCTATGAATCGAAACCTATTAAGAACTGTACAACTCTAAGCTCCCTAAAATGGTACCCATCTAACTTGCTTTTGATAAATGAGGAAGAAGAGTGAAATTAAAGCCTTCATCCCTCCTCTACCACAACAGCCCTATTGAAATGGCTGAAAAACTCTGCTGGTGGCAAAATGTGAGATTACACTGGACAGACCACCTTTTTTTCTAGAAATCCAGTGGTGGCCTTAAAGCAAAAAGCACGCCTCAACGTGTGTTAATGCAAGCCCCTGAGTGAGTCTATAGCATGAGTCTGATGGTCTCCAGGAGGATTCACGATGGGAGTGCGGTGCAAATTATAGTTTTCCCCTTTTCCTCAACTCCATACCATTCGTCCCCCTTTCTCCCAAAGATATAAAATACCGCTGTGACACAAATACTATATTTATTTGGAGTAAATGTTTGTAGATACTTTCCATGGTCAAGGTCACAGATTTCTGCTTCTGAGTTGACTGTACTTGTCACCAAGGTGGTGTCGTTTTTTAAGTATTTACTGCAGTGCCAGTGAGGTCCTTATGTGTTAGGCCCACATTACTTTTAATAAAAAAACGGTTAAACCAAAGTAGCCAAGGAATGCCATGGTCATTGGTGTCAACTGCGTACAGTCCTTCCTACCTATCCATTATGCATTCCTCCTGGATTGGTCTGCGATAGCTAAAGTCTGTCAGAGCCCTTTCTTCTTAATGCCTACTATTTATAGCTTTGGGTTTTAAAGCCAACCCTCAAATGTGTCTGTGGGTGCCCTTGTGGTGTTTCATCAGAAGTATCCATTGAGTTTTCTTTCTTGACAGTGCCTGTTTCAGACTGACAAGTAAATTGGCAATACTGTTCAACTTTTCACTCAGAATGTGAATACTAACCTCTTTGTCTACCATCCAGTTTTCGGCATGTTGTAGCAGTGTAGATCGGTATTCTGCCTTGTATTGCACCTTGGACAACCTAGCTTTACATTTTTTTAAATGTATCTTTGGTACAATTGGCATATCTGCAAAAACACATAGAAACAGTGGCACATTTATAGGAATATCGTTTCCATCTATCAAAGTTGGAAGGTTAATCCACTTCTCCACCTTGTCATGAAACTGTTCTAGGACGTTGTCCAGATTATACCTAAGAATATGTATCTTGTATTTGTATTAATGCCTACATATCTGAAGGTCTAGGTTGCCAGTTTATCCAATAATACTTCTTTTGTATCTGGATCTGGCTTATTTAGCACACATAAATCTGACTTGCTCAAGTTAATAGTTCTGCAAAAAAAATCAGTGGTCAATAATAGCGACTGTTCATAGTGTGTTACCTGCATTTAGGGACACACTGCTGTTTCAAACCATATGTTATGGTACCATGGCCAAAGAACCAATTTCTCTCTATTTTTATTGTCATCACCTCTATGTGGGGATCGTTGCCTTCTGTATCCCCCTTTCTGCTGCACAGTATAACCTAAATTATATCCAAATACCTTTGCAGGGCTGGACCCAGCCTTTTCCAGGTGATCCTAGAGGCGACATGCTCATCCAAAATCGTGTTCTCAATGTTGATTAGGATTTATATGACCAATATTTATTGATGCTTATTTTGGGATTAGTCTGCATTACAATTAGGCTTTTCTAATACCTCCATTAGTGTATGCTTGGCATGTGATTAGTTTTACACCTCTGGTAATGTTACTCCATATATTTTATAAAATTGTATTGAAAACAACCTAGTGCTTTACTGTGTTTATGCCCTGCAGGATCTTATGCACCAAGAGCAGCTCTTGTTTGTTGCTGTGGTGAATTACATCGTCTACAGGGCAGCGTAGTCCAAATAAGTAGCAACTTCATCTTCACAAATTGCTGTCAGTTGTAAGTCTAAGTTGTACATTTCCTCTATCATTCCAAATGTTCGCATCATCTACAATTTTGTTTCTCGTAATGTACATATAGCACTATGGGCCTGATTACAACTTTGGAGGAGGTGTAAATCTGTCCCAAAAGTGACGGATATACCACCAGCCGTATTACGAGTTCCATAGGATATAATGGACTCGTAATACGGCTGGTGGTATATCCGTCACTTTTGAGATGGATTAACACCTTCCTCCAAAGTTGTAATCAGGCCCTACGTGCTCTCTCCCCCTCTGCAGATTAATTTCTGTCATCATAATTCATACTGGAGCTATATGAAGCCTATCATATATATTCTCTCCTTATTGATTTCAGTGTCTAACATTCCAGTGAGATACAAATGCCACAGGGTGACACCTTAAATATCTCCCACAATAATTCATGAACTATATCATTGCTCATAGCTAGTGAATGGTCAAATAAAGTATGGGTAGGTATTTCAGAGTTGTATGTGGACTGTTTCAACTCAGGCAGTAAGGATTAGAATGAGCACGTTTTCAAAGTTACACGTGTATGTCTTCTGCTAGTCATTTATTAGGGTGGCTGCCAAAGTCTGATGGCCCACTCTTTGCAGTATCTTGACCATAGTAACAATTACTACAGTACTGAAATCCTCACCCGACATTGTTGCTTGGTTATATGCACCTTGACAAATCCTAAATATTATCTCAGAAGCAGCTGGATCTACGTTATAAGGCCTTTGTCATTTTCTATAAGAATATTCTGCTGCTGAAACAACCTATTCACACATTCACGCATTCCATCCACTTTTAATGATCTGGACTAAACAAATATGTTTCCTACAACAGCATAGTATTTATTTACATATGTCAGTGTTATTGCATTATGTTGTGTCATCCTATTGTTAATACCTCTGAAATTAAAGAACATACACATCATACATTTGGACCCATGACAAGTGTCTTAGACACCACCATTGTGAATCACCACCGCACGCTACAAAACATGGCTTTAATGTATTTTATTTATGCACCTCAGTTGTGGTGGGGTAGTTGACTTCCTGCACCGTCACCCTTGTATGCCACCACAACATCTAGCATTCTCTTTGAAATCAAGTCACTTTGTAGGTTACAGCACCAAAACTGTTCCTCAGATATGCCAGGCAGTGTGTAGCTGTCAGTTTGTTTAGCTGGCATTCATATATCCATTTTTGCAGTACATCGTTCTTCAATTTTCAAATAGTATTGTAAAGGATAATACACAACCTTCCTATTGCTTATATATCCTCCGCATTTATACTAGTTTTCTAATAGAATACATTTTATGTCATCTTTCGATTATCACTGTCCTTTTCCATACAGTATATCTTTTCTACCATAATTCCGACATGGCCTCTCCTAGTGATCTACAAGCTGGACTCTCAACCATCTATCTGCTGTACACATCAAAAGAGCAAGTGAATCCAGCATCAGCCACCTCTAGCACTCCAGCCTGATACATGGTCTCAGTGACTCACACATCTATGTCCAGAATGCTTTAGTTCTTCGTTAGTATGCCACCCTGTCTGTGGTGCCGTGCTCTGGCCTTGTGTTTTGCTTTACTTTTGATTGAGCCAAGTTATACACACTGAAAGGAGTTGTAAATATTCTCTGGAATGCACTTCTTAATCTGAAGAAGACATTTGTTATAGCTTTTTTTCAAGGTTCGTGTAGGAAGGTTTGAACTGTAAAAAGTGTACTTTCAAAATGTGCAACAGCATCGTAAGACCATATATAAAGAATCTTCAATCTATAAACAGCAAATATATACATGCAAGGATACAAACACTTATATTGATATATAGATATATATTCATATGCAATGCAAAGCAAATAATTAATAACAATTTATCACCGTAGAGCCTGTCAGAAGCTTCATCTTACTCATGCCAGCAAGAAGATGACCCCGTTCAACTGCGAGAAAGAGATCCTCACCCTCACGGGACAAATGACAGGCATTTGACGGCCAAATTCTGACAGAGGTCTCAGAATTCATCGCTACTGAGCAGGGCCACCTTCTTATATCTTAAACAACCATGGAAAGGGCCTTCTAGAAGAACCCCTCCTCTCAGAAGAAAATATTAAAAAATGCTGGCTAGTTTAGGTAAACTTTGAAAGGAATGCGTTGGGAATTGGCCACCATCCCAAGGCACTCTTCCCAAAGTCAAACCGTTCCCTGCTTGTAATAAACACCAGCGTGGTACAGTCTTTTCGTACTGACTGCTTACCTCCTACATATTATGTACCAGTCCCAACTCTTCGGTGAGAAGGAAAACATGCAGAAGTGAAAAACACGTTGCATAACATATTTGCACGTAAAAATACTTTAACGTGGTGGTGAAGCTAAGCTGAACACAAAATGGAGTCTAGGCTGAATACAAAATGGAGTCTATAACCAGTGACCACTAAAGTGACAGTAGGCAGCTAAGCCAGGTGCAAAGTGCTGCAACACGACATCAGTGGTCAACACCAAAATAACACTACACTTACAGCTTCTACACCCTTGCAGCTGATGCTCTTTCCAACTCATTGACGTACAAACATGGAGCAGAGAAACCACAGATGATCTGCTGCTAATTCACTGAAAGCATGTCCCAATTTCAAGTGCAGATAAGGCCCTCCAGTAGCCTGCGTTTGAAGGTACGCAGATAAAAAAGGAACCCTTCTTTCTAACCTGAACCAAAAAGAGCGGTAATTTCCATTTTAATAGCAGCAAACCACCATCAGTATTTACTTATGATGGGTTCTCACTTACAGTTTGGCAGATTTTTTTTATCCTGCCAGCAATGTTAATTAGTCTGACTTATTAACAGCTCGCTCTGCTGTTATATCCCTTTCGGCGTGTTGTATGCTTAAAATCAAAATCAGATCTATGAATTGGGTGCAGAAAATTCTATAACTACAGCATAAATACCTAGCAACAGCTGTCTTGTATAAAAGAGTCATGCCTAACTAGTCTTTATACTGAGATCGCTGCAGTGAGGCATTCAGTGGTATGCATTCATGTCCTAGCAGAACCTTCATGTTCATTCTGATTTAGGGAATGTAAAATCCCTTCCATTTCTTGAGAATGTCTCTTTTTTTGGGGTTAAGGCGCTTCAGAAAGTTAAGGATACAACTACGTAATTGTTTACAAAAATAAAATGAGATTGATTAGGGCTTGACAAGGAAATCCAACATTGTTTATAACCATAATAGTAAGGAGACACTATTTTATATTCTAACTTGAAACGTGTACGTCTCTGTTGTGTGTCAATCATCATCATTCTTCCTCGTTCTTAATAGTTTTTTGGTAAATTGTCATTTATTTATGTTATTCTTTTTCAGGCTGAGTCGTTGGCGAAGCACATGTCATCATATAATTGTGATCTGGCACCGGATCTCATCTCTGAGTCTGACTGTTCTGCAGAGGCTAAGGAGCAGTTATTAGTCCAATGTGAAAATATATGGGTGCAAATGGAAAAGGTACTCAAAAGTTTCATTTCCTGTCCTGTATCTGACCCTTAAGTTTGGTTACTTGTATGAAGCAAAGCAGTGGAAAATTATACTATTGTCAAATGCTGATGCACGAGCTGCATTCTGTCCAATGTTAGAGAATGTTTTTCTTATTTTTACAATTTAAAATTGTTTGTACCGTAAATCAAGTCTTATAACTTTTAGTAAAGTGCACAATCCACAGGAATTCTGAACCCTCCAAGATGTAATAGAGATTGGACTGAAGTGTAAACATTAGGGAACGCATGATTGAGGGCAGTTTTTTTTGTTCTTGGATAAACATTTTTGTATAGGTACTGTGTTCTGATAGTATGCTGAACAACAAAATAATCACTGGCAAAGCCAAATGCAACAACAGAGCTATTGACCTTGACAATGCTTGACTCCTGTAGTACACTTTATTATCATATATGGTACACATTAATATTACTCAACCTTTCTAAGATTCCAACATTTTGGATTCAACACGTCAACCATCTTGTAATGGTAACATAATGTTTGAATGTTTTTGGCTCTAGAGCAGTGTGTGCTAAGCTGCGTGGCCCTTGAAAAGGGGAAACATGAAATAAAGGTTTGTAGATGTAATGAAAAATCATGTATTTGACCTTAAAATAAAAGACACAGTAGCCCACCCGACCCAGCACTGAAGGGTCATATGTTAATGGCAAATGTGCGCTTGGTGCAGAAGCAAAGTGGTGTCAGTCAGACTGAGGGGAGCCAATGGATGAAATGGGCTGACCCTTTGCCCCATATTGTATGCTATGGTGTTTATAAATCAAATGTGAATGACAGTGTAAGTGACCAGTAGATGAAGACTGCTGACCCAAAGCTCTCATTTGTATGCACACATGTTGTTGTTGTATTGTTTTCACATTGTTCTCTCCTTGTTGTTATAGATTCCTATCTACCTGTTTTGCACCTTTTTCCCTGTCAATGAGGTTGCTGATGCGCTGTATCCATTGCATGCATCCCTTACATTCCCCATATGCCCACCAGCTGGTGGCTACTAGGAAAATTGACTGGTTTTATCATTGCTATTACCTTGGAAAGGGTTTCCCTTTTAGCGACCGTCACGTGGTAATATGGGCTTATGATCAACTTATTTTCATTTTATATCGCCACCGCCCTCTAGCATGTCTCCCCCAGCTCCACCCCACTTTTAGCACTCCGGCCAACAAGCGTCCCTGTAACCGTGGCAACTGCCAGGGCTCTTGATTTTGTCCGTGATCAGACACTGTTGGTCTGGAAGCACTCCCGCTCCTATCCTCAGTTTGACTCTTCGTCAGTGTCAAAAGTAGAATAGCCGCAAGCGTCCTCCTGCTAACACTGACAGAGCAGTGAGGCTGAACCTGTGCAGCCCGCCCCATTCATCTTGCCCACAGATTCGCTATGGTTTTTCCTCGTGTGATGCACGTCTATTGTGACACTGACCTCTCATAGTTGAGGCTCCTACAGCACCTGCGGTAGCAGTTCGTTGTTTTTCCAACTTCTGCCGTCAGTTTGGTCTTCCTGGAGGTAAGCACAGCTATGCTGTTCTTTGCTAAAGTTGTTGAGTATTCTAATATTACTTTATGGCAAGTGAATAAATTATACAACCCTTATGTTTCATTCTCAAGTTCCCATTTCCAGGCATCCCAATGAGTGAATTCCTTTCTCCACACTTTGGTGGTGTGCACACAGGGTGTGAATCCCACTGGATCCTCTACAGTGTGGTGTCAATTAGTAATTAATTTGACACATTGTGTTACTGCATGATTGTTGGAAACTGGCCCTTGTTGCAGTTACCCCCCACTTTTTGCCCGATATTGATGCTGACTTGATTGAGAGTGTGCTGGGATCCTGCTAACCAGGCCCCGCACCAGTGTTCTTTCCCTAAAAATTTACCATGGCACACAGATAAGTCCCTAGTAAAAGGTACCAGTGGTACCAAGGGCCCTGTGACCAGTAAAGGTCCCTAAGGGCTACAGCATGTGTTATGCCACCCTAAAGGACCCCTCACCAAACACATACACACTCCCATTGCAGATTGTGTGTGTTGGTGAGTAGAAAAAGGCAAAGTCGACATGGCATCTCTCTCAGGATCCCATGCCCACAAAATACTGCCTGTGGCATAGGTAAATCACCCCTTTAGCAGGCCTTACAGCCCTAAGGCAGTGTGCACCATACCACAGTTGAGGACATAGCTGCATGAGCAGTATGCCCCTACAGTGTCTAAGTCCATTTTTAGACATTGTAAGTGCAGTGTGGCCATATTAAGTATATGGTCTGGGAGTTTGTCATTACGAACTCCACAGTTCCATAATGGCTTCACTAAATACTGGGAAGTTTGGTATCAAACTTCTCAGCACAATAAACCCACACTCATGCCAGTGTTGGATTTATTCCAAAAAGCTCACAGAGGGCATCTTAGAGATGCCCCCTTTATTTCATCGAATCTGCTAGTATATGACTGATTGGTCTGTGCGAGCCTGCCACTAGCAGACAAGTTTCTGACCCCATGGAGTGAGGGCCTTTGTTCTCTCTGAGGCCAGAAACAAAGCCTACTCTGGGTGGAGGTGCTTCGCACCTCCCCCCTGCAGGAACTGTAACACCTGTTGGTGAGCCTGAAAGGCTCAGGCCTCGTGTTACAGTGCCCTAGGGCACTCTAGCTACTGGAGATTCCCGCCCCCTGGGCAAAGTCCCACTCCAGAGCCTCCCAGGATCCGTGAGTCCTGACTACCCTGCACCCGATGCCTCCGGCTCGTGTCCAGGTGGCCCAATCAGCTAGAGAGAGTCCCCAGGTGATTGCGAGCAAATGTCCACCCTGGGTTGACCTCTCCTGCCCTCCACGATGACACCTGCTGCGGGAATCCCGACCCCCTCACCACGACATCGCCGGACGAAGATATCTGACACCTACATAGACCACTGCAGCTGCAGTCCCCTGGCCTTGGAGAATCCGCCTTCCAGTGCAGCTCCATTCAGCAGGTGTCCCTCCTCCTCGTCCAGTTGGTGGTCAGTCCTAACCGACCCCCTGAACCTCACATGCAACATCTGAGTGACCCCTGGGATGTCCTTATAGACCAGCATTGGGAGCCAGATGTCCTGTTTGCACCCTGCACCCGGCCGCCCCTGTGCTGCTGAGGGTGCATGTTTGGTGCCTACTTGTTGGGCCCCAGTGCTCCTATAATCCTCCCTGGTCTTCCTTCTGAGCCGCCAGTACTTACCTGCAGGCAGGCCTGATTCCGCATACCCCCCTGTCTTTATAGGAGCCCATGTTAAGTTTGCTCATCTTTGACCTCTGCACCTGACCGGCCCCGTGTTGCTGGTGGTGGGTGTTTGGGGTTAATTTGAACTGTAAGTTGAATGCTTACCTGCAAACCGATCTAACTTTTCTTCCCCCAGGAACTGTTTATGAAAATTGCAGTGTCCATTTATTTATAAAACAGATAATTGCCAATATTTCAAAAACGTTATAACTTACCGATTTCAAACAAAGTACTGTTGATACATCTGGGAAATACAAAACTATTTAAGTACTTACCTGCAACTTGAATCTTGTGATTCTAAAAATAAAATAAGAAAATATATTTTTTGCTATATAAAAACCATTGGTCTGGAGTTAAGTCATTGAGTCTGTGCTTCTTGTATTGTCTGTGTGTGTACAACAAATGCTTTGCGCTACCCTTTGATAAGCCTAACTGCTCGACCACAGTACCACAAAAAAGAGCATTAGTATTATCTACTTTAGCCTCTGTTAAGCCTCTAGGGAACCGCTGGACTTTGTGCACACTATATCTAATTTTGATGTAGTATATACAGAGCCAGCTTCCTACAGTGATGTAGTAGTCATTTATTTTCCTTATATCCTCAGCTTTCCCCGCATTCTGTGGTCCTGGTGAGACGCCATACCCTATAGGGTGTTGAAACGTCGTTGACATATACAAACACCCCAACTAATGAATCCCTTGATTGATACTAGGGCTCGGATTCTCTGTATAATTTTTTTATGTGGTTGGTTGTTGTGTTTTAGAAGCATGAGTTTGTTGTTTTTGTGGACTATACATATGGATTGTAATGTTTTGGTTTTGTTCTTTTTCACGTGGGGTTTTCTACACATTTTCTACTTGTATATAGGGAAATGTAACAATTTTCAAATATGAACAATCTTTTGACTACTTCTTTCCTACGACATCCTTGAACACCATCATTTTAAATAGCCATTCAGCTGGACGTCCATTGATTACCCTTACATATCTCTAAGAACCTTTGTTCTCATGATATTGCTTTTTTTCCTGGTTCCTATTGAGAAGAGCTGCCCTTGTTTTGTTGTTAAAATATTTATCTTCTCAGGCTCTTCAAATAAAAAGCCACAATTCTGAGTGCAACCTTTTTGCATCCAGTGATGCTACATCTTGTTGACCACCCTGCCCGGACCTGGCATAATACATCTGTTGTGGACTAACTCAGGTTAGTCAGGGTCTAATCCTTTGATAATTAATAGCTAAATTATTTTGACCATCAATGTTATATTACACTTTAAAAAAAATGAATTAATTTTTTTAATACATTGTTGTTTGGATAAAATTTGATGTTATGAGGGTTTTTTCCTACTCGAGGTAAATCAAAGGGGTTAAACACCATCTCATGTTGTTTTTGGAATTCTTCTATTATGTGTACTGCATTTAGTCTAGAATATTCCTCGGGGGAGTGGGCGTCGTCTGGAGGCGATAGTGGTGACTTGCATCACTTGTCCTTTCCTTTTCGTTTCCTGCCCTTTCCTGTATTCTCCCTCTCATGTCGTCAGTTGGCACATTGTCACTAATGGTAGATCATTAGTAGTTATCCTATCCTCATCCAGCTGTAGTGGATAAGGGTCCTGCCACTCACTTCTTCCTTTTCTAGATGTTTAGTAGGGGCAAACGTCCAATCATTCGTTATTGGGTGCACCGCTCTATTAGGTTGACCACCCCATTATTTTGTGTATGTTAAAGCTTCTCTGAGGCCAATTTTAGATGTTTTTCGTGATTACTAGAACAACCCTTTTTCCTTCTTTTTTTTTTGTTTCAATATGGAAGCTTTGCAATGGGTAGCAGAATCCAAGGAGCTCGAATATGTTTTTGAAATATTGTTATTCTACTGATGATCAGATCTACTTTCAGTTTCCCTGATCAGATGATGGAGGTATACCTTTTCATATTGGTGCTTTATTTTGGGTACATATCCTTATGTAGTTAGATCAGTGTGCTTCAACTTTGCATGTTTTCTATTTTATTTGTTTTTGCCCTCTCCCCTTTACAGAGAAGCCAAAAAGCCAAAAATCTTCATATGATCTAGCAATCTATTTCTTTTCAACAGTGCTATATAAGCCTTGTAATTACAGCAAGTTGTCGGACCCATTCTAATAAGGGTTCTGTTGTTGGTGCCGATAGAATGGTTACAGGGGCACTCTTGTCTCATGCTTCTATCAAAAGAGAACACCTACAGGTCAGAAGTTCTCTGTACATTAGCCATTAACCCATCTTCAGAACTCTGGCTCAGTCCACATCCTGGTCATCACTTACAAATGAGTAACCCCGTGCCAAGAAATCAAAGGCTTTCTTTGTGTTGAGGGTGTGCATCGACAATGGACATTTGACCGTGTGTGCTAGGGTGTGGTGGACCCTTTTCAAGTTAGCTTTTTATGTGTGTCAATCCACATTGGATTCTGTGCCCCAATTTCTTTATTACATGCAGTAGCCCGATTGCTAGAAGTTTCTCTAATATTTTAGTCTCTGCCTTAATGAATAGGTTGGTTTGTAAGATTCACATTTATCGGGTGCTTTACCTGGATTTAAAGTAACTATTATTTTTGGTTCTTTTAAGTCCTGGGAAAGCTTCTCTTTCAGGCAAATCTGATATTTTGGCAAAATGTAACCAGCTAAAGTTTCTATTACATTATTCAATAAATTGTTTTGATATGAACACAAGGTCTAATTGTCAGCCCAATAGAGTCTGGACAAAAGCTGCCTGATCAGTCGGAATGCTATTGGTTTGAATATTTCCCAGTATTAGTAGGTGAAACAAACAAGTTTTTGTACTTGTTGATTTGGGATTATAGGACAAGGATAACCCTTGACATTTTCAACTGCTTTCGTGGTAGGTGGCTAGCATCAGTACTCTGGATGAAGCATACCTGGCCAGTGGAATTAAAACAAGTGTTCATAATCAAATTATCCGACTTCAGCCACTGAAGTGCAGAGTTATTTTTCATTAACATCCATAGTTGCACCATTTTAGCAAAAGCTAGCAATCTTTTTCTGAGATCTACTTCAACCCTTTCACTAATCACAAAACAATCATAAACTCCTTGAGATATTTTGCCTGTTTTTCCATCATTATCATCTTCTTTTTCTGCTTGTGTAACCTTTATAGTGTTACTGCCTCATACTTACCTTTTGAAAGCGGGTGGTGCAAGAAAGAGTTTTTCTTTCATGCCTTTACAGCTTCCTTGAATTTTCTGCATCCTTAATTTTTTGTTTCGGTATCCGTTTTTCTGTCTTCTTTATTTGGCTTATATAATGTCATACTTTCGAACACTTTCATTTTTTATTTCTAAACTAACATTCCTGTCAATTGTTTTTCATGTTATGCTATAGCCACCCAACTTTAAAATCTCACTTTTGCACATTTAGATTTTTGTTACTTTTACATCAGTCTTTTCTGCTTATTCTCACAATTTGTTGTATGCAGCACTCATATTCTTCCATCTATTTTTTAAATATGTTTATTGGATTTAAACACATAACTGTTCATAGTTATATTACAGAATTATGAGGCTCATTTATATGCGTACATTACATTAAAACAATACTTAACATTTACCAACAATGCAAACCATGTTACATTAAGTTGCAGTTTTTTCAGGGAGTGATATCAGCTACAAATGCGCTCATAGTCATTCCTTGTCTGTGCCATCACTGTCACAGAGTGTCCCAGTCTGTTTCCTCTGCAAATCTTTTAGCCTATCTTTGTTCCATAGAGATAGCCTTGCTCTCGATTTTAGCCTATTTTAAGTAATTCCTTTACCCATATTTTTACTAATACAGCTGCGGCCGACTTCTAAGTCATGGCTAAAGGCTGCTTCACTTGGAGCATTGCCAGATCTATGAATCTACTCTCTAATTGTGCTTTCTTTGGTCTTGGCATGAGCCCTATAGGCAGGTTTTGGGATCATAAAGATTATGTCTATTCACTGTTTCAGAAGTTCCATCTGTGAAGGCCTTCTGGTAATTGGCTCCGGACAAGTCTAGAACATGTGCATAAAGTCTGCCTCTACCATCTTGGAGTGAGGAGATGTATTAGTAATTGTTGTGTGGATTTTATGCAGCCACAACAGTGTCAAATACGCTGTATGAAGCATGTTAAACTGAATAAATCTAGCCTTCCTTGACACACCCTGATGAAAAGCTGTTGCAGTGACTAATTCTTTATTGGTCCACTTCCTACTTGTTTAAGTGCTATCAGGTTTTCCCTCCAATCTCACTAACTCGTTGCCTTAAATCATAGTTGTTGCCCTTCATGCACACCAGTGTTTGAGTGGCATATGTATTGTTCAGTGTGTTGGTGGTTCTGTATCTGCTGCTCCCCATATTTGTTGGACCAGATTTTTGGGATTGTCGTATTTAAAAAACTGGCTTGTGGATAGCTGTCTGTTTTGATGCAACTCATTGAATGTCTGTAACACTCCACGTGCATGGTGGTGGCCTGTGGTAAGGATGCTAGTCCTGTCTCATTCCACAACTTTAGCAACCTTTGGCAGTTTCCTGAATTTTGTATGCAATCCTAATAGAAAGTCAAGGAAGCAGACTTCCTTCAACTGTTTTGTTGTGTACAAGACAATGTACCCAACAGTATCTGGCCATATCCAGCAATCTAGAACATGGCTTGTTTCATGTGACTAACAACATATGTAAACTCTTCAGCCCTGGGGAAGGTGTGCCACCTGCCAATTCACTACAGGTAAGCCAAAAAGTAATAACTCTCTTACTCAGGGCTCCCAATCCTCCTACCATGATCAGTAGCCTCAATTTATGCAGTGTCACGTGCATCTCTCTCTTCTCCATATAAGTTCTGCAAGTAACATGTATAGCTGCTTAAAGACTGGCCTGGGAATTTTCACTTGTGCTGTCATAAAGAACTAAATCCGGCATGGTAGCAGTTTAATGTTTGTAAATGATAGCCTGCTAAACACTGACAAGTAGTATTGTTCAAAACTGTGTAGTGTTTCTAGGGTCTGCTAATGTTCTGCTAGTATTTCCCTTCAATGATGACTGAGTCTTTGTGAAATACATTTATTCTCAGGTAGAGGAATGTTTGCCAGCATGGGCAGAACTTGAGCATCCTAAGAGTTCCCCCTCTGCAACGGCAACAAGCAAGATTTGTCCTTATTTAGCAGAGATGAGACATAGCACTAGAGCTTTCAAATGTAGATTGAAATGGTTTAAGGTCCGTACTCTTTTTTTTTTTATCGTAGATACAGTGTATAAAGATAATACTTACAATTAGTCATTTACATTACATTTTTCTCTTACTTCCATTTCTGCCAGGTGCTCCAAGGCCAAATCAAATAGGAGGAAGACAATTGGCATACCTGCCTTGTCTCTATGCACCTTCCAGACTGTAGAAGTAGTATGACCATTTCACACTTGAGCCATTGTGTGGGAATATAGCAGCAATATCCATGCTCCAGTCTAATTTTTCCTCCAAACTCCATCTGGTACCACCAGGAAGTATGATCAGTCCACTGTATCAACAGCTTTTTGCCTGTTTATGGCGACAATTACCCAATTACCAGTAGTGCGGCTTTCACACTTGAGCCATAGGGTGGGAGTATAGCATTGGTACCCATGCTCTAGTCTTGTTTTTCCTCCGAACTCCATCTTGTCTAGCACTATCAGGAAGTATGACCAGTCCATTGTATCAAAGGCTTTTTGCCTATGGTGGCAGTTACGGGTAGGGCGAATCCACCAGCAGGTTACCTGGTACATGGAACTGCTGACTTCAAGCATACCATGATACAGGCTTATATAAATGTGACAAACATCCATTTTAATACCTGTATTGAACTTTTTTTTTTTTTTTACACCATTCACCACACAAAACACATCACTGTTCACGTTTACTTTGTATTGTACCACCTTGATTTATCACTGTTGTCACTATAAGAATAGATTTGTATATGATTGAATCACTGACTATTTTTTTGAGATTGAAAAGCTTTTATTAATAAACATTAAATACAAGAAAAAAGTACAATGAGCAAAGCTTATTTTACATTTTCAGTGGACCGGGGAAGGATAAGGGAAAAGAGGGAAAGGAATATATAGGTAGGATACTGCAATGAGAATTGAAGACCAGCTGGGAAAATACAAAGTAATTCAGTAGAGCAATTATCCTATAAAAGTAACAAGTACATCTTAATACGAATAAGAACAAGAACAAATGCTGAGAAACACAATAATTTGAGGTGGTTTAAAAGTTTCTGAAAAAAATACCCCTAGGTTGCAAATACCCAGCAGTAGTATTAAGAAAATGTGTTTGAACTCTGTATTAGCATTTCTTTTATATGTAACTGGGAAAGCAATATCCAGTCTATGTGCATGACACAGGTTACTCCACACCAATTTATAAGAAAGATTTGAACAACATTTCCAGTTAGTCATTGTTTGTTGAAAGGCTAACACCAGCAATAGATCCAGCAATTTATTTTTGGAAAAGTGGGGGTCAGTATTCACAAACAGACTTCCCAGGAAGAGTAACTTAGGAGGAAAAGGATAATTAATGTGAAAATTCTGTTTAATTTGAGACCAAACCATATGCCAAAAAAACGCATGTAGGTGGACATTTGAACAGTATATGCATGAGACCAGCTGATGAATGGTCATGCGACCAGCATTTACCATTATAGCCATTTGAAAAAATAACTAGATGTCTTGATAGCCTAGAAGGTTTTGATAGCCTTATCTCTGCCTGATTGAAACAAAACGCTCTATGTTATATAAATGGAAGTTTGGAAAATTAACACCACCCTGTTTAGCTTTTTTAAGGTGAGAAAGATACATTCTAGTCAAGTTATTAAAGAAAAAAAGCAAGGATTGTTGCTGAAGCTTGTAAATAATATATAGAATGAGAGGAGTAATCCTCATCTCGCTGAGTGTAGTCGTTATTGCAAAGATTTTATAGTCCACATTTACTAGAGAGCTATCCCGATAATACTTACAATAAGATAGATTCTTCCCATCCTTATGAACAAAACCTGTGGTGGCTTCTTGAAAATTAACTCCAGCAGCACCTGTGACTGAGAAGAAAATTAAAAGTTGCAACAATCTAGCGAGCAAAAGATTTAAAAAATGAAGGTAAAATTAATCCGTGAAACCAACAGGACCTGAGGCCTTGTCTGTCTTCAGAGATCATCTGAGAGATTTCTTATATAAAGATGCCTTTCTCCAAATTAGGAAAATGTATGTTAGTAAAACCTGATCTAGGAATATCCTGTAAATAGGAATCAGTGTGAAAGGAATGCAGAACTGCTCCAGGAGTACATGGAATTTGATAAAAGTTGACAAACTCCGATAGGATGTCACTGTCCTTGAATAAGCACTGGCCGATAGGGATATTGATGTGATCAATATTAGTACACAGTCTCCTAATTTCTAAATAGTTAACTAAAAGTTTGCCAACTTTATTATGTCCACCGAAGTAATGAGCACTTCTATAGAGAAGAATAGATGAAGCCTTATCAGCCGATACTTTATTTCCTGAAGTTAAGTATGGCTTGTGTAAGCTCAATTAAATATGTTTCAGATTTTTAAGAATAATTTCATACAAAGTAAGGACGTGTTGTCCAGGATGGTTTTGTATTTGGAAACATAGCTAATATTAAAGCCACGAGCAGTAGCTTTAAAAACGATCCCATAATAGTTGAGGGGAGAGATCAAGATCTTTATGAAGAGCAAAAAAAGTCAGCAAAAGTGAAAAAACGAAGATGAAATAGTAGGATCTTGTAGAACAGGATTATTAAATATCCATCTCTGGGATAGTAGGAGTGATAGCAAGAGTTCACAATCTGTGAGTCCGGGAGCATGGTCTGAAATCATAGGGAGACCAAGGGAAGATTGAGTAAGAGAGTGGAGAAGAGAAAAAAGAAAATTCTTGTACTGTGGGATTATATAGTCTCCAGGAGTCAGTAAGGCCTCTGTGAGTAATAGTGGCGTAAAAACGCTTATGCAGTTTATGAGGAATAAACATAACCTTCGATTAGTAGTCTAGAAAAGGATCGATAATCTGGTGCAATCTCTACCTAAAATAAAAAGCTCATCTTCGTACTGTAAACATTTTTAGACCAACAGCTATATTCTACATGAGAAGGGCCATACAGATGAAAAATAGTTAATAGAATGTTATTAGTTAGAAATGTAATTATATGTTACCTACCCTCCTTGTCAGACTCTTGTGAAATAGTTGCACTTTTCACTTTTTTATTAGACAATATAATTACACCATTCATTTTATGGATGGTTAAGGAAACAAAGGCTGAGCCTACCCAACCAGGCTTAAGCTTAAAAGCCTCAGCTCAGTTAAGTGAGTTTCTTGCAAGAGAACTAAGTCTGAGTCTCATTTGGCAAGGTGGTATAGAATTCTCTTCCTTTTAATGGGAGGATACAACCTTTAACATTCCAGGATAAAAGTACGAATTTTATAATAAAGGATAATAGTTCTATAAAAGAATTCTTCAGCAAAAAAGCAAACAAATGAGAAGCCTGAAACAGAAAGAAAGAACATAGGTTATTACAATTTGGATGAACAGATATAGGGACCATTAGAGGACTAGGGAAAAGAAAGAGAAGAAGGAAAGAAAAGGGAAATAGGATTGAAAGATAAGAGACTGCATGTCAAATGAATGATGACTGAGAAAACATACTTTTTGAATTGGAACATAAAAAATGTTATTTGGTGACAGGACACGCTAAAGACGACATGTTAAGGGGGCCACAATGTATTGATAACTGAATGGAATAGGACTACTGAGAAATTACATTGATTGGAGACATAGATAAGCTGTGAAGACATATAGTATTGATTTAGGACACAAAAATCAGCACACTACATAAATAAGGACCCAAATAAGTAATATGTTAGTAAATAATGCCTTCAGTTCCCAAACAAAACTTAGCGGCTAAGCATTAATAGGGAACCTGAAGTGGGAAGTAGGACCTGAAGTGTCCATATTAGAGGACAAACAAAGTCTTAGGAAGTTCATCAGATCAGCCCGTTGATCCTATGTAGTAGTCTTGTCTCGATAAGTCACCTTGAAGAAACATGGGTCAATTAGGCCACAACGAGCACTCCGCACACACAGTTGTGGTTGAAGATCTAAAAATTCTTTCTTCTGGGAAGCTGTCACCCTGAATACATCTTGAGAGGTGAAAATCTTTCTTTTTGACCAAAAAAGTTACTTATTGGCTCTTGCCACATTTAACACTTTCAGCAAATCCATAAATTCTAAGAAAAAAATAATCACACCTCAAGGCTTAGCTGAGGATGCATTCGATTGAGGAACCTACTTCGGGCTATTCTCCTTGATCCACTGTTTTTGCTGCTTCAGATCTGAGGACAACTGCTAAAGCTTTTGCAGGTTCGTTAACAAACCTGAATTCTGTATCATTTGGGTCACTGGAGCCAGGATGCTTCAGGATTTTGCATTGGGCTAACCATAGAGTTCACGAGTATCCGACCTGCTCTATCTGCTGTTGACCAAATTTGCCCCCTTCCAAAACGTAATGCTTTTTTTAATCACCTCGTATGAAGTTCACATTGAGTGGTTAAGGTAATGTGTGCATGCATTTCTGGTTGGTCAGTAATTAATCCATGTTCTTGTTCTTTGTTCTGCCCTGGGAGCTGAAATACTTCCCAATCTCTTCCCCTTCAAATTCTTCCAATGCTGCTTTTGGTCCCATTATGTATGTTAAATGCCTCCTTAATTATACAAATCCCTCCTATCCCAGTTATTTATCGTGACTGAGAACACAGTTGAGTTGAAAATAAAATATTTGATGTGTATTTGTTTGCAGTATCATCTTCATTTGATGTATTTCTTATTGTTAGCAAGCTTATGTATTTTCCAAATGTAGTGCTGATGACTTTCTTGGCACCACAAGTATTTTGTTTTCTGTTAAAAGCGGGTACCATGCTAATGAACCTAAGTTTTGTTTAATACCTAAAAATAATAGTTTGTGTTTTATTGTTCAGTGTCAGAGCAAACTAAACCAACTGGGAACAGAAACGTTGCCGGAGACCGATACTCAGGTGAGTTGTGACATTTTCCATTGTTTTGTTCTTTCATGAGAAAAAAATTACATTTCAGGAATGATTTTTCATGCTGTTATTCTATAGTAATTTACACTTGATAATTTTCATTTACATTTCTCATTAGTATTTTGTATCTTGTGTGATGTAGTGTTTTAGACCTCATAATCTAAATCTGTTTCGGACAGTTGAAGCAAGTAGTGCATAAGCCTTGATACCATCTATTTGTATGATAGGTACGGAAGAACTAAAATACCTAAACATGTTTAGTGGAACGCTTTGGTGAGTAATGTCTCTGTTAAAAGGGACTTGAACATTAGAGGTACTTCAGCATCTGGCACACTTAGCTGAGTAAGATCTCACCCACTTTTTAGTTCAAGCCTACTCGACAGCACATGTGCTGCCTGTTCCACGGTATTGTGTGGCTTACCAAGTAGATAGAGGGGCTTGGACCCTGCCCTTTGTTTACCTTTGGTTGCCTTTCCTTGCCACTCTCATTTGCCTGCTTATTATATGTGCCTCAGCTTTCCAGTCTTGGGTTTGTCTCTCCCACAGAGCATTGCATCTTTACTGTTGCTTTGATTGGCTGTGGTCACTGCTTCCACTGCTTATTTTTCAAGCACTGCTTTTTCTTTTGTGTGAAGCATTGCATGAGAGTGCATGTGTTTTTCAACTTTTGCTCACATGTACTTATCTCCCTCCGTCCGCTTAGTGCTTTCCCCCTCCCCCCTCCATATTTCGCTTGCCTTTGTGCTTTTACCCATTGCCTTTCTGAACCCTCTTTGTTGCTTTCCCCCACCCATGCCTTCTTTATTACTTTTCCTTAGCTCCCACCTTCCCCCCTGTTGCTTTGGCTTACCCCACTCATACTTTTTTTTTTATTACTAATCCAACTCCGATCAGTAACTGAAAAGAAAAAAAAGGCCTGTGTCATTTTGTAGGTGTGTGCATTCATGGTGCCACTAACAGCAGACTTCTTTCCAGTCTTCCCTGCGTGTGTGTAATTAATTCTGGCCACAGGTGTACACTTAGATATTTTACAACGTTTTCATGTTTTACCAAGCTTACTTGGTACTTAAGAATTTTTATTCTACTTGGACTCAGTTTGATGCTTTAGCTTTGAAGACCTTTAAAAACATTTTTGATCAAAAATCTTGAGTCTGTTTTCTTTACATTGGTCCATTTGTATCCCTGAGACTCCAGTGGTAATTACTAAGACAGCAAAAAGGAATGTCAAAATACAGCTTTACTCTTAACAAAGAAAAACATTAATCAATTTTCCCCAAAACAAAGCCAGTGCACTTCTTTCTGTGATAAATTATTTTACACTATTAAAACTTTCAGGCAACAAGTCACAGTGCTCTGTATATCTTTCTCGTGTGATTTCAAAACACTTGTTACCAGTAAGTTTACTAGCCATTTGCTGCCACTGTGTAAAACATTCTGTTTGCACCATTCGACTTGCTTTGCTGGGTCAAATGTGCTGTGACTTGAGCAAGCGTTGGCACAGTGAGTAGCATGTGCGCAGTGAGGTCACACCAGCATGTGCCCTCTTCACGCGGACTTGGTACACCACAAACCATGTGTGACGTTACCACAGTGCTCGTGCCCTTTAATGTAACTATTATTCTGACTGATAAGTACAGCTCAACATACAGACCCCACTTGTTCATAACATGCACACATCGATAGTGCACAACCTGCACACACATGCACATATACAAATCTAAAGTGCACAATATACACACTCATACTGCAGGCTATGTACACTAAAGTGCACGGCATGCACACATTTACAGTGCATCACATGCATACACCTATACTGCATGACATACAGACATCTACATTGCACAACATGCACACACCACTTGCGAAATTTGTGCAGGCATCTATATTGGATGACCTCAAGAGCACGATATGTAGGCATCTGTGGATACTCATCAGTTCACTTATGTCTAAAAGCACATTCCCTCTTTATAAATCCCTGTCATTGTTGTTGTGTTATGCCCCTTGTGAAAGCCTAACCGCTAATTAAACCGCTTCACTGACATCCTTAATTATCGAACAAAATAAAATCTTTCACAAAGGATATGTGGGTTTGAGGGAGGGGTTCTGGTCAGTTTCAGTGTTTGGGAAATATATTTGTTACCGCCTTGCAGACTGACCCTGTTAAATGGATTATTGCGTGATTGGATATACTTCAGCGTAGGTGAACTATTTTTTTCTTTTGTCTCTCCCCTTCGTGCTCCTTGGCGGCCATGGTGCTCACAGAGCGAACAGTGCAGAACAGCAGCTCAAACTCCATCACTGATTTTGAAGCACTGGTCACGTTGTTCACACTTACCTAATTAGATTCATTTCTTTTTTCTCTCACCTTCACTCTCCATAGCTTTCACAAAAACACTTGTGATTACTAAATGCTTTACATAACAAACACAGAAAACCTCAAAGCGGCTCTCCCTGCACAACAGGAGATTTGATACTACAATAGTCACTGCACTTGGGAAACTCGCCCCATAATACACTGCAAGCATTTTTTTACAAAACATTTTTTCCCGTAACTCAGCCTGTGGTGGTCCTAGGCCAATAGTATTGTATTTGTACTAGAGTCCCTACATATTGAACAGGTTTCTCAGAGATAAAACTCAGTTTAGTGGAAAGCAGCCTAGTTTTATTATCAAAATCCAGTGTGTAAAAGGTCTGATTCTTCAGATTGATTGCAGATAATGTTTGCACTTAAGGTAACTATAACTAACGCCCCCCACATACACAGTTTTCTCCTCAATAGTTTTACTGCAAATATGACATTCGTATTATCGATGATTTGATCAAAGATGTCATGAGTGTTGCAGTATGTGTGGTAATTAGCAGTGTATGGTGAGGGCGCGAGTTATAGTTACCTTAGGTCACGAGTTATAGTTACTTGAAATAACTATAAACAGCTGAATTTCTATGGTTTTGTACGTTTACAATGTGAGCCTAACTATAATGTCCTTGTAACCTTTTTGAATTTTTCAGTGAATTTCTATGTTTTTTTTTTTAAACATAAAATAGTTGTAATTAGTATACGTTAGTCCATGGGTACTCACAAACTTTTTCTCGGGGGCCAAAATTGCAGTATGGTTTGCGGCCGAGGGCCGCACTGAAGTGACAGCGGGGCGGGGCTTAGAGGGGGCGGGGCTTAGAGGGGGAACAACCACCCCACCCCCTTTTTCAAAACAATGCTAAACAATGCTGTATTTTGAATCCAGGTATAACTACAAACCTACAAAGGGGACATTTTGAAAAACATTTTTATTATCACCCCTACCCCAGTAACACACACACACAGCGCGCACACACAGCGCCATCTGCTCTCACGCCTACCCCAGTAACACACACAGCGCGCACACACACAGCGCCATCTGCTCTCACCCCTACCCCAGTAACACACACAGCGCGCACACACACAGCGCCATCTGCTCTCACCCCTACCCCAGTAACACACACAGCGCCATCTGCACACAGCGCCATCTGCTCTCACCCCTACCCCAGTAACACACACAGCGCGCACACATACAGCGCCATCTGCTCTCACCCCTACCCCAGTAACACACACAGCGCCATCTGCACACAGCGCCATCTGCTCTCACCCCTACCCCAGTAACACACACAGCGCGCACACACACAGCGCCATCTGCTCTCACCCCTACCCCAGTAACACACACAGCGCCATCTGCACACAGCGCCATCTGCTCTCACCCCTACCCTAGTAACACACACAGCGCGCACACACACAGCGCCATCTGCTCTCACCCCTACCCCAGTAACACACACAGCGCCATCTGCACACAGCGCCATCTGCTCTCACCCCTACCCCAGTAACACACACAGCGCGCACACATACAGCGCCATCTGCTCTCACCCCTACCCCAGTAACACACACAGCGCCATCTGCATACAGCGCCATCTGCTCTCACCCCTACCCCAGTAACACACACAGCGCGCACACATACAGCGCCATCTGCTCTCACCCCTACCCCAGTAACACACACAGCGCGCACACACACAGCGCCATCTGCTCTCACGCCTACCCCAGTAACACACACAGCGCGCACACACACAGCGCCATCTGCTCTCACCCCTACCCCAGTAACACACACAGCGCGCACACATACAGCGCCATCTGCTCTCACCCCTACCCCAGTAACACACACAGCACGCACATACACAGCGCCATCTGCTCTCACCCCTACCCCAGTAACACACACAGCGCGCACACATACAGCGCCATCTGCTCTCA
This sequence comes from Pleurodeles waltl, assembly GCF_031143425.1. Taxonomy (NCBI): domain Eukaryota; kingdom Metazoa; phylum Chordata; class Amphibia; order Caudata; family Salamandridae; genus Pleurodeles; species Pleurodeles waltl. The sequence continues at coordinate 363,145,986 of NC_090436.1, read as the reverse complement.
CCCCTACCCCAGTAACACACACAGCGCGCACACACACAGCGCCATCTGCTCTCACCCCACCCCAGTAACACACACACACAGCGCACACACACAGCGCAATCTGCTCACACGCCTACCCCAGTAACACACACTACATTAAAAACAAATAAATAAATAACCAAAGAGCCTTACCTGACTCAAAGCACTGTAAAGATGCCACAAATCTGGAACAGCAGGCAGGCAGGCGGGCAGCAGACGTGGAGCCGGTGACAGCAAGCAGACGACCAAAGCCCCGTAAAAGTTAGCTGCAAGCGCTGACTTTTATGGGGCTTTAGCTTCCACGATCGTCAGGGCAACGCAATAAACAATGGCCGCCGTATGTAAACATAGAGGAGGGCCGCGGGAGCATGCTCCCGCGGCCCTCCTCTATGTTTACATACGGCGGCCATTGTTTATTGCGTTTGGTGTGCGTCTCGCGGGCCGCCAAGTTAGGTCCGTGGGGCCGCTGGCGGCCCGCGGGCCGTACTTTGAGTACCGTTGCGTTAGTCCAACCAGAGGTTGGCTGCATGGCCTTGCTAACCCTTTATAACCACCCAACCCTGTGCCACACACTGCCTTTGACTGTGCGAGGTGGGTGTTGCCACCCAACCCTGCGCCACTTAGAATGAGAAATGTTCTGACAAATTGAAAATAAATTATTTAAAAAGTAAAAACAGTGAGAAAACCCTTCTGTATGTACTGTAAATATTTGAAGTTGAAAAGAATTTAAAGCTGAGAAATGACAACTGACACACCTAGACCGGAACCCTCAACCTTCTGTGTGAGGGTCTGAGACCTTAACCACAAGTCCGCAGGTGACCCCTTACTGTGCATTGTCCATACCTTTCTATAACATTTAAAGCAAAGTCTCCTGGGCCATATATGGCTGCAGGAGAGGGGCCGCGTGGCGTTTTACTTAGCACTTTTTAATTTAGTTATTTTTTTTTCTTTTTATTTGTGTGGCAAGAAAAGTCCGGTTAGGAGTTTACAACGCTAATAGCTCTAACTCGAGCAAATGCGAGACCCGTTGCCTTGCAGATGCTTGTTGTTATTTTTTTTCTCTGGCCCCGCTTGATGGCTCATCCCGAAACTTTTCATGCACAAAGACCCTAGAGGGCTCTTTTTTGGGAAACTTTTTTGAAGATTCGCCAAATTCTGTCAAAGATATAGGCAAGTCAAAACACGCTTTTTCTATGGAAACTAGGTCCTAACTATAACTACCTACCGGTGCTTGAGGGTTTTTAGTCACCATGTGCTGGACACTGACTTCTGACGCTCAGCCTCACTGACACACATTGGGCCTCAAGTTTGGCGGTGGCCTCTACTTGTTCTGCCGTCATGCCGCCTGTGCAGCCTGAACACTACCGGCCCCATTAAGCGTTTCCACCCGCTGGCCCTCCGGTAAACAGGGCATTAACATTGACACCGGCTCCTAATGGACCAGACGCCAATGTGGCGGTGTGGTTGGTGCAGCAGCACCCATCTCACATTCCACTGTCCATAATTTGGGCAGTGGAATGCGCGATGGAGCTGTGCATGTGGTCCCCTGCACTGCCCATGCTAAGTGCCGGGGCAGTGCAGGGGCCCCCGACAACCCTATTTTGCAAGCCTTTCAACTGGTGGTGTGGAGGCTCATAATCCCCCAGGGCAGCGCTGCCCTGGGGGATTATAACAGCCGAGACCGCCAGGTTGCAGGCTGGCGGCAGCCTGGTGGTGTTGGCGGTCCTACTGTGGCGGCGCCGCCACAGTCCTAATAGGGTGGTCCGACCGCCCTGTCTGCGGCGGTCCGACCACCATCGCAAGTGTGGCGGTCTTGAGACCACCACACTCGTAATGAGGGCTTTAGTCTGAGACTGTAGGATGCTCCATGGGGCTGAAAGAAGCCTTGCTCAGAGGGCTTTGATCCCGTTCACACAAAGCACAAACAGATGACCAGGGTCCGCCCCTCTGTATATAGTCAAGGCTGTCAATACCAACTGTAGCATGCTTTTTGATGTCTGATATTAGTTGTTTTACATGAATCAGGACTTAAGCTAACTGGAGCAGTCATACACATTAGGTTATTTTTTTATGCCCAGTGGTGTTAGAATCTTGCCTTGGTACAGCTTGGATGAGACACAGGAGAAGAGTGCAGACATGCTGGTGATCAGTCCCTAATCCCTTGGTCTTTGGCTCGTCATTCAGTTCTGTCATTCCCATCTGTGCACGCCATGCATGCGTCAGGAACACAGTACCTGCTTCTTTCCTTATGGGTGGTCCCAGAGTGAACATTGCACCACTATAAATGTTTACATATTTTATAATGGTACAACCATCTCAGGAGAGGCAGTGTGTTTATTGTGGACATACCCAGAGAAGAGCCACACATGGTTTTATGCAGGAGTGCACCCCTCTGCTCCCCTAAGTACAGTCTATCTACCCACGGGTAAAGTGGGTACAGGCAGTAAGAGCAAAGGCCACATGAGTGAAACAGGTGTCAGGTAGTTGGGTGTTGACTGCAAGCCAGGCAGGGACAGTACAGGCCTCTTCACATGATGCCTTTTACAACGAGGTTGGTGGATTTGAGTGAAATCTGCACTTGGAGTAAAGTGCATTTTTTTTAACAAGCCTACCTTCCTTGTTGCTACCTGAATCACATTTCTATGTATCGTATGCATGCCTTTTATCAGCGACATGTACTAGCAACTGAAGCCACTCATTACAGAGTTGAGAGCTTATTGACCCGCATTTCACAGCCCAATAACTAATATAGCTGTGTTAATAACTACACTATTATTACTAAACTTATTCCACAAGACAGAACTATACAAAAAAGAAATGACTGCCATTAAGGTAACACGCCGCAAAAATGCTGCAAAAAAAAATGCTCATGTTTGCCGCAAAATATACATTTGAGTGCTGAAAAATGTCCTAATTCATACAGCAATATCCTGGGGCGTGGGGTCTGTTAAATGAGTAATGGCCAGAAACTTGATGAGGGATCAAGAACTGGCGATTTTATTACTTTGCAGATTATTTTACAATAAATTAAGAAGCTATGAAGGTGATCTGGTTGCACCAAATTATTATTTCTGAAAATAACTGTTTGCCCAACTTAGAACATAGAAAGACAAAAAAGTGATATATCACAATGCTTACAGTAATCCATTGGAATTTGCTCAAGATGCATTTCCTAGGTGTTCTACTTACTCTGTCATTACAGACAGGGGACAGCCATATGCACATACATCTAACAATAGGAACGCAAGCACCCTTGACAAATTTTGCACTTGTTGGTTCTCACCACTAAGGTGCAGGCTGAGTAGCCACAGTAAACCAACAGACTTGTGTCTGGGCATTCCCTTGACACATAGTGCTCTTCATTAGGAAAGACAAAAAGTGATAGAGTAGTATGCTTGAAATAATCTTTTTTTATTTAAGAAAAAGTCATTAATCTTAACCGTTGGCAATTGCTCTGTGGCTCTTCTGCATACACATGCTCATAGTTACTGTTGTGTGAGCAACTGATTTTCCCTTAGAGTGATTGTTAGAGTTTAGTACTGGATAGCGGTAACAGTGTCATCTGTTACTGAACAGCCAGCTCTTTACTGCCTTCCTGAATTCCAGGAGGTTGCAGATGGTTCTAATCTTTGCCATCAGTGAGTACCAAAAGGTCACTGCTTGAAAACAGAAGAGTGTTGTACAAATGGATGTCTCACTAGAGGGCAAGTGGTCAGTTGGAGAATCAGCTATGATTTCAGAGTTCTAATTTGCATTTGTAACTGAAATATATTTTGAATGGTTGAACTTCCAGTACCATATATGGCTGTCTGGTTTGAGCAGAGTGCCTTGAAGGAAGAATGCCTGTTCTTAATTTCCCAGTGACATGCTGGCGCGATGTCATGCAGTACATGTAGTAGATACCGGGCTTCAGTACTCATTGTAGTTTTTGTAATAAGTAAAGTCATTCTTCTAGATTAAGTCTGTTTGTATAGTTCAAGCACAACAGTGTTTGGTTGATGGTATCCTCGACTTTCTGATAATAACCACAATGAGGGACTAGGCATTTGAGGGATTGCATGAAATTGTTGATAACTTTCAAGGTTTGTCATAGGGTGATAATTTTCCTGTTTTTCTGGGTGGAAATATCAGCAATAAATGCATTGTGTTCCAGGATGTTGGTCATCATCTTTTGGTCCATGGTTAGGAGGACGGAGTGGTCTAGCTCTAAGGGCCACACAAATGTAATTCTTCAGCTAGGTGAATGTACCTCAGCTTCTTTTCTTTCAACCAGGCATATTGTTCCCTCGGTTTTAGCAACCTGGTGCTCTTCAAGGATCCACGACCCTTCCAGGCCATTTCGGGAGGTGCATATTTGAAGGCAGCTCGTCAGCCCCACAAGCCAATTAGCGTCATGCCTTTTTGGCTCTGGAGGTAACCGCCTTAATCCTTGTGGTTCAGAATAGCTCTTAGTTACCCCAAATAATCTGTGTATCTGTATCACAGCTATTTTTAAAATCATAATCCTGCTCCTCATAGGTTTTTGCTGCGATTTCAGTAGATTCATTCCTTTTTTTAGCATTCACAAAAATTAAAAACCATGCACAAAAAGTTCACCAATACTATACCTTTATAAATCCTAAATTGGCTGTTTTCCAACAGTGGTGAATTCTTGTTTGCTTTGCTTTTTTATGTCAAAGGAAAAATATGTTTTAGTGGTATAACAGCCCTTTCCTACTCCCTCTGTAAACATGGGGGCACCAGAAAATATTCCCCCACAAGTTGTTTTTAAATTGCTTCTGATATGTAAATATGATGGGACATTACACCAATAATGTTTGTGATTAACCACAAACTTACATTCCAGTAAACACCTATCTATTCCTGCTCTAGGAAAACGCCCTTTCGCAACCCACACATAACAGAGCAGAAAATCTACCATACACGCAGATTTTCTAGAATTTGATTTGCAATTTGCATTTGAAAACTTCACTTATTGTGTTAATTGTGTGGTATACAGACATTTCCACAACTAGGTGTTCTGCTTTGCTTTAAACTAGGAAGAAACGATTCCAAGGAATGTAGTACTCTAAGCTTGAGTAATGAATTTATTAAGACACTTCCCAGATATCTAATAAAAGCACACAAATACATGAAAATAAGCATTTAGCTCAAATAGAATTGAACACGTGTATATAATAATAATTGCAGAGAAAGAACTGTGGAGTGCATAAACAAAGCATAAACATGTATATAAGCTAAATAATTGAAAGTTAGAATGCCTCACCATGGGGGTCAAATCCATCATCATCCTTGCCAGCATCAAGTCAGGGAACCCTGAACAGCTGAGACAGGAGAACTGCCCCAATGGGAACTTATTGGGCAGTGCGTTCACTCCCTTATTGAGCAACTTTGTGTCAGTGCTAAGTTTCCCCTACTTCATATACCTTAAATTAACTCAAAAGGAAGATTCTGGTAACCTCCCCCTCCCTTCGGTTATTTACTTCAAATGCCGGCAGTACTTGGTCTGTGTCGAAAACATGCAAAAGAACTGGCCAGGCCCCAATGGTCAAGCATGAGACAGAGCCGTACCATTCTCTGCTCAAAACATTCTCACACTGGTACACTCTTATCACCTCTGCATCCCCCACAGTTTGTTCTCTGCTCTGGTAAGAAGAGCGAAAACACGTTCAGTGTGGAAAACAAGCTCTGTGTGGAAAAATCCAATGCCTCCATTGTGACGGCACCAGAAGCTAAGTACAAAATGGAGTCAGTGGTCAAGATGGAGTCGGTGGGCCAGTACTAGTAGCATTACACTTCACCCTTTGACCAGTGACTCTCATAACATACTGGTCTAAAAGTAACCCTTTTTGGCTTAAACATTGTAATCAGGTTATGTATGAATTGTATACAGCAACATAATATTATTATAATACAAATTACTATGAGTATTCCACTTAAAACAGTGTGCAGTTGCCCAAAAGGCAGCCAGCTAAATAACCAGTCCCACCACCATTTATCTACATCTTGTTTTACTCCCTTATCCAATTCATGTAAAGCTTCAATATCGGACTGGATAGATTTTGAACGGTCTGACAAGTGAAAACAACACATTCCGTCAAGTTCTGAGTCAGAAGCAAGTAGTTAATGGCTTCTCTGTTTTGTAGTGCAGCTTTTCTAATGCCTAGTGCGTCTAATAATAGCTCTGCTAAAGCAATAGATGTGTGGTTAACGTTCTTGACCATCAAACATGCTAATCTGTTGATAACTCGAATATTATAAACAGCTAATCCTGGAATTCCTACTATAGAAATACTTAAGCTCACATATTCTGATTTAGATAATAACTGAATTTCAGAGTCATTGTCTTCGCTTAATTGAGCTGCTTCCCTTTTGTGTCGAGTATGTGATACAGAGTGAAATGGAAACATCGTGAGTCCTAACAGTGTAAAAGCACACGGTCCTCCAGTTACATTGGCAGGAATGTACGTATAAGTGGTATTTCCAAAAGAGAACAACCACCTCACTGGTACCTTAACATGTTTCATGTGACTGGCGGCAGTCATGATGTGTTTACAAGACATGCTGTTATTGACATTTTTACACATTTTATCGCTCCTTTGTTGACCTAGCACTCGTCAACAAAGGATCACTCAAGGAGACTCCGTTGTTGCTTTATGGCGCATTTCAGCACGCTTTCCGATTTTGTGAGTGTCTTAACTTAGGTTATAGCAGACATCTCCAGCAGTAATATTGTAAGTGATAACATGTGTGAGATTATCCCATTTTTCGTCCGTTGTCTCTTAGTAAAAGCTACAGGACTCGTAGGGTGTAAAGTAAGTCAATACATCACTTTCTTCTACTGCTCCATCCCTATTGGTGGCATTTATGTTTGCTGCAAAACATTGGCAGAAGTTAGGATCGCCACCAAACAGGTGGAAATGACATCCACTGTACTTTTCATATTCATCATGCAGAAATCTGATCTGTTGAGCATGGTGCATGCCAGGTGAATCCAAACGATCTCATTTTGGTGCAGTAAAGGTGTCGATCGGGGCCGTCGGTCAATCACTTCGGAGCTGGGGGCTTTCGGTCCCTCCTGATCCCATGCAGACATGTCCAAAAGGAGACCATATGACACAAACATCACAAAGACACCTTGTAGTATGATCTGATAAAGAGACAGGTATGATCATTCTCGCAAATAACATTTATCAGCTGGTACGTGCTCCCACTTTTTTCTGTCCTGGTTTCATGACTAGCAACACATTGTCCTTGCCTTTTGCTATAATTTCTGCTTGTTAAAGAGGACAATTTGGGGATTCTACCCAACTTTAGCACCAGGATTTTTGTCAGTTGAGCCAAAGCTTCCCTCCCCACTCACTGTAAGAAGGGCTGGCGCAGTACCCTATTTAACTATTTCTCCATACACTGGAATGAGGCAATCTGAGCAATTCTGTCTCCAGGTTGTATTATCAAATCAACATCCCCACTGTTCTGTAGGATACCTTTGAGTTCTGCTTGGTAGTCTGCATCGATCACTCCCCCCAAAACCTGAATACCTTTGGGAGCCAGCCCAGATATAAGATTAATCAATCCAAAATGCTCTGGGGGAATTTGTATCCCAACACCTGTTTCAGTCAAGGTTATGTCTCTTGGTTTCAGTCTTCTGTACATGTTCAGAGTTTGCAAATCAAAGCCTGCAGATTCTGGTGTTGCTCGGTATGGAGCTAAGGCTCCTGTTTTTTTTCCCAATACATGATGGTGTTTGTTGAGACATGAGGTTGTATCTGTAATTCTGGGGTTAACATTTGCATTAATGGTGTTTCGTTTGTCAATGGTCTGTTATTAAGTATCAACAAGGCCTCATTCAAATGTTCTCTCCAGTTTCTCAAAATTTCATCAGATAACTTTTGTAATTGGGCTTTTAGTAAGCCGTTCATTCTCTCAGTCAGTCCTGCAGCTTATGGGTAATATGGAATATGATAAATCCATTCTAATTTGTGTTGTGAAGAACACTCTTGCACCAATTTACCTTTAAAATGTGACCCATTGTCATTTTGGACCTGCAGTGGGACTCCATAATAGAACATTAACAAGTCCATTGTTTTTATGGTGTTAAACTGGGTAGCGCGTTTACATGCGAACACAATCAGATAGCCTGAGTAAGTGTCGCCCACCGTGCAGGCGTATTGACACCCACGACTGTTCGGTAGTGGCCCAATGCATTCAATCTGCCCCCGCAACTTCCCTCTCCCCAATTGACCTCTGGCGGTTTGCGGGACAGATCTCTGTGTATGCTGACAAATAGGACATTGTAGGATCACTGTTTTGATCAAATCTAGGGGAATGTGCATCACTCTAATGCCCACCTGTTAGTAGCCTTTTCTCTCAGGTGTCCACATTTTTGGTGCACCCACTTAGGCATCCCCACCAAGTCAGAATCCTGTGTTGCCACTTCCGCCTCTGAGATTTTGACTTTGTCATTTGCAGTGGAATTAAACCTTTGTTCTAGTGAGTTGGTGGGACAGTGGACATCTACATGATATACAGTTCACAGTACTTTGTTCTAACATTTCCCAAATTATCTGCCACTCCTCTTTACCCCACACCTCCTTGGAATGTATTTGCCAGTAGTGTGCATGCCACGTGGGAAGTCAAGTGGCTAACCCATAGGCAGTGGACCAAGAATCAGTATAAATGTGACATGTCCCAGGCAAGTCTTGTTTTAACGCCTGATATGCAGCATACAGTCCTGCATATTGACTACTTCCCTTCTCTGGTAGTAGAAAGCAGTTTCTTTGTTACAGGATTATATGACACTGCCTTCCAATGTCTCTTGGTCCCCACATACTTGGCTCAACCATCGGTGAACCATACATGCTTCCTATCTTCAGAGGACAAGGACTCAAATGGCTCAACCCACCTCAAGGGTGACTCTTTTACCTTGGGCACTTACAGTATGTTCCGTGCTTTGGTAAGAAGAGCGAAAACACGTTCAGTGTGGAAAACAAACGCTGTTTGAAAAATCCTGTGCTGCCGTTGTGACGGCACCTGAAGCTAAGTCCAAAATTGAGTCTGTGGTCAAATACAAATAGCATTACACTAGGTTACCCTTAATGTGCGCAAATACTTTGCTATCTGTGACTCAAACCCTGTATTCTTCCTAAGTAATGCAAGGGCTTCTTTACTTTTGCTGTGGTTTGCCTTAGAATACATGTTTTTCTTTTCGATCCTTTGGATTTATGTGTGCATAATGCTGTAGACCTCTGGTAAACCCCACACACCATCTTATTGTTCCTCTGGTCCATCTCAAAGAGAAAAGGTGCAATAAATTATATGAGCATCATTTTGGTAGAGTTTATACTGGATAAATTCATTTTTTGATATTAATACCATTATGCATTGTTTATTCATATTCAAATACTAGTAATGTGGTCTAAAATAACAGATCTGTTTTTAAATTGTCAACCTTATAAAAAGCTCTGAAAAAAATGCATAAATATTGTGGCGATAATTTGGTTAGAATCCTCCCCAAATCGGTCTCACTCAGGCAACTTTGAATTTTCAAAAGAGTTAATACTGATGCATTATTTTTTCTTCCTTTATTTTTTTAGCTGTTTTTGTTGATGATGCAAGTGAAATCTCTAATGGCAGAGTGCACCCAATGGCAGAAAAAAGAGCCAGAGAGTAAGAATTTATTTTTATTTATTTTTTAAATACTCAGAGCTTCAGCAGGAAACCTCTTTTGAGTAATGAGAACTAGAGTGATGTGTTAAAATCATATTACTCTATACCAGTCCAACTGTGCTGTGCAGGGCTACCTTCATAAGTGCCTAACGCAACTATATCTTTGATAGAGCATTTCCTTAGTCTAGTCTCCACATCACTAACAGTTGTACCTCTGTTTTAAAGTCAGACTCTTATATTAGCAGTTTAACCCATCAGAGACATTTAAGTGGGTTTTTAGCTCTCTTTTTTGTTGTGTGTGTGTGTGTAATCTGATTATCTAGTGTGCAGGCCAGTGATTTGTTCTGCAGTCAATGATGCTAGCTTTGCAGTCCAGTACATTGACTGAGTCTACCATGATTGCATTGCGATTTAGCCACGTTTGGTGTTGTGGGGCGGAGAGAGGAGTTGGTACTCAGTTTTAGGTGGGTTTAGTTTTGGGGTGTGATATGACATACATAATTGAATATCTTCCAGAGTCTGCCCTAAAAGGAATATTTCCTCAGAGGAGGAGAATTATTGCTGTAACTATGTGTAATTTACATAGAGATTAAACAAGAGTTTTGAGTTTGAGAAGCATGATCAGTGGTTCCATAAACAGATAAAAAAGAGTTGAAAACAGAACGAATCCTTGGGACACTTCCTGGCAGAGAGAGGAAGGATCTAAAATAATACTGCTCATTTTTGGCATATGTGTTAAGTATTTTGATAACAAACACAGCATGGTACCATTTATATCTAGTCCTACCTTAAGTTTGTTCAGAACACAATCTGCAGTGAATGATTTGAGTTGGAATCTATACAACATTCCAGTACTTTTGCTAAACATGGGAGATTTGTTACAGGATGACAATAATTTAGACTTTAAAAATTATTTCCTGGTTTTAACCCCTTCTCTGTCAGGCCTTCTCCGCCTCCTGTGTCGAGCCTTTTTTTGGCTATTTGGGGTAGTTCGCGCTTAGGCCCTCATAACTTTTTGTTCACATAAGCTACCCACGCCAAATTTGCGTCCTTTTTTTCCAACATCCTAGGGATTCTAGAGGTACCCAGACTTTGTGGGTTCCCCTGAAGGAGACCAAGAAATTAGCCAAAATACAGTGAAAATGTAGTTTTTTTTAAAAAAATGGGAAAAAAGGGCTGCAGAAGGCAGCTCGTGGTTTTTTCCCTGAAAATTGCATCAACAAAGGGTTTGCGGTGGCAAGATCACCATCTTCCCAGCTTTCAGGAACAGGCAGACTTGAATTGGAAAACCCAATTTTTCAATTCAATTTTGACATTTTACTAGGACATACCCCATTTTTAATATTTGTTATGCTTTCAGCCTCCTTCCAGTTAGTGACCAAAATGGGTAAGAAACCAATGCTGGATCCCAGACAGCTAAACATTTCTGAAAAGTAGACAAAATTCTGAATTCAGCAAAGGATCATTTGTGTAGATCCTACAAATGTTTCCTACAGAAAATAACAGCTGAAATAAAAAAATATTGAAATTGAGGTGAAAAAAACAGCCATTTTTCTCCACGTTTTACTCTGTAACTTTTTCCTGTGATGTCAGATTTTTTCAAGCAATGTACGTTACGTCAGCTGGACTCTTCTGGTTGTGGGGATATATAGGGCTTGTAGGTTAATTGAGAACTCTCGGTACCCAGAGCCAATAAATGAGCTGCACCTTGCAATGGGTTTTTATTCTATACCCGGTACACAGCAATTAATTTGCTGAAATATAAAAAAAGAAAAAATTGGTATGAAGAAAACCTTTGTATTTCCAAAATGGGCACAAGATAAGGTGTTGAGAAGCAGTGGTTCTTTGCACATCTCTGAATTCCGGGGTGCCCATACTAGCCTGTGAATTACAGGGCATTTCTCAAATAGACATCTTTTTTACATACTGCCTTACATTTGGAAGGAAAAAATGTAGAGAAAGACAAGGGGCAATAACACTTGTTTTGCTATTCTGTGTTCCCCCAAGTCTCCCATTAAAAATGGTACCTCACTTGTGTGGGTAGGCCTAGTGCCCACAAAAGGAAATGGCTCAAAACACAACGTGGACACATCAAATTTTTTCACAAAAAACAGAGGTGTTTTTTGCAAATTAAATCAAAAAGAGATTACACACGGTTCCATCTAGTCCTGTGAGTTTCTTTCAAGTGAATAGCTTGGTCAGTAGATGAGAACCGAAACTTTTCGAAGCAAGAGCCCTCACTCACCATCCAGTGACATGCTTCATCATAGGGCCAGCTCCTCGTCAGGCCGGCGCTGCAATGCCTGATGGGCCCCGCAATGGGGCTCTTTGCCGGAGATCTTTTACGAATCGAATGTAGCCGGTCAAAAACAATGAAGTGAAGGATTGGTAAATAGAAAAATAAAAAATGCCTAGAGGTAACAACTAATAATTTTAATTCACGTGCTTATACCTCTGACAAGATTAAAAACCAAAAAAGCGGGGAGTTGGTGGGATAATGACCACACACCCCATGGAAATACACGTAGGTATAGTAGAAATAATGTCTCTTAGAGAAAGATGGCATATAAGAGACGGAGCACACAGGGTCCCCTGTGTCACTCTATGTAGTGGGTCAACATGTTTCTCGCTTATTACAGAAGAATTAACTTATGCGATTCATCAGGACCTAGTAACATACCTAATCCTATAGATCGTGGGAATTTCCACAAATATGAAATTCAAAAACCTAAGAGAATGTAGAAGAAAGAAAGAAACCACAATTGGCATGACAACCAGGATGGTGAAAATTCGTATTAACGAACACCGTAGCACCATCAGGTGTAAGAGATCCTCCACGAAACTGACTAATCATTTTGTTGAGAAACAGCACGCACCTAATGATATTAAATGGTTGGTTCTAGAAACTATGAGAGATAACATTGACAGTACCAGGAAGCTCTTTGAAAAAGAACAACGGTGGGTCTTCAGACTTCAGACCCATGTACTTGGTCTGAATGACGATATTCAATGGACTAATTTTATCCATTAACAATAACACCCAGTTTTCCCTGTTTGTTTACTATGGCCATTTCTGATTGTTTCACACTATGATCTACAACTATACATACTTTATAAATGACTCAAGAAACGCTTACGGATCCCTGGCTGTGATAACTTTGACAACCCCCTTTAGTGACTGTGAAGACACTTTTGACAATTTGGTTATATGTACATTCCAATATGGCCAACTCTGTTCTGCCTATTTTCTATGTACATCCTCCAAAATGGCCGACACCTTCCTCGGGTTGACGTGTCCTTCCTTTTATTTTTGACCTATTCTCCTTTTAAAAACCCTTCGATATCAGTATCTACTTTGATACCGGGAGTGGGAACCGGCGTAGGTTTACCGACAGTGACCGTTTTTTCCTCAAGTAAGTGCCCTTGCTGACATGCGCTACCTTTAATCGGCACCTCTGTAACGCCGTCTTTCTTTTTGCTTTTTACGAGTCCGGGGGCTCGGCGGTTTCCCTTGGAACCCCCTTATTTGTGACTCTTTAGCAAATGTCTATTCCTGTAGCGTGTACACCATGCGCTCTTATAGCGGCGCCGTAATTTAGTGTGAATCTTTCTCGTATATGAACTATGTTGTGTTAATTGTGGTTTCTTTCTTTCTTCTACATTCTCTTAGGTTTTTGAATTTCATATTTGTGGAAATTCCCACGATCTATAGGATTAGGTATGTTACTAGGTCCTGATGAATCGCATAAGTTAATTCTTCTGTAATAAGCGAGAAACATGTTGACCCACTACATAGAGTGACACAGGGGACCCTGTGTGCTCCGTCTCTTATATGCCATCTTTCTCTAAGAGACATTATTTCTACTATACCTACGTGTATTTCCATGGGGTTTGTGGTCATTATCCCACCAACTCCCCGCTTTTTGGTTTTTAATCTTGTCAGAGGTATAAGCACGAGAATTCAAATTATTAGTTGTTACCTCTAGGCATTTTTTATTTTTCTATTTACCAATCCTTCACTTCATTGTTTTTGACCGGCTACATTCGATTCGTAAAAGATCTCCGGCAAAGAGGCCCCTTGCGGGGCCCGTCAGGCATTGCAGCGCCGGCCTGACGAGGAGCTGGCCCTATGATGACGCATGTCACCGGATGGTGAGTGAGGGCTCTTGCTTCGAAAAGTTTCGGTTCTCATCTACTGACCAAGCTATTCACTTGAAAGAAACTCACAGTACTAGATGGAACCGTGTGTAATCTCTTTTTGATTTATTGTACAGTGGGAACTTTACACACGGGACCAGGAGCTACACTCCAAATATCCCATTCTTCTGCCCCTCCTCGTTTTTTGCAAAGTGCCTACCTGTGGATTTTGGCCTCTAGCTCAGTCGGCACCTGGGGAAACCTAGCAAACCAGCACATGTTTGAAAACTAGACACCTAGGGGAATCCAAGATGGGGTGACTTGTGGGGCTCTGACCAGGTTCTGTAACCAAGAATCCTTTGCAAACCTCAAAATTTGGCCAAAAAAACACTTTTTCCTCTCATTTTGGTGACAGAAAGTTCTGGAATCTGAGAGGAGCCACAAATTTCCTTCCACACAGCGTTCCCCCAAGTCTCCCGATAAAAATGGTACCTCACTTGTGTGGGTAGGCCTAGCGCCCACGAAAGGAAATGGCCCAAAACACAATGTGGACACATCAAATTTTATTACAGAAAACAGAGGTGTTTTTTTTTACAAAGTGCCTACCTGTGGATTTTGGCCGCTAGCTCAGCCGGCACCTGTAGAAACCTAGCAAACCAGCGCATTTATGAAAACTAGACACCTAGGGGAATCCAAGATGGGGTGACTTATGGGGCTCTGACCAGGTTCTGTTACCCAGAATCCTTTGCAAACCTCAAATTTGGCCAAAAAAACACTTTTTCCTCTCATTTCGGTGACAGAAAGTTGTGGAATCTGAGAGGAGCCATACATTTCCTTCCACACAACGTTCCGCCAAGTCTCCCGATAAAAATGGTACCTCAGGTGTGTGGGTAGGCCTAGCGCCCACGAAAGGAAATGGCCCAAAACCCTATCTGGACACATCAAAATTATCAAATACAAAACTACCTGTTTTTGCAGGGGGGGCACCTGCATTTTTGGTCCTGGGCTCAGCAGCATTCTAGGAAAACCTACCAAACCCAGACATTTCTGAAAACTAGACACCCGAGGGAGTCTAGTGAGGTGTGACTTGCGTGGATCCCCCAAAGTTTTCTTACCCAGAATCCTCAGCAGACCTCATATTTAGCTAAAAAATCAAATTTTTCCCACATTTCTGTGTGGGATCACCGCACTGGGACACATTTCATACCACCCAATGTTCTCCTCAGTCTCCCGGTAAAAATGATACCTCATTTGTGTAGGTGGGCCAAGTGCTTGTGAAAGGGAAGAGCCAAAAACATGTCGATATTGAGGGGGAACAAAGGGGGTCCAAAAAGGCAGTTTGCAAAAAAAGATATTTTAGGCTGACAAATGCAGCAGAATTTTTATCGGTATAGATGAGACAATGCTGGGTGGTAGGAATTTTGTGGATTCCTGCAGATTCCGGAAGGTTCCATCACAAAAACATGGGAAAAATGTGTGATTTCCAGCAAAGTTGGAGGTTTGCAGGGGATTGTAGATACAAAAATGGTGCGGGTGCATGTGAAACACACCACCCTGGAATCACCCAGATGTTTACTTTTCAGATGTGTCTAGGTCTTGTGGATTTTTCTACATGGCAGCGTCCCAAAGTGCATAAAGTGCAGCCCTCACCATTCCAAGTGGGACGATTTTGAGAGTAAGCCAAGTTCTCATGGCCCAAATGTAAAACTAAAACCCAAAATAATCAAATGTCTTCTTGCTTGCTGTGGGATAAGATGTTTTAGAGTGCGGGGGAGAGCTGAAAGACTGTTACCCCCTTCAGTTGAGGTGGGGGCGTAACCAGGTCCATATTGGTTAGTAGCCCCAACCCCAATATTTTTATTTATTTTTTTAAATTCCCTGGCATCTAGTAGACTTTCTGCCCCCTGGGGTTTGGATCAGGGGTAATTGCCCCATCTGCCCACTGGTGGGCAGAACAACTTTGGCCCCATTTATTTGGGGTGGGGGTATGGCCATACCCTCACCCTCTTATTTTTGGAAAAACAACACTTCCCTGGCCTCTGGTGGGCTTTCTACCCCCCCTTGTGGGCAGGTGGGCCTTCCAAGAATAGGCCCATCTGCCCCCAATGGGGGGCAGATATGGCCAACAGTAATGCGACCCTTACCCAAGGGGCTGCCCCCTAAAGAAAACACACGCATACACACACACACCAATCCCTGGTGCCTAAGTGGTTTTTGCCCCCATGGGGGCAGATTGGCCTAACAAAAATTGGCCGATCTGCCCCCAAGGGGGTCAGAAATGGTCTAAATACAATTTGCCCCCCAGGGGAGCGACCCTTGCCTAATGGGTCGCTCCCCATCTCTAAAAAAGAAAAAACAAACAAAAAAAAAAACACAAAAAAAATATTTGCCCAGAAATGGCCTAAAATAAATTTTCACCCCCAATCCCCCCGGGGAGCGACCCTTGCCTACCTGGTCGCTCCCCTTGCGTGACATTGGCGCAAAAAAAAAGATCCCCAGTGCCTAGTTGTTTCTGCCCACCTTGGGGGCAGATTGACCTAAAATCAGCCGATCTGCCCCCAAGGGGGGCAGAAATGGTCTAAATACAATATGCCCCCCAGGGGAGCGACCCTTGCCTAATGGGTCGCTCCCCATCTCTAAAAAAAACAAACCCCCCAAAAAAACACAACATTTTTTTTGCCCTGGCGCCTAGAGGTTTCTGCCCACCCCCCTCCCCAGGGGCAGATCGGCCTAATAACAATAGGCCGATCTGCCCCCGGGGGGCAGAAATGGCCTAAAATAAATTTGCCCCCCAACCCCCCCGGGGAGCGACCCTTGTCTACGAGACCACTCCCCTTGCGTGACATTGGCGCAAAAAAAAAGATCCCCGGTGCCTACTTGTTTCTGCCCCCCTTGGGGGCAGATTGACCTCAAATCGGGGGGCAGAACTGGTCTAAATACAATCTGCCTAACGGGGGCAGAAAAGCCCTTTAAAAAAATGCCCCCCCTGGGAGCGACCCTTGCGCAAGGGGTCGCTCCCTCATTTCAATTTCCTAAAAAAAAAAAAAAATCCCTGGTGACTAATGGGGGTTTTAGCAGCCGGATTGCCTGCAATCCGGCTACTAAAACACTCAGAGAGACTTCAAAGGGAAGAACATTTATTTCCTTCCCTTTGAAGCCTCTCCGGCCTCCTCCACGTGATCGGAAGAGAAATGCTTTGCATTTCTCTTCCGATCGTGCTGGAAGCTGAGCTTCCAGCGCGATGGGAGGAGGCCTCTGTGATATTCAGTGCGCTATCGTGCACTGACGTCACGGGGGGGTTTGGGGGGGTCGGGGTTGAAGGGGAAAGGCTTCCCCTTTCATCCCTGCCTTGGAGGGTTGGGGGGGAACCCCACAGAGGGAGCGCTAGTGCTCCCTCTGGGCTCTGTGCCCAGGACATAATGGTTACGTCCTGGACACACAAGCACTGTGCCTCAGGACGTAACCATTACGTCCTGGGCACAGAAGGGGTTAAAGTGCAGGATTACCTCCCCTTTTTTAAGAGAGTAAAGGATGATGCCCTGGCCTGGTGAAATATTGATAAGAATTGTCCAGTTAAGGGCATGGGATGTATTGGGTTTTTAATTTGGTGGCAGGTATCGGGTCAGTTAAATGAGAGGATGGTCTGATATATGGAATAGTCTTAATTAATTCACTTTCAGACTCCATCTTTTTTGGGATTGGGAGGGTAGAGAAAGTTGTATCCAGTGTAAGATGCATCTGTCGCAATAGTTTGAGGTGATAGTTCCTGATGAAACAGTGCTCCTGCCATGCGGTTCTTCCGAAGGCATCACAACAGAGACTGCAGAGTAACTTCAGCAAGGCCTGAACTTTTTTCTCCCAGTTGTCCTTGAGTTGGTTTCACTGGATTCCTGGTGTTTTGCATTTTCATGGTACAAACTCAGCAATGCCAAACAGATTTGAGATTTGCCTGGCTGTGGTAAACTGAGTTGCTAGATAGACTCAGCATCTTCTCCAACAGAAACACAGAGTTGGCGCTGATTTTGAATAGTTGATTGGGAGCCCCGGGGATTTAAGGAGAGAATCTGTCTTGTGAAAATCCTGTTCACCCTTTAAAATGTTGTGAATGTATTAACCAAACATACAGTCTAAGATAGACTGAAACCTGTTTCTTAAATTAAGTATGCTGCTTCTACTGTCATACAGTTTCAGACAATAAGCTACCTGATGTGAATCCAAAAGGTAGGTCTTTATATTGATAGGAATGTTTCCCTGCTTCAAATTGTAGAAATTGCCTTTGCTTCTTTGTGATCAGACAGAGAAAGTATGTGACTTTCTGAATGTGGCACATATCCAGTTTCGTGAATGTAGTTTGGGGATAAATCTGACACAAGGCTAACACTGCAAATTTTCTTTACTTCATTTCTTTGCTGTCCTCAGATGATGAATAGATTTGAATTTGCTCTTTAAGCTCATGAAAATGCCCCAATGCAAAAAGCACTTTCATATATTGAAACCTCTTAATCACCCTCCCCATTACCGTGCTCATCCCCCACCCAGACGCTGTCATGTCACACATCAGGGAAAAGCAGTGAGGAAGATCACAGCTGCTGTGATCTTGCCGGAGGGGCCCAGCCTCGCCAGACGAAGTTCCTCTGATGCCACATTCAGGCTCTTTAAGCTATTTTTGTGCATTATGGGCCCGCCCTGCAGCCATTCCCTGTTTGTAGCCTCCCTTCTACCATGACTGTTGCCGCCGTTAATCTGCCTACCACCACAGTACCTGGCTCGCCCATGGAGGAGGGGGGGTATGGTTGTATGGCAGGGTAGTATTGTGGCGCTGTAGCTGTGGGGTTGATGTAGACGTTTTAACCCTTGGTAGTCTCGGATCCCCTGGCACCTCTACTGAGAGCAGACCCTTCTGAGTGGTCAGCGTCCAGAGACTCCATTGAATCTATTGAATCTTTGGGGTAGGGTTGTGGCAGCTTTTTGCTGTCCATGGGAAGGAGGTAAGTGATTGCTGTTGCTGTTGTAACTCATACAGATATGCTGCTTCATTGGAGTACTAATAGCGTTATCCTAGCTTTACGCCTGCCCCTATTGCCTCTGCTCTCCTCACATACCATTTTCGTCTTTTTAATTGGCACCACTTAAGTGCTGTACGAGTGACTCCAACAGGTCCTTAACAGAGACCTTGCCTGACTAACCTGCTGGCCGACCTGTTGAGGTGGGACTAAGTCCCCCTGTAGACTTTGTTCCACAAGGGGCAGCACCATTATTAAGTGCCCTAACTTCACTGTGGTGCGAGACGCCCAGACTAAAGTCCGAGTTCATCTCTGCCTGTCGTCCTCCGTCATTGCCTGAAGGAGGCTGGGGGGCTGGGCTGGACTAAGCCACCTCTTTTCTATCGGCAGGACAAGGTACCATACTGTGTTTGACTCGTTTTGCATTACTTTTCTTTAACTATCATGAACCATTGTTCATAGTTTTTGTGTAGGATGTCTGCCTGCCAGCCATCTGCAACTTGAACAGCATGGGGAAGCATAGGGTCACTTATTCTAAGCCCATGCCCACGCCAGGCACCACTCTAGATGGATTTTTATAATGAGCTGTGGGAGTATTTATTAGGGAAATCAAACTTAATGAGCGCCACCTGTCTTTGTCATGTACACTGGCATCTGATTGTAAGCCCTCTTGCATCCCCCTTGCGCCAGATATACCAAGCCCCTCAACTGATTTGCCTGAGTGGTCTGCCACTTCTGATACTTTTGCCAACGCTGCAAAACCCAGGCTCTTCTGTGCTTGCTCTGTCTAGTGCTCATCCTGTGAGTCCTTAATCTCACATCCGTCCTGTTAATACAGGGAAGGTAAAAAATCTAAGGGCAAAGAGGAAAAGAGTGGCAAGGTGTGGGGGCTAGGTCAAAATGTCCTTGTCCCTCAGCAGCTCAGCCTAGTCCTACTTTGGTTCCTAAATCTGTTACTAGCCATTGTCTAACCAGTTTTGAAGCGCCTGTTACTTCTGATTTCACTGAGGCGCTGTGCAATAAAGTTCTGTCCTCACTCACATCTGCTCAGGTACCTATTTTGGCATGATTGGCTAATGTGGAATCTGCATTAAATGAGCTGGGGGACGTCTCCATTGCATTAGTACATGCAAAGTTACTTTCTATTAGCCCTAGCCCTAGTAATGAATCTTCTAATCCTGCTCTACCTTCTCGACAACTATTCTTCAGGACAGAGTATCAATAATTCCCTAGCCAGGGCAGATTGGGCACTGCATCTTTGTCTGACCCGCCGGTCTTTCATGCTGTTGATGGCGAAACACGCCTCCAACATCGCAGCTTAGACGGAATAGGGAACACTAGAGCTGGGCATACTTTGCCACTCCCATCACTGTGCCACTGCACCTTCTACCCCAGGCAACTCCCTATGTTGGCATCTTGAAGAATGTCCCTCAACTATCCCCAATCTCACATGAGGATTATGATCCGGTGGTTAACAAATTGGTCCAATAGGCTAATAGTACATTGGGAGGACCTGTGTCCAGCTACATAATGGTAACTCCTAACCTGGGTATGTTTGGTATCAAACATGTCGAAATCATATCCCAATACTGTTGCCAGTATTGTTTGTATGATTCTGTGCACTCTGGGGGCTCCTTAGAGGACCCCCAGCTTTGCTCCTACCAGTTTGCAGGGTTTTACCGAGTAGCCCGCGTTGCTGCCATTCTGCAGTCAGGTTTCTGCCCTCCTGCTGCTTGAACAGCTCAAGCCCAGGAAGGCAGAACAAAGGATTTCCTTTAGGAGAGGGAGGCAACACCCTCTCCCTTTGGAAATAGGTTTTACATGGCTTGGGAGGGGTAGCCTCTCCAAGCCACTGGTATGCTTTGAAGGGCACATTTGGTGCCCTCCTTGCATAATCTGCTTTGCGCCAGTCCAGGGACCCCAGGTCCGTGCTCTGGTGCGAAACTGGACAATGGAAAGGGGAGTTAGCACTCCCTGTCCATCTCCACCCCAGG
The DNA here is from genome assembly GCF_031143425.1 of Pleurodeles waltl. Lineage (NCBI taxonomy): Eukaryota > Metazoa > Chordata > Amphibia > Caudata > Salamandridae > Pleurodeles > Pleurodeles waltl. Next base: position 363,125,165 of record NC_090436.1, on the reverse strand, counting down.
GGTGGTGCCCAGAGCTTCTCCAGGTGGCCATCCAAGGTGGGCAGAGGCCTCTGGGAGCATCTGAGTGGCCATGTCAGGCAGGTGACATCACAGTACCCTCTTGATAGGTGGTCACCCTGCTAGGGGACCAGTCCCCCTTTTAGGGCTATATAGGGTCTCCTTCTTGGGTGGGTCCTTAGATTCGACGTGCATAATTCCAGTAGGACTCCTCTGTTGTGTTTACTTCGACTTCTGGCCACTGGAACCGCAACTGGACTTCACAGGAACCTACAATCTGCAGCTCCAGCGACAACTCAACTCTGCAACATTGTTTCTCCAGCTCCTTTCAGCAACTGCAACATTTCCCCGGCTGTGCATCCTCTGACGGCGGCAAGTCTTCAGTCTGCACCAAGAAGCAAGAAGGAATCTCCCTTGGATTGAAGGAGTTACTCCCCTGCATCCGCAGGCATCAATTGTAACGACGACCGGCCGCGTTGATCCTCTCTCCTGCAACACAGGTGGTGGTCTGGAGTGGTCCCCTTGGTCCTCTCTACCAGCTGTCCAACTTGGGAGGTGGCGAGTCTTTGCCTCTCCTTGTAGGGTGAGAGCCCTGTGCACCGTCACTCTTGCAGCTTCCAAGGCTTGTTGGCTCTTCTTCCAAGGGATCTTCAGGCTCCTGCCTGCTGCTCCAGTGACTCCTTTGCAGGTGTGCTCAGTGGGCCTCACTGCGATTTCTGTGCCTGTTGCCTGTGAGTTGCTTGTGGGGGCTGCATCCTTGACTTCTGTCTCTTCTCACTGCTGAGGGTCACCTTGAACTCCCCTCCTTGGGTTGAGTCCCCTCGGACCTTCCTGGTCCCTGGCAGCTCTGCAACTCTTCATCTGCAACTCTTGCCGTCGCCAAGGCTTGTTGGTGGTTTTTCAACACCACTGACGGACTGCAACTCTACTTCCGAAGTGGGACATCGACAGCATCACTCCTGGAACTCTTCTTCTGCTCATGTCCTGCGTAGCCGACTCCTGGTCTTCACCGTCGACTTGGTCCTGCATCTCCAGAAGGGTGGGTAGTGGCTCCTGCCCCAACCCGGACACTCCAAGTGGAACTGGACTTGGTCCCCTTCATTTGCAGGTCCTCTTCTGTCAGGATCCATCTTCTGTTTTTTTCCAGGCTTGCTTGGGTCTTGCACAGTCCTTTTACAAAGTTTACCTGTGGGTTTGGGAAAAACCAGGTACTTACCTCTTCTCTCCTGGTCTCTTGGGGGCATTCTGGTACTTACCTTGTGGGGTTCCTAGTTCCTCCAGCTCCCCTCTACAGATTCCACTTAACTGGGTGGGGGTCTGCCTTTCGCATTCCATTTTGTAGTATATGGTTTGGCCTCCCCCAGGGTCGCTAATGTTTAATGTTATTTCACTGTTTTCTGTTGCTTTCTATGCCCATTCCTGACTACTGAGATGTATATAATAGTGTGTTTACTCACTTGCTAGTAGAGTACTGCCTATACAGTATTTTAGTATGTATGTCACTAAAATAAAGTACATTTATTTTTGCAACACTGTGGTTCATTCATGTTTGTAAGTGCTGTGTGACCACAGTGGTATTGCATTAGCTTTGCATGTCTCTTAGATAAGACTTGGCTGCTAAGCTACCTCTAGAGGACCTGGCTTCCTAGACACTGACTACACCCCACTAATAGGGGAAACCTGGACCTGGTAGAAGGTGATAATACCATAGGTACTCACCACACACCTAGGTCAGCTTCCTAAATAACATGTGGAATGTGGCAAATCTAGCAAGCAAGTGGGGTAACCCTGATTGGCATAAGCTGGTTGATCGTAATGTTCTTATTTGTCTGCAAAAAACATGGCTCAGTGACTCGTTTTTTATGGATGTTTATACAACATATTTCACATCAGCCACTCCAAGCACTGTGGGCAAGTGGTAAAGGGGCACTTCTCACCTTTGTGTCTTTGTCATTCCCTGCTAACGTCCTATGGTCAAGTTATACCTCTGTGTATTATCAGCTCATCTTGTTTCAGTAAGCAAAACCCTAATTGTTACTTATTAATGTTTATAATAGTGTGTTTGATACCTCCAAGGAGGCCAGCAGTCTACTCACAGACATTGATAATTGTGTCAGTAATATCTAGGGTAGCTATGTGTTGAAACTCTTGGGGGGATTTCAATCTATGTCTATGCCAGCACTCTGCAGCTAAGGTCTGTGGACTGATGAATGACGCAGGGGGGCCACATTTCACATTTCTTTCATTGCCTTCTTGGAAATCAGTTTAAAACGTTGCTTATCACATACAGTTTCATTTTTTCTCATGACTCCCTTAGTTCAGTACCAGTTGATATTACCACCTTTGTTGGTAAGGGTACCCCTAGCCACATTGATTTTATTTTGTTTTCAGAGACACTGAAGGACTGGGTGCTGGACTAGGAGCCAAACTTCATTTAACCGGGCCGTGCTCAATGAATGTTTAAAACTCGATCGATCATTAGATATCCCTTGGATTAAGTACATCCTCAACACTTGCCTTAGCTTGGGTCGTGAAGACCTTTTCCGCTCACCCAGTAGCCTAAAATCAAGTTCTTTAAATTCCCTGAAAAAGGAGTTTTTGGCTGGTTGTCTGGATTTAAGGATGAAAAGAGATGCAGACTTAGATTAAGCACGGTGCACTTTTTGGCTGCTGTCCCCTTACGGGGTTCTTACTTTCCAACTTTACTGTTAGGCCCTGTGATGACGGCTCTGTGCAAAGCACAGAACAGTTTGTTTTTTTTGCAGGTTTTGTTCTGTCCTAAGAAAGCGTTACCTTTTACCCCTCTTAAAGCAGGCTAATATATGGTATTGCATACCTGCTGTGGCTTATTTGCAAACATTGCCTACTGTTAATATTTGCTTCCTAATTGCTGCTTTTAATCAATGTGCCATTAAGCAGAGGGCCACTGTAGTTACGTTAATGCTTTGATTCTTTTAATCATAACTAGCCTGTGACTTTTATTCTGTAAGGTTTCATCGGGATGATGCATTTTTTTATCGCTATTATGGTTTATTGATCAACTGCTGTATGTAGTGTGTTTTTTTAATGCTGACATTTATGGACAAATTTGACTGAATAAAGATATTCTGACTGCTTTTCAAGCTTTTCTTTTGTGTTACAAATTAAATTGAATAGATCACTTTGTCTCTCTATTTTCAATGGCACATTGTATCTCTCTTTTAATGGGGCTTTTCCTGTGCCCTGGTGCTGCTTAATGATATTGGTTTCTAGTTGCAGAAGATCCTTATAGGTTTGGGGCACTGTCTTTGGCGGAAAAGCAGGCAGATTCATCCTGAAACATGAGGCACAGCCATTGTGCCTATTATTTAGCTGCAGTCTGTCTCTGTTTATATTTTGACACTTTTACATGATTTCTGATACAGCAAAACTCCCTCCAACCCCTCCAGAGTTCCATACAGAGAATGATAGGTGGGAAGTCAATGTTTTGCACATTGCACTAGATTCCTATGCCTTTTTTAAATAAAGGCAGTCTGTTACGAATCAGACTCTAATGTTAGAAATGGGGTCTCTATTTGGCAGTCGGTTTACACCCTGTCTAAGTAGGGACCCTCACTCTAGTCAGGATAAGGGAGATACCCATCTCAGAAAACCCCTGCTGACCTCCTTGGTAGCTTGACACCAGCAGTCAGGCTTATCTCAGAGGCAATGTGTAAAGAATTTGCACATAACACACAGTAATACAGTGAAAACACTTCAAAATGAAACCACACCAGTTTTAGTAAAATGGCTAATATTTGTCTAGCTAAAACAAGACAAAAACGAGAAAAATCCAACATTCAGTAATAAAGATATAGATTTTGCAAGAATTAACTTAAAAATACAGTTCCTTGAAGTCGATAGCTCCATCGGGGGCTATCATGGCGTCATGAACAACAAATCCAACTGTTCAGGCCAGCCAGCTACGGTGTCGGGAAGACCCTCAAACAATACCTTGGAAATGCAGGGCGTTGTAATCCTCGTGCTGAGATCCGGAGTGCGGCGTTGCAGTCTTCTGTTCCGGAGGTCAGTGCAGAGGTCTTCGGGCCCTTGAAATCACACGTGTTGCAGATTGAGCTCCGGGCTGATGACCAAGTCAGGAGTGCTGGCGTTTATGGTGTCGGGTGTGAAGTGGGACGATGCACTGTGCGGTGCCCACAGCTCACGGTGCAGGCAGTGGCTCAGTGATGGCATCCTGCACTGTCGTTGAGACCAGGGCTGCGGTGTCTCCAGGTGATGGTGCAGGCAGAGGCGTTGTCGTTGCAGAAACACTGTCCTTGGTAGGCCCAAAGCAGGCTCCGTGCAGCACCCACAGGTCGGGTTGCAGACAGGGGCGTCTGTCCACGACGCTGGAGTCGATGGCGCTGACATCGGTAGACCGGGGCTGTGGTGCAGGATCATGCTTTGTGTACCTCACGAGCGGTGTCCACAGGCCACAGCGGTGCAGGCAGCAGCGTCGGTGTCAGCGTAGCACGCCGGTGTCAGGAATGCCAAGGCTGCGGTGTGAACAAGGCGATGCGGATTGCGGGGTCCACAGGCCATGGTGCAAGCAGTGACTTGGTAACAGCTTCAGGTAGTGGCGGCGGTGAGACCAGGGCTGCGGTGCAACGTGGGGCACAGCTCCGTGTGGCGTCATTAAGTCAAGGTGCAGTCAACGGCGTCTGTGACAGTGTTGCTGTGGTTTTTCTTCTGTTGCAGCACAAAACACATAGTTCCCAGTGGTGCAGGCAGATGAAACTGACGTTTTTGATATCCCTGAGACTTCTAACAGGAGGCAAGCTCTACTTCAAGACCTTGGAGAAACTTTACAAACAGCATACAGAGCAAAGTCCAGTCTTTGTCCTCTTTATGGCAGAAGCAGCAACTGCAGGCCAACCCAGCAAAGCACACACAGCAAAGGGGCAGTACTCTTCGTCTAGCTCTTCATCTCTTCTCCTTGGCACAGGTTCCTCTTGATCCAGAAGTGTTCTAAACGTCTGGGGTTTTGGGTCCACTACTTATACCCCTTTCTGCCTTTGAAGTAGGAAAACTTCCAAGGAAAGTCTCTGTTGTTGACAAGATCCTGCCTTGCCCAGGCCTGGCCCCAGACACACACCAGTTGGGTTGGAGACTGCATTGTTTGAGGACAAGCACAGCTCTTTCAGGTGTGTCAGCGCCTCCTTCACCCCACTCTAGCCCAGGAGACTCATCAGGATATGCAGGCTACACCCCAGCTCCCTTTGTGTCTATCTGGAGGGAATTCACAACAGCCAGACGTGGAATACGCAAGCAGGCAAAGGCACAGAATGGTTAGGCAAGAAAATGTCCACTTTCTAAAAGTGGCATTTTCAAACAGACAATCTAAAAACCAACTCTACCAAAAGCAAAAGAAGTATTTTTAAATTGGGAGTTCAGACACCCCAAACTCCGCATATCTATCTGCTCCCAATGGGAAATTGCACTTAAAAGATATTTAAAGCTAGTCCCCGTGTTAACCTATGGGAGAGATAGGCCTTGCTATAGTGAAAAACGAATTTGGCAGTATTTCACTATCAGGACATGTAAAACACCCCAGTTCTTGTCCTATCTTTTAAATACACTTCATCCTGCCCACGGGGATACCTAGGGGCTACCTTGTGCACTAGGTGCCTTACATGTAGTAAAACAGAGGGTTTGGGCCTGGCAAGGGGTACACTTGCCCACTTGCTAGGTCGAAACTGAAACTGCACTCACAGACACGGCATTGGCAGGTCTGAGGCATAGTTCCAGTGTTTCTCGTGGGAAGCACAATCAGTGCTGGAGGCCCACTAGTAGTATTTGATTTACTGGTCCGGAGCACAAATAGTGCTCTTTACTAGGGACTTACCAGTGAATCATAAATCAGATATACCAATCATGAATAACCCAATCACCAATACAATTTACATAGGGAGCACTTGCACTTTAGCAATGATCAGCAGACAATAAACCAGCAAAAGCAAATAAAAAAAATAGGAGGAGGAAGGCAAAAAGTTGGGGGATACCCCTGCAAAAAAGGCAATTTCCAACAGTTTCTAATCGCAGAAGATCCTTATAGGTTTGGGGCAGTGTCTTTGGTGAAACAGCAGACAGATTCATCCTGAAACATGAGGCACAACTAATTTGCCTAATATTTAGCTGCAATCTGTCTCTGTTTATATTTTGACACTTTTAAATGATTTCTGGTATAGAACAACTCCCTCCAACCCCTCTACAGAGAAAGATAAGTGGGAAGTCAGTGTTTTGCACGGTTGAGGGTACTGGGCGCCTCCTTGCTGCCCTAACAATCCTAGTTTCCTATGCCTTTTTGCAAATAAAGGTAATTTGTTACTAATCAGACTCTAAATATATGCATTCGAGGACAGCAAGATTGTACATTTCACAGAGTAAAAACTGTTAATCACAGCTTCGATGTCCATCAATGTCATGTTCTCTTTCTTGCTCTGAAATCATTCCACAATAACAGAAAAGTGCGAATGACTAAGGAATTCTTGCAACCCTTGATTAACATGGTCATCGAATCTGTGCATGATCTATCTTAATATTTTCTTTACAGGCCCCAATGCTTTGGAATCTCGATTCCCTTGTTGTTGCCAATCTCTTAGCTTACTATCTGAGATGCAAGAGCCTACGTGGCAGGCACAATCACTTGGTGCTAAAATGACTAGTGGCGCGTAGTGTCTACATCATACGTATTTGTATTATTTAGCATTTTTACATATACATATATCCGCATTATATATCTAGGATTTTCCTAACTCTTTCTAAAGTATGAGCAGTTGGCAACATCTAGTAGTAAAAGCATAAATTCTGGTTGTATGACTGACATGAAGCATGTATGTAAAACAGAGATGCCAGGCCAGAGCTGATTAGAAGATATTTACTACCACCAGCAATAAGGAAACACAAGGTCTGCAGAAACATATCAGAGGCCTGGTATCATTAGACTCAAAGAGGGTGATTAGTATGGGAATGTGTAGTGCACACTATCACCTTGGAGGGGTATCCTGGCACTGAGTGGTTTTGGGCCTAGCCTTGCCAAAGGTGGGCGGGAGTGCTATTCAGAAAGCCAGGTCTTCAACTTTTTGTGAAACTAAAGGAGTGATGTGGTCACCCTTGTTTTTTCCCATCCCTTTCACAAGTGTCAACAGTAAACAAGCATTGGCAAAGCCAATAGGTCTCGTCTATTGTCTTGGACACCTACTGACACCCCTCATAACATCAAAAGCATTTTTTTTATCATTCACCACTGTCATTGCAGCTACCAGGACCAGATCTTTTGCCTAATCCGCCTCAAACAATTGTCACACACTAGGGCATGTGTGTATCCTGTGGCTGACAAGTAACAGCTGCACATAACTAGGCAGTACACTTCCTTTTCACTTTTGCACTCATTACAGTGCGTATAATTTCTGAAAAGAAAGTGGATGAGTCTGGGGCTTTAGATCGTGGCAGATCTGTTATGTTATGCCTTTGCATAGCTCATTGATCACCTGAGGAGGGTAGGTGCTGGAGCTGGTGTGTTGGCGAGTCCCCTCCGAGTGATGCAAAGAGCCGTGCCTTCAGCTTCTGGCGGAGCTCAAGAAGCGTGAGGGAGGCTCTGTTGTGTTGTGGGAGGTCTTTCCATGTTTTTGGTGCAATGTATGAGAATGAACAACCTGTTCTGCTCTTGTGAATGCAGGAGACGTGTACGAGTGAGAGTGAGGCTGAGTGTAGGTGTCTATCAGGCTGGTGAAAGCCTATGTTGTGCTGGGCCAGTGTTGTGTAAGACTTTGAGTGTGTGGGTGAGGAGTTTGTATTGGGTGCATTTGTGAATGGGAAGCCAGTGGAGCTCTCTGAGGTTGGGTGAGATGGGGGTCAGCGGGTGGTTTGGAGTTTACAGTGGATGCTGTGCAGGAGGGTGGCTACGTGGGGAGCCACTGAGGGTACGGACAGGGCGGTGATGGGTTCTTCCTTGAAGCAGGAATTATATCACTTTGAGCCTGCAGCACCTTTCCAGCATGTGAAAATGAAGAGTGCTGTGACACTCATCTTTGTGCACAAAATGTTCTTCACAAGGATAGTAAAACGAATCACTTAACCACTACTGAAAACAGAGATGTATTAATATATATATATATATATATATATATATATATATATATATATATATATATATATACATACATATATATATATATTTTGCTGTGCATGACGTTTTGAAGTGGTGAACCAGGGTTCGAACTCAGGAGTTAGCTCAACATTCTCTGTCACTGGGCAAACCACTCAGCCTCCCCGTGCCTGAAGAAAAATGAATGCAACCTTGAGTAATGTAACTGGAACTCATATAAAGTGCTCCTGTACTCTCGGTCCAGTACGCGCTGTATGAAAACTGCAAAAAAAGGTCAGCCCATGATGTGGACTACATTTGTGTATTTCCTTTTAGTCCTGTCTCTCTAAAGTGCTGTACTAGATGATCTGTTCTGGTATGAGATTGTGCAATTACTCCCTCCACAGTAACAAGAGCTTCCCACTGGTTGCCACTAAGAGGACAAACCAGTGCATACAGTATTACAGGCCAAAAATAGACGACAGCAGGGGCTGCTGCTCGGGCATGGTGAGGCCTGAAGTCGTGCGTATGAGGAAACAGAGGGCACTTGTAAAATGACTCCAAGTCTAAACCAGGCTTGGAGATTGCAGATCCATTTAACCACTATGACAGTTAAATTGGACTCTAGTTGTCCCATCAGGGGAGCCTCATCTCGAAGGACTGACAGCGGCGAGGTTCACAAGTGGAAAAGAAAAAGCGTGCCCTTTACTCAGGCCGGGCCAGATGTCCATATACACTACCAAAATAAGGACTTTATTTCCATTGCAAATGAGGCGCTGACCTGCGCAGCTACATGTCGTCGGGACATAAAACACCCTTCAGCAAACAAACCTCTCAAGTTTCACAACTCGACGAGTGAGCACTCCTGATCCCTGTCTTTACATTCGGAAATTCGAAGGTTTCTCTATGACGTCATCAAAGTAGGACTTTAAATCCCAGACCACAAATAAATACATCTGCACTGGCGCACCTTGAAACGCATCGATCTAGAAAACTGGAGTTTTGCAAGCATGAAGAAACACGTCTCTAGAATGCGATGAGAAGAACGGATAAGGCTAGAGAAATGTGAAAGTCTGACTGAACAACCCAGACTCGCAGGAGGGATCCCTAGAGCCACCTTCTGTATCGCACTTTTAGAAGTCATCGAAGCAACTCTTCACACTGGCACCAAAAGCCCCTCTGTATTACTTAGAAAACAACAAAAACCTATCCATAAAAAGTAAACATTACTACAAAAGAGCCGCTCACGGCTTTCCACGGAGTGCCGCTCTGGCAGGTCAGATATCACCAAAATGAAATGTATACAGGCATGTAAAGATTTCAGCGAATGGGGAAGCCCGGAGACACAAGTCTACACCTGTTCCCATACAGTAGGTCTTGCGCTTCTGAAATCCACAGAGGCTGAGTGGGAGCCTTTCTAAAAGATGCTGAATTCCAGAAAACTCAGCAGTTAAAACATTAGCGATGAGGAGGGACTGACGAAGGAACAAACAACAGATAGGGAGGAGTGCGGGACGAGGGCAACAAGTACTGGGGCAACAATAAACGGAGACTGCGGAAAGGATGGCAGCAACAATCAACAACGCAGGAGCGACAGTGCAACATGCCACGTAAGGTTAAACAAGGAGCAACGACAATGGGAAGCAAAAAATAAGTCCCTGATTTGGAGTACGAGCAGCATAAGGATACCAGTAAAAAGCAATTAATTAATACTTTGTCCATGCTCCATGGAGAAGACAAAAGTACAAAGAGGAAGAAAGTGAAAGGGACCCACTGACCAGTCCAAAGCAAGGAACTGAGAGAGCCAATGGAACCAACCAAGGGTAAGTAATGGGCACGCTAAAGGCACCAGTGTAGGTAATGGGCGGGCTAAAGGTCCCTTTGTAGAGTTAAAAAAAAAATTATAATCGAAACAATAGATCGTTGCCATAGTGACAGTCCTTGCACGCTGCATGCAAGCTTGACCTAAAAAGCAGCAAGAACCCTGAACACTCCATGGGCCTAGGCTTACTGGAGATGGGGATGTTGATTGTAAAGCACTTTTTTGTTTGGTCTCTTTCAGAGCAGCATATCTCAGTTTAGTCACCAAAACATTGTCATCAAGATAGAATATTAATTAATCTAATCTACGGAACACATACTTACCATATAGTATCGTCAAAGTAAGGTAAGGATAGAGAGGGGCACAAAGAAGGCCAGAAAATAGCTTTCCATTAAAGTATCAAATGTAATTCCTCTGACCTCCCTGGCCAAATCTGGTGCCCCAAATCACTCAGAACTTACTTAGAGCTAGTACATAACCAAAGCAGGCCGCCTCTCCTGCTGATCAACTGACCAGAAGGTCCCTGGCTGATTGGGGATTTATGTAAATTAAAGTCCTGCCTTCCCAGACCAAGTGGGTGGTTTGCCCACTGCTTGGTCCTGGGCAGTGCAAGGCCACATTCTCTCCAGTGGATGGCTTCTTCTACTGGTTCTGGAGGGGGCCTTGTGCCCAGTGTGCTTCATCCTGCCAAGGATAGGATGAGTGGATGCCTTTCTCCACTGGTTCTGGAGGGGGCCTTGTGCCCAGTTTGGTTCAACCTGCCAAGGATAGGGTTAGTGGATGCCTTTCTCCACTGGTTCTAGAGGGGGCCTTGTGCCCAGTCTGCTTCATCCTGCAGAGGATAGGGTGAGTGGATGCCTTTCTCCACTGGTTCTGGAGGGGGCCTTGTGCAGAGTGATGCAGCACTTGGGTTGTGGCAGTTCACATTCCCTCACCTGGGTGTCTGAGGCACAAGATTTCCAGGGACCAGGTTGCATGATAGTCCATGGGGGCAGGGCTAGACTCCATGCTGCGGCGCCTAAGGCTGCAAACTGGTGGTGTTGCTGGTGGGGGTGCTGCCAGTGGTGGTGGGAGGCTCCAGCCCGTCTCCTGCAGCATCGGACGGCCGCCCACTGGGGCTGCTGGTGCTGGTAGTGATCCTACTGTCAGAGGAGCTTGCGGCGGGGCTGGTGGCATACTGGCCGTGGTGCAGGTGCCGGTGCTGCCACTGGTGGAGGTAGGCCCCAGTCCTAATCTTGCAGCCTCGGACGGCTGCCCACTGGGGATGCTGCTGCTGACAGTAGTGGTGGCAGCAGCGGTGCAGGTGGCGGGGCTTGCGGTGGTGCCTGCGGTGGAGCTGCTGGTGGTGCTGCCCGCAGTGCAGGTGGCGGGGCTGGCGGTTCTGCTGCTGGGCACCAGGCCTTCACCTGCAGCCTCCGACAGCTGAAGTGCCTTGCCTTGGGTTTTCTGGCCCTTCCTCACCTTGACAGATGCTGTTGTGAGGCTCTGGCAGCTGGAGTTTTGGAGTAGGCCTTGCTGGGTGTGTCGTGCTCCTTGCCCTTGCTGCATGTCGTCCCTTGTTCACCATGGCAGGTGGCGGAATGGTTTGGTCCTTTGAAGGGGTTGGTGGCACACTGGCTGGCATGACGTGTGCCCCCTTTGAGCCTCTGGGAGTTGGAGGTACCACAGCGGACGACGACTTGGGGGCTGAGGTGCTGGCCTGGGTTCTGGACACCCTGGCCCGAGGGGAAGGACGGGGGGGAGGGGTTTAGGGATCAGGTCCATGTTTGCCAGGAAAAGCTTTTTAAACACACTGGGGCGGGAAGAGGGAGAGGGTTTGGGAGTGGAGGAAAAGGGAGTGGTGGTAGGAGGTGTCTGCCTGCGGAGTTTGAGTGAAGGTGCATGTGCTGGAAGCGGTTGTGAGGTGGATGGCTGTTGGGTGGGTGGGTGCTTGCGTTTGTGTACTTTGGGAGGAGGGGTCCCATCACACTGGGAAAGGACACAGGGGGCGTGTGAATGGATGTGGGGGTGGTGACTGCCAGTGAGGGGTGAGTAGTGATGTGCGTGCTGGTGATGAAGGTGGTGGATGAGGATGTAGTGCATGCAGGTGTGAGCGGAGACGCTACTGGGAGGGAGGTGGATGAGGAGGAGGAGGAGGGGGACACAGTGGAGGCAGTGGATGTTGGTGTGTCTGCATGGGTATGGTGCTTGTGTTGAGTGCCTGTGGGATGATGTGTGGTGCGTGTGTTTGCCTGAACCACTTCTGTGTGTTGATTTGGGTGAATGCTGGTCTGAAGGTGTGCTTGGGATAGGCTGGGGTTGAGGGGATTGGGACTGTCTAGAGGAAGTTGGAGGGGGGAGGCTAGACACAGGGACAATGGCTGCCATCAGTGCGGAGGCCAGAGCCTGAAATGCTCTATGTTGGGCCACCACATCAGAGTGAATGCCCTACAGGTATGCATTTGTGGGTTGCAAATGCCACTCAACACCCTGGATGGCATTCAGAATGGTTGACTGCCCAACAGTGAGGGATCTCAGGAGGTCAATAGCCTCATCACTGAGAGCAGCAGGGCTGACTGGGGCAGTGCCTGAGGTGCCTGGGGCGAAGGAGATGCCCACCATCCTGGGTGAGCGGGCATGGGAAACACACTGCAGGGCTGCTGGGAGGGCGGTGCTGGTAGGGGTTGTTGCGGCGGTACCTGTTGTTGGGGTGGGCACAGAGTTGTCCACCACTGCCAGGGAGCTTCCATCGGAGGAGGAGTCGCTGTCTGTGGTCTCCCCCTCCTGTCCCCGTCATGGTGTTCCCCTCGCTCTCTGTCCCACTGGTGCCCTCACCCTCGGTGGATTCGGCCTCTAGGCCCATGTGGGATGCAGCTCCCTCTATCGCCGGTGCCTCTGCTCCTCCACCAGATGATGCTAATGCACACAAGGACAGGGTGACAAAACAAAAGGGGGGGGACAGAGGATACACTGGCAGACACAACACACAGGGAGCAGCCCTATGCACTAGGCCATGCCCAACCAGTTACTAAGATAGTCACCAGCCCATGGGGTACAATGCCTAACGCCATCAGCTGCACAGCAGAAACCCACAGGACCCTGTCCAGTAGTAGATGCCCACTAACACTATTTGGGTAGGAGTGCTTCGGAGCCTGCCCAACAAGGGACCTACCCTGCCATCTTCGCCCTGGCCTAGGGGCACCCATAGCCCACATACCCCACCCATGTTCCTATTAACACACACAAAGTAAGGAGTCAGATTCTGTATGCACTCCCTAGTGGCTGCTGTGATGCCTTCAAGCTCCCATTCAACTCCAGATAGGCCACTGCCAGGATGCGGAACATTAGTAGGGGGGGTCATGGTGCGACGGGCACCCCTTCCTCATTGGGAGGCCAGCCCCAGCTGGGCCTCCGCCATCTATTTTGCCCAGCGGCGCAGGTCCTCCGCAGGTCACCTCTTGCGGCAGTGGGTGCTCCGCCTGTCAAAGACCCCCAGGGTCCGCACCTCCTTGGCGATGGCACGCCAAATACCCTTCTTCTGGTGGGCGCTGACCTGAAATCAATCAATCAATCAGTGTATATGTAGAGCGCACTACCACCCATGAGGGTCTCAATGCGCTGGGGGGGGAGCTGCTACTGCTCAAATAGCCAGGTTTGAGCCGCTTCCTGAAAGTCAGCAGGTCTTCGGTCTGTCGTAGGGGCAAGGGAATGGTGTTCCAGGTCTTGGCGAGGTCGGCTGAGCGGAGTTGGCGGAACGGGGTGTAGAAGGTGAGTCGTCTGTTGAGATAGGCTGGACCAGTCGCTGTGGCGGTGGGCATCGAGGATCAGGCGTGCGGAGGCATTTTGTATGGGTTGCAGACGTTTGAGGAGTTAGGCCGGGGCTCCTGCGTAGAGGGCGTTTCCGTAGTCAAGTTTTCTGCTGACGAGGGCTTGGGTGACTGTTCTTCTTGTATCTGTGGGGATCCATCTGTCGATCTTTCGGAGCATTCGGAGGGTGTTGAAGCAGGATGAGGAGACGGCGCTGACTTGCTTGGTCATGGAGAGTGTTGAGTCGAGGATGATGCCCAGGTTACGTGCGTGGTTGGTGGGTGTTGGGGCTGCTCCCAGAGCGGTCGGCCACCAGGAGTCGTCCCAGACTGAGGGGTTGGCTCCGAGGATGAGGACCTCCGTCTTATCTGAGTTCAACTTCAGTTTGCTGTTCCTCATCCATTCAGCGACGGCCTTCTTTCCTTCGTGGAGGTTGGATTTGGCGGTGAGGGAGAGGATCAGTTGGGTGTCGTCGGCGTAGGAGATGATGTTGAGGTTGTGTAGCCGGGTGAGCGTGGCCATGTAGACGTTGAAAAGTGTAGGGCTGAGGGACGAACCTTGGGGAACGCCACAGATGATCTTGGAGGCTTCGGAGCGGAAAGGGGGGAGGTGGACGCTCTTGGTTCTGCCGTAGAGGAAGGAGGTGGTCCACTCCAGAGCTTTGTCCCGGATCCCTGCATTGTGGAGGCGTGTGCGAAGGATGCGGTAGCAGATGGTGTCGAAGGCGGCCGAGAGATCCAGGAGGATAAGGGCCGCGGTTTCGCCGTTGTCAAGCAGGGCCCTGATGTCGTCGGTGGCGGCGATGAGGGCGGTTTCGGTACTGTGGTTGCTGCGTAACCCTGACTGGGATGGGTCCAGGATGTTGTTTTCTTCGAGGTAGTGGGTTAGTTGTCTGTTGACGATCTTCTTGATGACCTTGGGAGCAGGGAGATGGGACGGAAGTTCTTGAGGACTCTCGGGTCCGCCATGGGTTTCTTGAGAAGGGGTTTGATCTCACCACGCTTCCAGGTCTCGGGGTAGTTTGCAGTCTCGAAGGAGATGTTGATGACTTTGCGGAGGTAGGGTGCGACGGTGGCGCTTGCTTTGTTAAAGATGTGGTGCAGGCATGGGTCTGACGGAGATCCAGAGTGGATGGTGCCCATGGTTTTGATTGTGTCGTCTTCCTTCACGTTGGCCCAGACGAGCAGGGGGTTGTAGTTGAAGGTGGGTGGAGAGTCTGAGGAGTCGGTGATTGGCGGGGTGGTCTTGCTGTTGAAGCTGTCATGGATGTCTGTGATCTTGTGGTGGAAGAAGGCAGCAAGGGAGTTGAACAGGTTTTGTGAAGGTGGGATGTCGTTTGTGCTGGAGCTGGGGTTGAAGAGTTCATTCACGATGTTGAAGAGCTCCTTGCTGTTGTGTGCGTTGTTGTCCAGGTGGTCTTTGAAGGAGGTTTTCTTGACAGATCTGATGAGGTGATGGTGATTGTGGATGGCGTTCTTGAAGGCGGCATGGTTGTCTGGTGTCTGTTCGAGGAGCCCCTTTTTCTCCAGTTTCTGGCAGGTTTGCTTGGAGGCTCGAAGGTCCGAGGTGAACCAGCTGGCTCTCTTGTTGGCACCTCTGTTAGAAGGTTTATTGAGCGGGGTGAGAGTGTTGGTGCAGTCGTCGATCCAGCGCCAGAGGTTGCAGCCTGCGAGGTCGGGATTAGTGGGTTCTGTGGGTGGTTTTCGGACGAGGCTGGTGTTCATCTGGTCTTGGCTGATTTTGCCCCATTTGCGGCGCGGGATCTGTTGGGTGCGGTGGTGCATGGTGGGTTTCTGGAAGGTGAAGTGGATGCAGCGTTGGTCGGTCCATGGGAGTTCGGTAGTGTGGCTGAAGGTGACGTGGGGGCTAGCGGAGAAGACGGGGTGCAGCATGTGGCCAGCGGAGTGTGTTGGGTAGTGACGAGTTGTCTGAGTCCGAGGTTGTCGATTAGGGTGGAGAAGTTGGGGTCTCCACCTGCAGGGAAAAGACAGCAGAAAAGGGAATTAGTCAACCGTCCAGACCGTCAGACTCATGGCCCACCAGATCCATCCCATCACCTGACGCACATACATTGTCCACCTTACATGCTGCACTCTGGCCAGGACGCCTCTGCCCCCCTACATGTGGCTTACATACATAGCACTCCATACATTTATGGCCCATGCATCATGCTCACAGTGTACTCACCTGTTTGTCTGGAGGACTGTAGAGTAACGTGTAATGGGGTAGGACCCTGTCCACCAGTTTCTCCAACTCCTCTGCAGTGAAGGCAGGGGCCCTTTCCCCAGATACATGAGCCATTGCCGCTTCCAGACACAGGTCACAGCAGCACTTGCTGTGTAGGTCCTCTCCTGTGGAAGGTCAGGTAGGAAGTGAGCGGATAGATAGAAAATGGCAGTCACGTCCGCGGCAGTGCATACCGTCACCACCGGCATACATCGCCATTGGCTCCTGGAACCCATAGGGCCCAATGATAACCAATGCGAAGTTGCGGCGTGGTCATCAACCGCCTACTGCAACTGCGCACAACGCCAGCACAATTACCTAATTTCCACTCGTCTCTCCTCACAGGCCAGGCATCTGCCATTTTAGGGGGGCACAGGGCATGACACCTAACTGCGTCACAGCAGACATTGGCACGGCAACTGACAGTCGGGTTCACATTTTGTTTCTGTAAAGTAAACAAATCATCATTAGTGCAATAGATGTGGGAATATGACCCTCTGCTCACCGTTCTCTTCCATAGGCTTCAACCACTGAGACTGAATATGAGATGGCGGCATCCTCCGGTGTACAGACCCCTGGTGGACCTTGCGACAATGGAGGACAGACACATTATCATTACATACAGGCTTGATCGGGCCACCATACAAGAACTGTGTGCCCAATTGGAGCCAGACCTGATGTCAGCTATTCGCCAGCCCACAGGTATACCCCCTCTAGTGCAGGTCCTGTCAGTGCTCCATTTCCTGACAAGTGGTTCCTTCCAAACAACAGTGGCCATGGCCTCAGTGATGTCTCAGCCAATGTTCTCCAACGTGTTGACCAGAGTGTTGTCTGCCCTGCTGAAACACATGCGCAGCTACATCGTGTTCCCCCAGGTGGAGGAATGGCCACAGTGAAAGCTGACTTTTATGCCCTGGGTCATATCCCCAACATCATTGGTGCCATTGATGGTAGACATGTGCCATTTGTTTCTCCCATCCCCCACGCCCCCCCCCCCCCCGGAGAAATTAACAAGTTTTCAGGAATAGAAAAAGCTATCACTCTATGAATGTGCAGATGGTGTGTTTGGCAGACCAGTACATCTCCCATGTGATTGCCAAATATCCTGGCTCTGTGCATGATGCCTTTATCTTGAGGAATAGCAGCATCCCATATGTGATGGGCCAACTCCAGAGGCACCGGGTGTGGCTAATAGGTGAGCCAAAGGTCCCCACCCAGTATAAGTTGGTGTCTGGGTATTGGGTTGTCCCTAAGCGTTAGTGTGTGTCTAACAGTTGTCCCTCGATATTTGCAGGTGACTCTGGTTACCCCCAACCTCTCATGGCTAGTGACCCCAGTGCGGAATGCCAGGACAAGGGCAGAGGAACGTTACAATGAGGCACATGGACGAACAAGGATTATTGAAAGGACTTTCGGCCTCCTGAAGGCCAGGTTCCGGTGCCTCCATCTGACAGGTGGCTCCCTGTACTACTCACCCAAGAAGGTGTGCCAGATCATCGTTGCATGTTGCTCAACCTGGCCTTGAGACGCCAGGTGCCTTTTCTGCAGGAGGATGTGCCTGGAGGTGGTCTTGTGGCAGCAGTGGAGCCTGTGGACAGTGAGGAAGAGGAGGCAGAGGAAGAATATGTTGACAACAGAATCAATATAACTCAGCAGTACTTCCAGTGACACACAGGTAAGACACTGTAAGTTCACTTTACATTTCATTTTTCTGTTGGACATTGTACATGGCAGCCTGATTTCCCTATGTCTTTGGCCACTTACTGTACCCTTTGGCATCTCTATTTTCAGATCTCTGTGCCCCACTCTGGCTCCTGCTATGTGTACTGCTGCCCACCAAAGGTCATTCCAAAGTGTATTTCACTGTACATTTGAGTTGCAATGCTTTGATAATGTTGTACTAATACATTTGTGAATCATTTGACAGACTTCAGATTAGTATTTGTTTATTTAGGTGCTCATAAGTAGAGGGGGATGTGCATTGGGCTGGCCTGATGGTGGAGGAAAGTCAAGGGTAGAGTCCAGTCTCTTGGTATCACAGGTGCATTATCCAATGGGGCATAGGAAGGGGAGTAATGGCAGTTCAAGGTGGACAGGGTGACAGAGTGGGACAGAAGGGTGACAATCAGGAGAGTCTTATTTCCTGGTGGGGGTCTTGGCAATGTTCTCTGGCTCCTGCGTGGATCGCAGGGACCGTTTGCGGGGTGGTTCTCCTTCTGCAGGGGGTGGGGTGCTGGTGGCCTGTTGGTACTGTGGTGGGGCCTCCTGTCCACTTGCGCCGGCGGAGGTGTGAGGCTGTTCATTGGTTTGGCTAGTGTCAGGCTCCCGTTGTTGTGCCACTGCCTCCTTCATGGTCTTGGCCATGTCAGCCAGCACCCCTGCAGTGGTGACCAGGATGGTGTAGATGTTAGTTAGGTCATCCCTGATCCCAGGTACTGTCCCTCCTGCAGCCGCTGGGTCTCCTGCAACTTGGCCAGTATCTGGCCCATCGTCTCCTGGGAATGGTGGTATGCTCCTAGGATGTTGGAGAGTGCCTTGTGGAGAGTGGGTTCCCTGGGCCTGTCCTCCCCCTGTCGCACAGCAGTCCTCCCAGCTTCCCTGTTGTCCTGTGCCTCTGTCCCCTGAACCGTGTGCCCACTTCCACTGACCCCAGGTCCCTGATCCTCATGTGTTTGTTGGATTGCCTAGGGTCCCTGTATTGGTGGACACACTGCTGATTGACATGTCCTGGGGACAGTGGCATGGGCCCGCTGGGTAGGTGCTGTGGTGGTGTTTCCTGAGGGGGGAGGCTCTGTGGTGGGTTGGGACTGTGGCTGGCTACCCGACTGTCCAGAGGTCCCTGATGGGCCAGGTTGGTCATCCTGATCCAGGCTTGCAGAGCTGCTGTCGTCACTGTGGGCCTCTTCAGGGGGGGACTGGATGTAGCTGGCACATCCTCTCTAGTGATATTGAGTATGGGTCCTGTGGGGATGCAAATGCAGTGTTAATGTATCTGCGTGTGCCATCTTGTGCATGGGTGTGTTTCCCTGTATGGTTGTAATTTCCCTGTCAGCTTGGCCTTGTGTGAATGGTGATTTTGTGGGCTGGTTGAGTCTCTCTACTGGGCATGCTGTGGTGATGTCTGTCCATGCAGGTCTGTGTTGGGGGTCCATGCTTTGGTGTTGCATGCAGTGCTCGGGATTGGGATTGGTGGGTTGTGATAGTGGGGTATATGTGAGGTGGTGGAGTGATGGGGGTGAGGGTAGGGGTAGGAGTTTGTGATGGCATGCAGGTAGGGGGGTGAAAGTAGTAAAGATTTGACTTACCAGAGTCCAGTCCTCCTGCAACTCCTGCGAGGCCCTCAGGATGCATTATTGCCAAGACTTGCTCCTCCCATGTTGTTAGTTGTGGGAGAGGAGGTGGGGGTCCACCACCAGTCCTCTGTACTGCTACCTGGTGTCTTGCAACTAGCTGTGGCTCCACCCGGATGATTTCTTCCACCATGACCCTTAGCTCCTCCTCTGAAAACCTGGGGTGTCTTTGGGGTGACATGAATGTGCTGTGTGTGATATGTGTGAGGATGTGTCGGGTGATGTGTTGGGGTGTATGTTATGAGGTGCGTGAATGGTGTATGGGTGATGGTGTTCTGTGGCTCTGATTGAGTGGGTGCTCCTGGCTTGTGTGTCTCTGTGTCGGCAATCTTTTTTTTGTAGGTGAAAGGGTTGTGGGTAATGTGGGTGTGTGTTTTATAGCAGTGTGAGTGTGTGGGTGTGGTGTGTGTATGTGTGTCAGGTGTGTGTAGTTTGAATTGTCCAATGTGTTTGTATTTTGTAAATGTGTGTGTATTTTGAGTGCAGCAGTATGTACCACCAATGGTTTACCGCGATTGAAAGACTGCTGCAGTGATTCTGTGGGTGTATTCCTGTTGGCATAACGGTGTGGTTTTGACTATCGCCAGTTTATCACTGACCTTTGGGCTGGCGGACTTGTGTGGGTTTCTGTATGGTGGCGGATTTCTCACTGTGGGTCATAATACCCGTAGCGGAATACCGCCGCGGTCATGGTATGTTGGCGGCCGTCAGCACGGCGGTAGGCGGCATTTACCGCCACGGTTGTAATGAGGGCCTATGTGCTTGACACCGCCCTTCACTCTTGGAAGGATTTTAACTTTACTGTTCCCAGAATCCTACCCCGGTTATGACATACAGAAAGTGTTACCTTATTTGTGCAAGTGAATTTCCTCAGGATTTTAAGTCCTTGAAATCTAAGGGCAGCTTTAGTGCTACTTCTCTCATTGTTTTAACTCCAAGCAAACAATCTTGGTCGTACACACTGCACATATTCAACAATGAGACAGACACGAATGCAGAATGCACACATAAGCTTAGACTATAAAGCTGGATATCTTATTTTGACTTTTGACACCTAGAGTTCCTTCGTGCTGACCATCCTACTGATTTCTACATTGTGAAGTAAGTCTTGGATGGCTCTCTTCTAGAGGAAGGAATGCATGTGAATTAGTGGCTGCTGGATAGGTGTGTGGACGTTGCATGCATGACACAGACCACTTCTAACCCATTACTTTCACTGCTGATTTCCAAATCTTGATGCAGTGCAGTCATGTTTTCTTTGTTATGTATGCAGCACTTAACAGAAGTGATGTTTTGCACCAATATAACATTGTAATATTTAATATAGTCAAAACATTGTCATGTATTGTGATTACATTGTAATAGCATTGCTATATTTTCTATGAATTCCTGAGATCATGTCTTGTGGTTTGACTGTAAACTGCATTGACATCCCCAGGGTTAGAGAGTAGTGCTATATAAAAACCACAGATAAATAACAACAAGTATATGTAACCTCTTCTCATTTCAGACGCATCACCTTTTTCATGCACGCAAGCTGCAATTGGTCCATTCCTGGATAGAAGTTTGTTAACTATGAATGTTTCTCTTTTTGCTTCACAGTAATCTCTGCTAACCAAGAGGTACTCTTAACATTAGGAAAACAAGAGGTAAGCAAGGAGGTTCTAATAACATGCATCTAATTATTGTGTTCCTCAGGAGTTTGGAATGAGTTGTCTTTTTTCTGACTGTTATTTAAATGATCATATGTATTTTTCCTGTTCTAGAGTGTGCTCCGCAGAACCTACAGAATCGCCCTTCTCTAAGTAACATGACTAGGTTTATGTGTTTTTGACGCAGATTGTTTAATTCCCAATTCTTCTACTTGGAATATTGTTCACCAACCGGTTTATTGGTTGAAAACATTTTATATTTTTGCTGCTGTAGGTAGACATATCATGTACAACGAATTAAAATTATTTTTGACATTTGTAAATTCTCTGCTAGATTTTTAGATTGTTCTCATTTATTAAACTGAAAATTCCTTAACTTTAATTAAGTAATATCATGTATTTTTCTTTACAAATGGGCCTTTATGATTCTGATTATAAATGCCTTCTTAATTCTGATGAGGATGAGCATTGCCCCCCAAATTACAATTACACCTTGTGTTGATGATGTTACCTCAGTTTTCCCCACACATTTTTCATCATGTAAAACCTGATGAAAAAGTGCAAACGAAAAACTTGCATTCCGAGTTTTGCATCTCTGACTGGGGAATAAACGTGGTTAGACCGCACCCCACGTTATTCTCAGATTTCTCCTTGCAATATTAGGGGTGGAGTAATAGAACAGACCTTGGAGCATTAGAAATCCTGGGGCTAATAAACAGCAGTTCCCAAGGCTCTTTCAATGAGTAAAATAAATCCAACCACTTTTTAAACAAGGGCAAATGCAAAGAGACAAATACTCTTTCTAAAGCTATTCTAATTCATTATTGAAATGCATCAGCAATCTGCCTTACGTCAGTATTCATGTGCTTGATACAGACTTGAGTCTCGCAGATGGCCAGGCTGTGCCCTCTTTGTGCAAAGAGAACTTCGTAAAACAGCAGATTTAAAGGCAGTAGTCTCATATCATCGCAATATCATGAAAAAAGTGGCAGGCTTGCAGCAGACTGACAAGTTTTAGGTCGTAAAAAATATCACAACTTTCAAATCCTGAAAGTCAGAACTGGGGTTCCTTGATGGAACATTTAGCATACATGCTGCTGAAACATTTTTCGTCCATATATCCTTCTATGTGTTTTTCTTCTCTGGTTAGCTACAAACTGAAAACCCATCAGGAGAGGATGTGATGTAACGGCCAGAGCAACTCACATTGGAGTTAGGGAACCAGGTTTGAGACTCAGCGTTGGCTCGACATCCATTGATTCTGGGTAAATCACTTAATCACCTAATCATCCCGAGCCTACCAAAATGAATATGTAACGAAACTGGTGCTCATGTAAAGCACCTCAATACCTTCAGGTCGAGTTCGTGCTATATAAAAACTGCAAAAACAAAATAAAAAATGCAACAAGACAGAGAGGTCCCACTATTTGTTTTTCACGTGTAAAAAACATTCAGTAGTAGTGAAAAATGTTTAAATCATGTGCTTTATTATTAGTACAAAAAAAGATAAAAAGCCACGTGCTTTTATGAATCCCTTCAATAAAATTATTTCTCCTTTTGTGAATACTTTGCTCACTACTTAAGATACTGTCAGTCTTTGATCACACAATTTTGCCTTTCCACCTGCAGTCATAAAATACAAGCTTTGCTCTGCTTTGTATCACTGTTATATGTAGAAAGACTAGCTTTCCCTGTGACCTTTTCCCCTGTTTGGTCATTGCTCCCATAGTTGATTTCAGTGCCTCCACAACATGCTGTGATACATAAGCCTGTGTTGCATTTGGGCTCCCCCTGATTTTTATTTTTTTTGCTTCACCTGGTTTTAAACTTTTTACTGTGGGTGGGTCTCACTATATGTGTCTTACCCACTGTAATCACATGGAAAATGGATTGTGCATGCTTACTGCCAGTGTCCGCCTTTTAAGATAAGGCTGCTGCAATGCATCAAGGGTAAGGGTCATTTGACTGGTTACCCATGAAACGTGTGCACACATGTGGGGGCTGTCTGTGTGATTCTATCACTGTGTGCAGCCCTGGTACCAGCGGCTGGCGCAGAGGGGACTCTGCAGGATTGAATCTGCACGTTCCAAAAGGATATTTCTACAAATTATGTGTCATCCAGAATTGTCATATATCTGTGGCTCAACTCAGGATCCAGAGCCCAGGCCCTTTATTACCCTGCTGTGCCAGTTATATACCTTTCTCTCCAGAAGAAGGAGGTGGGGAGGGAATGATCTGCAACAATCAGTCAGCTGTCACGCTGTACCAGTGAAGGGACTGTCCAAGCCCACTGAACAAAGGAGGGAGCCTACACCTCTGGAGCCGACGGAGAAGGGGGGACTCCCTTTGAAAACCTAGCGAGGAAGGCCCTGGCAGGGGTGCCAGCGAGGGGCGGAGCTGAGGCTCCCAGAGGAGATGTGAATAGTGACACCCGGATGATGCCATTTTGAACTGTCCCAAATGCTGTACAGGAAGGTTAGGACATTGAAGAAGAGGTGGCATGACACCCTAGAATTGGTCAGGGGTGCCTGGCTTCCAGTACCTTCTGCTCCCTTTTAAAAACCCTTGCACAAGGGGAGGACTCTCTCCTGCCTGGTGATTTCTTTGTGCTTCACTACTGTACTCCTGGGCTTCCATGGAGAACTGGAGGAAAAACCACCTGATGCCCCCACCGGACTAAGGACTCTGCCCAGTTGACCCCAGGACCAGTGGGTCTCCCTAAGGGCCAGTGAGGCTGGCCTCCTTGCACCCTCTAAGGACGAGTTGGAGTAAAACCTTGTGCTTCTGTGCCCAGAAACCGAGACCAGGAGGAAGGCTGGCACAGAGAGCCAGGAGAACCAGCTCCCTGAGGGGTGTACCACTTTGGAGCCGAGGAGGTCTGCTGCAACTGCCCAGGGTGACTAGAAATTACTACCAAGAGTAAAATGAGCCCAAGTTGGTCAAAATCGGGCCAGCGGGGCCAGAGTTATGGCAGTTTAAGGTTTGGCGACCTTTTCAGCGACGAAGCAGGTGGGGCTTTGCCACCATTTCTAAATCTACTCTTGCCGTGGGCCATGGCCCGGTGGGTGGCGCATGGTTTATTTAATCAATTTTTTTGCAGGGAGGGGCATGAGTGAGGTCCCTTCTCCCGACTCTCTACTGGCCTGGGGACCCCATCCACCAAGCCATTTCTACTTTAAGGGTGGGGCCAGAACCATCCCTCGTTCCCCGAAGCAAAGGGAGGATGGGGGTGTGCCATTGTATCCCTTCCGGAATGGTGGTAGGCTTGCCCCCGGGCCTTGTGCCCGTGTCTTGGGGGAGCTGGGAAGCCCAAGCAGAAGGTTGTACGGGAGACAGATGCGACCAGCTTCAGCAGCTGCACACAGAGGTGCAGGTCAGCAAGGGGTGGGCTCCCTCAGCTGCCCCCAATGTAAGGAGTCTTGGGAGTGCCTGGCTGGGACCAAGCATGCCCGCCCCCTCACCCCCAAAAAAGGCTAAACGACAAAAGGAAAGCTTTGCGGCTCTCCCATCACAGCGGGAGATCCACTGTTATAATGTTCACTTCTCCTGGAGGAGCACCCCATAATGCCCTGCGAGGCTCTTCAGTCTAGATATGTTTTTCCACTTGTGGTAGCCCCGGGATGGCAGGGACACCACCAACGAACTACAGAAAGTGTGGGGGCAGGGGCTGCAGTAGTGCAGCAGCTCCCACTTAAAGAGTGTTTTTAAAGCACTGACCCTTTGTCTACAGGGGTCAAGAATGCAGGGCCCCTCCAGGATCTTCCTGATGTTTCAAAGCGCTCCTGAAGCTGGAGCTTCAGCTGGGAGTTCAGCACCATCTAGAGGATTACTTTATGCTTACATTTATTGTGGCCTGAAAATATTCAAAGGAGATAAGTGTCCTGACCGCCCTCTAGGGGCTAAATCTATGGTTGAATGTTAATGTAGTCAAAATGTGTTGCCCTCTAGAGCAATGATTGAATGATGGTTTAAAAATTAATAAAAATACAGACACATGTTTCGCTATTCAAAATGTTTTATTGAGATGGTAATACTCAGAGTGTTTGTTGAGCACAGTGCATATTTTATTTTGACATTTATAAGTGCATTTACACCTGGAGATTATTATTGATGATCACATTTACTTACAAAATGATGTCTTTAATATGTGGTTTGTGTATTTGGAATCCTTGACTAAGCCAGTATACTTGCCTTATATGTTTGTATGACACTGATAGGGGGTCAAAGATGATTATGTAATGTCACTTGTCATATACATTGGTAGTTCTATCTACCAATGTATATATTTGTAAATACCCAAAAAATGGCACACACGGTTCCATTTTTAACCTTTTCTATTCCAATCCTCGTTTTCCTACTTTTGACCGGTACGCATTTCGCTTAAAAAGATCTCCGGCAAAGAGCCCCCGTGTGGGGCCCGTCAGGCATTGCAGCGCCGGCCTGACGAGGAGCACAGCCCTATGATGAAGCATGTCACCGAAAGGTGAGTGAGGGCTCGTGCTTACAACCTTTTGGTTTCCCTGATTTGCAGAACCGGTAGATACTATTTCCCGCCTTTTGAAACCTTGTGTGCCATTTTTTTGGTTTATACAGTATTGGGAGCTCCACACACTGGACCAGGAGTCTATCCTCCAAATATCCCACACTCCGCCCCTCCTGTTGTTGTTTTTTGATATATTTGTAAATCACAGATTAGTATTTAGTAGTGTGTGTGTAATAAATGTACTTCTCCTTTTTCTTACCAAAAAAGTACTGACTGGGTAGTCATTTATTGAGTGTTTTATTGCACGCCAGTGACTAGTGTTTATTAGCCCACACCACCTCCCCTGTGTAGGACTTGGACTGCTCTGCTTTGCTCCCCTGAGAGAGTCAAGTGCTACAATGAGGTGCTTGCTTCCCAGTGAGGAGAATTGTGGACCTATTACTTGTGAAGGCCATTCAACTAATAGCCCAATTTCCTACAGTCAGTGTTTTAGATGTTACCACCTTTTGCAAGATCCTTTGAATTCTGTGTTGCATTTGTTTTGGTGTTTTTTGTAATCTGTTGTTTTATCTTCATTTACGCTCCACAAGTTATACCTCCTTTGTTAGGTAGTCCTCAGCTGCATTTGCTATCTTAGTTACTATCCATTAATTATACCATACCATCTTGTGTTCACTTGTTTCAAGTCGTCTGTTATTCCCACTACTGCCTCCCCCTTTCACTACGAACCATCAACACCAGGAGGTTGTATTCTCCAGCTTGTAACTTTAGTTGCTAGGATGCTTCAGGCAACATCATTCGGTTTAAAGAGACCTAACAGTAGTAACTGCCATTGGTTCTGATTCCAACCATGGTATCTGACTTCCAAGTTGGTATCCCTGGACCTGGAACGATGATGCCAGGACTATCCTGTTTCTAGGATGCAGAAATAAAGGTCTGTCTGAGGCTACCCCCTGATAAATACCCAAAAGATTCCATGTCCTTTCCAGTCTTCAGAGATTTATTTGTAGATGTCAACTGCATTAAGACAATGAATGTGGCATGTCTCTTTATTACTTTCCACTCTTGACCACTGTAACTCGTTTGCAGGTCAAGATTACATCTGGTTTGAGCTTCTAACTAGCAAAATACTGTTCAGAACATGTCCAGATATAGTGGTGTGTGTTTGATAGAGTTGGTGGAGGTGGCATGCACCAGTAGAGAATTTGAAGTTGAAGCAGTTGAATAAATGCATTGAATAAATTTGTTTAAAACGTAGAGCAACATTCCAGGGCTCTAAATAGTTGTTTACAAAGATTATAAAAAACTAGAGGCAGGCCATATTGCTTTATTATGCCCACAAATACACAAAAGCCACATTGCTGAAGCAAATATATCATCTCGGAAGTAGAAACTCAGAAAGAACATAAGCCCATGCCACTCTTCAAAACCATCACCTCTGGAGCATACAATAGAGTAACTTGAAACAATTGAGGGCAGGCATATTTATAATAGCCAACTTTCACGCCAGAAGGATCTACAGGGTAAATAATCCCGAAGGTTTTCATGTGCCAGCAGCATTTGAGTAAAACATCAAGGTAAACGTCCTGTAAAATAAATGGTTTCGGCCTCATCTTTAAGAGCTCAAGTTTGTACAAATTTCTCATTGCTAGGGATAAGAAACATTCAAGATAATTCAAGGTGTTGGCATTTCTAACTCAGAAACATTTCATCATAAAACTGTAAAAGAGAGAGTAGCATGATAAAGATGTGTTATGACCTACCCTTCACATTGTGCATCCAGTAATCTTACAGGCTGAATTTTGATAACTTGCTTACCTCCATAACAAAAGGAAGAGTGAGTCTAACCACAGATACCAAACAGGTAAAAGGCAGTGATATATAGACATACCAGCAGTATTATAAAGTGCTGAAGTATGTGGAATGTAGGAGTTAAAATCCATATGCCACAAGTAGTTGTTTTTAGCATATGTCTAAGAGACCACGGACTGAAAAGTAGTAAAGGTTTCTAAAGTTCTGGTTAGCTCATAATTACCATCTACAGTTTTTAAATAGAACTTTTTTCAGGTCGCAAGAGCACAGCAATCTTAGTGGAATTATAGACTCAAAATTAATTCAGTAAGTACGAATTATTAAATTGAGGGGTGGTACTGAGACACCCGAAAGGAGGTCAGTAGTTCATTGGTCACTGAACATAGCCTCTATATCCTGTATACAAGATGGTCATTATCACAATACATAATTTTGTGCATTCTTTATAAAACTACTTGAGGTTTTATATTAGCCCCTGTTGAAATAAGGATGTTATCTTGATCTAAATGTACCCGTGGATCTACCAGTAGATCCAAAGGACTTGTAGTATGCCCAATGCAGTTTTCACCTGGGCTTTTTCAACTAAAGAAAATCTGCCTTTTTTGGTTTCTTTTTACCTGCACGCCTATTTTCCCAGTTTTTGCATTTAGAGATTAGTAATACATAATTTAATGGAAAAGCTTTGAGAAGTTTTCTGCTTCCTTCTGTGAGATTTAAATTTACCCCGAGGACCTTCAAGGTTAGTTTTCTGATAACTTCACAATAACAGAATGCACAGTGAAATAGTTCAGAGCTTGTCTCCCTTGTATGAGTGCTTAGGAATCACAGTGGGGGCAGACTTTTTTGTAAAAGTTTTATTGAAATATTTGTTCAAAGGATCACATTAATCATTAATTGAGGATTTGTAAATCACTGCATTCAGGATCTTAGTGCTAGTGTTTCAGCTATAAAGACAGCATAGACAAGCTACTTTTAAATTCTAGCTTACATATCCACATTTTCAGTTGTTTTCCAAATTTTAAAAGATGTTTACTAGTACGGATTACCAGAGGGGTTGGCATTCCAGGTCAGAGTTCCCATGCTGTCAGTAAGCTCTGCCACGATATTTGTTATATTTAGTATTTTGGATCTCCAGCAGTAGCTGAGTACTTGACATGCATGAAAGAATAGGAGCTCAATAAGTATTATTTACAAGAAAAATTGATTAATCAAATAGAAAGTCCTTTGAATTATGCAGATAACTTTAATAAATAGTATGTCACAGACAAACAACTAGTGGATCTGGCAAAGGTAGTTGAACACTTGAACCAACTTCTTCAGATTAAAAGAGAGTGTCTGATAGAAACTCCTAGCTGCAGATTCCCTACCTTAGAATATTTCCAGGCTTCAGACTGAATCTGGAAATTTTCAAGCAATACCCCTGTGTGGCGGTAGGTGGCATTGTTCGCATACACATCGGCATCCACACCGCAAGTGATGTGTGCGGTGCCAATCTACACGCCACACCAGCATGCTCTAATAATACCTGTAAAGACTGCTGCACCATGAATCTAGAAGCACTGAGGGAACGTTTCCTAAAGCTCCTCTTCATCGGCGACCCCACGATGCTTTAATCCCAGTTACGCAGAAAGTCCTTGGACCGCATGCGGAGCTGCTCCCGACAATCTTCATTGCAGTCAAAATTGTTGGGTAAGTCCCACAAGCGCAAGAAGTCAAAGCAGTCTTTGACTTCTCTGCTCCAAGTCACCGGACTTGGCGCAGGAACAGTAACACCATTCGAGGCCTTGCTCCTCCGCAGAGTCTGTGCCTGGTCTGCTCCATACCTCCCAGAGTTTCCTGGAGACAGCGCAACCCCACCCAATTCAAGGAGTTCTAAGGCCATGCATCTTATATTTGGATAGCCTGACCCCTGAGGAGTGCCTTTGGGCCCCATGTGACCCCTAGTAAATTCCAGCTGTCCGGTTTGGCTTCGATGTCAATCTGGAACCATGGATCTGGTGTTGGATCCGTAGCTACTCTACCTGCAAGACTGCAACCTTCCTTGGAGCCTGCTCCAGTACCTTTATTCCTAGCAACATCGAGGCCCTGCAGCGACTCCGACCTCTTCGTCATTCCCGACTTGGATGTGGATCTACGTTGACTCTGACACCAGGAGCTACAATGCCCTACGAGTCGGAGTCAGTGCCTTTTACTCTTGATAGGCCTATAGAGGGAGACAAATGGGAGGGGTTTGAGAATCCTTATTCTGTCGATTACTCCAGAGATCAGTAGTTCCCAACCTGTGTTCAGGGGACCCCTGGGGGTCCACGAGGCCTCCTCAGAGGGTCCGCAACTGCTTTGAAAATTAAATAATATTAACAGGTTAGGTCCCCAGCTTTCAGTAATGACTCGGTATGGGGGGTGTCCCAGGATTCCAATAATGATTCAGTGGGGGTACCCAGGTTCCAGTAATCATAAAGTGAGGGTCCACAGAAGTCAAAAGGTTGGGAACCACTGCCCTAGATGAACTGGTAGAAAGAGCTAGCAAATGCTAGTTGGTTAGAAACTCACTGACAGCAGTGGCAACAGTGGGCAGCCCTGCTGTATGCCCTGTTCAATATCAAAGGAGTCCGACACTATCATCCCAGTTCGCACCCACGCCTGTGGTGCCGTATACAGCAGCCGTACCCATGACGGGAAGTTTAATCCAATGCCCATTCTATGTAGCACCTCCCACAGGTAGTCCCAGGACAAGGTATCAAACGCCTTTTCTAAGTCGAGGGCCACCAGCGCCGCGTGGGCTGCAGTGTCGCACGTCTCATGTAGTACATGTGATAACCTCCGGAGAATGATATGGTTTCTCCTCCCCGGAATAAATCCACATTAATCATCCCGCACTAGATGGTTTACAACTCGCGTAAGCAGGTTGCCAGTACTTTTGCAAGTATTTTTCCATTGTCATTGAGTAAAGGCAATGGCCTGTAGGAGCCAGGGTCCACCGGATCCTTCCTTGGTTTCGGTATCATAACTATCAATGCTTCCCTCGTGTGTTGGCAGAAAGCCTTCTCTGCAGGCCTCGCAGAATATTTCCAGTAATTGGGGAAGAACCTTTGTAGAATATGCATGGTAAAACTCAGTTGGTATACCTTCGGGCCGGGTGTTTTACCGTGTGTCATGGCCCCCAACGCTTCCTGTAGCTCCTCTAGCATTACATTCCCCTGTAGCTCCTCAGTCTGTGCCTCAACAAGCCGTGGAATTTGGAGCCCATCTAGATACCGGCGCATCTGACAGTCATCTTCGCACTTCGGCGAAGTGTATATGTGTTTCAGGTTATCGCGCAAGAGTAGATTGACACAGGATTATTGGTAGAGGTCGTTCGCTCTTAAGTACGCAAGCTAGCATGCGCCCGAGCTGTCTCCCTCACAGTACAACCGCTGTCTGTAGTCCCTATGGACATAACTATTCAGCCTATTCCAAATAACTCCTATTCTTGTGTGCGCCTCGTGGCAATCTGCCTCTGATACGTCTCCGCTGGCCGCTCAGCACTGTAGAGCAGCCAGAACGCCCTCCTGCTGCGTAAGCTTCCGCTCCAGTGTTTTCCTAATAGCATAGGATTTACCAAGGCTCTCGCTTCTTACAACAACCTTTACGGCCTCCCATTCTGTGCTGCGTGTCCGGGTTGTAGACCAGTTCATGCTAAAATATCCATTCAGTGCCGCCTGTATGTCTCCCCTATTTTCAGGGTCCCCGAGTTGCTCAGGCCGCATTCGCCACAGGGGGGTCGCCGGCCTAGGTGCATGTGTCTCACATTCTAATGGCAGAGGGGCATGATCTGATAGAAATCTCACCTGATAGGCAGCATGACGAACACCCAGCGTGCCTACGTTTCCCAGCAGAAACCTATCTATACGCCCCATGTGTTGGCGTGTAACAGGAATATACTGTGAGGTGGGTTGTAGTTCCCTCCATATATCTACGAAGTGCAGGCTACTCATGACCTCGCGAAGTTTGGCTGTCATATGTGGCTTAGTGCCCAGTTTTGGTGGGCTCCTATCTAAGGTTCCATCCAGGACACAATTAAAGTCCCCCGCCCAGATGAAGGGCATTCCCATGTAGGGTGCTAATTCTTTTTGCACTGTTTTAAAGAACTCCGCATCACCCGAGTTGGGGTGTATATATATTCAGGAGGCAGACTTCATGCCCATCAAATTCTCAGTGTAAGAATATATAACGGCCTTGTATGTCCGTTGTGAGGCTTTTTAATTGGAAAGGGACCCCGGGGGCAACACAGACAGAGAACCCCCCTCGAATAGATGGAATATGTTGCCGAATACAACTGTCCGCGCCACTTTTTCTGTCGTTTTTGTGCTTCACTATCCATCAAGTGTGTCTCCTGTAGGAGGGCAATGCGGGCACCTATTCGTCTAAGGTAGGTGTGCACTCTATTACGCTTTACAAAATAATTCAGCCCCCTTACATTCCATGTAACAATTCGCATTGGAGTACTCATCCTGAGCTATGTCATCCAGCAGTCGCAGCCCCATCCCACCCTGTCTGTGTCCGCCCCGGTCGTGTTTTCCGGTCCAACGCGCACTCAACAGTGCAACTCCATGTCCTCTCTTCCTCACAATGCATACAGTATACCAAGTGTATAAAACAGAACTCCAACTCCCACTCTGAACCACATTCAACATCCCAATCCCTCCCTGGGTAAACACATCCCACAACTACTGACTGCCCAATCCGTGTGCCCCGCTATCCACTCTAGAATCCAGAGGAGAGTGAATCACTGCTCCCACTCAATAGCAAGGAACTGTTCAAGATGGTACGGTCAACGCGCATGTAGTTCTCCAAGGTCCCTTACACAACCATCCAAACCATGCACGCACTGTACCCAAATATAGTAACTTATTACTGCAAAAGATCATTAACAATAACAAGATACGGGACGAGGCCTGCCGTGGCCGAAACAAGGAAGCGTATTTGTTAGATCACCCACACCCCGCGTATTGGGGCCATGCCAAGTTCCCGCCTCCCCCAGCACAAGTAGGCAGCGAAGTAGGAAAGAAGTGGGGGAAAGCAAGATGATGGAGAGCAGGAAGAAGGGGTCAGTATTACCAAGCCTGGTATGAGTCCAGTTCTAGTAGTCCATCTCGGCGTCTCTGTAACGAATCTCGGGTATCTGCAGTGTCTGATTCTGGGGTCAGGCCATCCTCGCTGTGCGGGATCCAGAGTGCGACGATGCCTCCGAAGTGACAGATTTCACTCACAGTCTGGCCTCCTCAAGTTCCTGTCTCTTCCGTTCCAGACTCAGGGTGTCATCCGGGTGCACCTTTACCCTGTCTCCTCGGCTGGTGCGGCGGATCCTGTTATTCCTGCGCGCAGTGGCCTGCAAGCCGCATGCTCCCCCAATCTCCCATGCGGCTCCCTCTGTGTGGGTTTTCCGGGGACCCTCAACCACCTCTCAGTTCCAACCAGTCCCAGACTGCTTCTGGCATATGGAAAAATTGAAGCGGCCCGCATGGAGGACCTTCATCTTGGCAGGGTATAGCAGCATATAAGTGTAGCCCAATTCTTTCAGTTTTTGTTTGACACCTATGTATGATTGCCTTTGGAGCTGTACCACTCTAGTGTAGTCTGGAAAGAAGCGTACAGTGTGATTCTCATAGGTTGCGTTGCCGTGTTTGCGCCCTTCCTGTAAGATAATGTCTTGGTCCCTATAGTTGAGGATCTTGGCAATAATCGTTCTAGGGGGAGTTACCGGCAGTGGAGGGGGTATAGGGCCCTGTGCCCCCATTCAACCATGAACACTGGCAATAGGGGAGCAGTGGGCATCGTTTTTTGTTTATCCAATCCTCTAGAAAGGCCTCCAGGGCCTTCCCCTCTGTTCCCTTTGGGAAGCCCACTACTCGTAAGTTGCATCTCCTCGCCCTCCCCTCCGCATCTTCAGCCACGCGCCTCCAGTTTGCACAATTTAGCCTCAAGGGTGGCCACTGTGGCCTTCAGCGTATCCATGTCTGTCTGTATGCCAGTCACTTGCTGCTCAGTGGCCACCGAACGTTCTGCCACCACCCTCAAATCCACTGTCAGTAAATTAATGTCTGCACCGACTGACCCGACGCCTCAATAGCTGCCAGGATCTGTGCTCCAGTGGGCTCACCGCCCTCATCTATGGGTCCAGACGAGTCTTTCTGCAGGCTCCCTCCTGCACTCTGGGCTGTATATTGGTCCATCTTGGTTTGCCGTGCTCCTTTATTCGATCTGTCTTTGCCCATATTGTGCAAAGTTCACAGCACTGGCCTCCGCCGATCCCACAGAGCACTGGTAGTCACTCTTCGCCGTGTCGCAGCCTCAGAGGAAGCGGCATCCGTTGTATCAGCACCAGACAGACAGTGCGTCCAGCACAGCCCATTCCTGGTCTCTGTCACCTCCCCAGGTGCTTTTCTGTTCAGGCAGCCAACACAACTCTTCAATAGCCATTGACTGGTGCTGAGGCATTCGGGGGTGGTGGAATGGAGGGTGGCCATGTCCAGTGCAACCAGCCTGATTACAGGGCCTCGGTCACCTCCCAGAGCCCCCCCCCCATCCCGCACCCCCCACAAGCTGCTCGATGTCTCACTGGACTGTGATATGCCCTACAGGGGCCAAACGGCAGATCAGCCGCTCATCGCTGCCACAATTGTGCCACTCTCAGCACCACTGTCTCTCCGCTGGGCCTCCTTTGCCTCCACCGCACCACTTAACATCGTCCACTAGGCCACACCAGGTGTTCTTCAAGGCCCAGGCACCAACAGTCTGCTCTGGTGCCACCGTGCGGGGGGAGGTATGAAGCAAAAAAGCGGGTTGCTCCCCTCACATCAGGTTTCCCCCACCGGGCTCCTCTAAATCAGTGTACTCATGCCGGGTCTTGGCTTTTCACAATGGCAGCCCAGCCTGCAGTCACAGTCACGGCCGCCATGTTGGAGTCAGGCCCTTCACTGTCCCATCACCTCATTCCCCCACTCCCCATCCACCAGACCGCTGGGTCTGTGGGGCCTCTGGAGGGCAGGATGGTGTAGGAGTTAGAAGCCGGGGCCGGGAGCACTCACCTACTGCGTCCGGTTGGTCATCTTGTTGGCCACACCCCCCACCTCATCCTTTTAAAGAAGAAGAAAGACTCCACCACTTGGACCCAAAAAGGAAGTTGTTGTTCTGCTTCGATCATACAAAAGAATTTCAGGTGAATGATCAACTCTCTGTAGGGAATGACAGGGCAAGCACAAACTGACTATCTCACGATGGTTAGTGCTCTGCCTAAAGATCTGTTACACATCGGCCAAAAGCAACCCCCTGAGGTTTTGCATGCTCATTTCACCAGAGCCAGGGCTGCAAACACTGCATTAGCTCATGGAGTATCTGTCCTGGACATCTGTCAGGCGGCAACGTGGGTGTCTTTACATTCGTTCACAAAACATTACTGTCTGGATGGTTAGGTCTGTCGTGGTGGGCCTTTTACCCGTTCGGTCCTGCAGGAGATTTTGGTCTAATCTGTTTTGCAGACCCAACTTCGGAGAGGCATTGCTTGGGTATCTACTCTAAGGTAAGCAATCTTCAGCTAAGAATCTCTATCAAATGAATGCTTACCTTTGGTAACGCCTTATCTAGTAGAGACGCTATGTAGCTGCAGATTCCTTACCGACGCTCCCGTTCTCCCCGCTCTCTTACTGATTTCAGTTTATGGTCTCCTTTCTGAGTTGGAAATGCACACCCCAGGGTGTCTGTATCCTTTGTGGCTCCACACTTCTTACATGGATAGTTGCGGGGAAAAAAACTAACGTTGGGGCGACACCTATATAGGTACCGCAAATGTCACTGACAAACTCAAATATGGTCTTCCAGAGAGTGACTTCAGAACTGCTGTTCAAGTGGCTATCGCTCATCTGGATCTGGATGATGGTAACGTCCTGCTCCATGGCCTTCTCAGACTCCGCTCTGGCACTCCTTAAGGCTTCCTACACGCCTCAGCACATCTCATCCAGGCCCTGAAGAAATATGATGACCTCACCCCATTTCTCATGGAACTCTATTGAATTCCCTTGCCAGCCTACAACATCTTCAAAACCAGCTGCATCATTTACAAAGCCTTTGTGACCAACACCCATGCTCATCCTGCAGACAAGTTCTCCATCACATGTGGATTTGGGCTTACTCGCATTCAGGGCACCATCATATTGCAGAATAATAAGTGTGAAAAAGAAACAAGCCAGCAGGCCTTTTCCATCTGTGCACTAAATATCTGGAACACCACCACCATATCCATCAAGAATACTCCATTGCTGGAGCAGCCACGCACTTTATAAATACTATAACATAACATACTGCTCCAATTTAGGAAATAATTTAAGACGCATTTCTTTATGGAACACATCATCACAATGGGTTAACAGTCTACAAACCAGCTACCTCTCCTGTCATTAATGACTTTATGCTTATCATTGATCCAGGTCAGTGCTCTGTTCTTTTTGTTAGGGAAATGTGCCACATAGAGCTGGTGTTAGACCTATGAGCTCTTGGTGTGGTTTCCCCTGTATTTTGGCTTCTGACCTCCTGTTTTTGATCCTGTGCCGTTTTTTTTTTTTTTTTTTTTTTTTTTTTTTTTTGCTGGCTTTAGGACTCAGGGCACTTTACCAATGCTGACCAGTGCTAAAGTGCAAGTACTCTCTGTCTAAATGGTATTGGTGATTGGTTTATCCATGATTGACATATCTGATTTACTAGTACGTCCCTAGTATAGTGCACCATGTGTGCCCAGAGCCTGTAAATCAAATGCTACTAGAGGGCCTGCAGCACTGATTTTGCCACACACATGAGGAGCCCTGTAAACATGTATCAGACCTGCCACTCCAGTGTCTGTGTGCGCAGTTTTAAACTGGCATTTCGACCTGTCAAATGCGCCCACTTGCTAGGCCCAACCATTCCCTTTTACTACATGTAAGTCACCCCAAGTCCAAGGCAGCCCCTTGGGCAAGGTAGGACATGTACTGGTGTGTTTTACATGTCCTGATAGTGAAATATTGCTAATTTCGTTTTTCACTATTACAAGGCCTCCCATAGGATAACATGTGGATTGCCTTGAAATATCTTTTAAGTGTAATTTCTCATGGTAAGCAGATAGAGATATGAAGTTTGGGGTCTACGAACTCACAATTTACAAATACATCTTGGTGAAGCTGTTTATTAAATTGTAAGCTTGGAAATGCCCCTTTTAGAAAGTGGGCATATTCTTGCTTAACCATTCTGTGCCTTTGCGTGTCTGTGTAATACACGTCAGGATGACAGTTGGGCTGTTTGGGAATTCACTCTAGAAAGCCACACAAAGGGAGTTAAGGTGTGCCCTCCATATCCTAATAGGTTTTCCTGAGGAAGATTGGTGGGAGGAGCTGACATTTGCACCTGAATATGGCTGTACCTGTCCTTACACGAAGCAGTCTCTAACCCCCGGGAGTGTGTCTTGGGCCAGGGCAGGAAAAGCAGGGTCTTGTGCACTACAAAGACTTTTCTTTGAAGTTTGCCTATTTCAAAGGCAGAAATGGATATAAGTTCTGGACCACTGTCCCCACAAAGTTAGAATCTTTCTGGACTGAGGACATTCTGCCAGGAAGAAGAGCTGGATGCTATAAGAGGGACTGTCACTCTGCCTGTTGCTTTACTGTGCTGGCCTGCTGCTTGCTGCTTCTGACCTGGGAGTGAAAGGACTGGACTTTGGTTTCTACATCCTGCTTCCAAAGGTTCTTCAAGGGGTTGGACTGGACTTGCCTCTTGTTAAGAAATCTCAGGGACATCAAAAGACTTCATCTGCCAGCACCTGGGCTCTCTTGCTGAGAGTCCTTACTTGCCAAGTGGTGTCAAATCCAGTTCCTGGGCCCTTGGGAGTGAGTTCTGATGCAACCAAGAAGAAACCAAGCACATCGACTACAGAGTGTCTTTGGTACTGGCGCTGCTGTCCGACTCCGCGCCGCTGCCTGCACTGGAGCTGTTGTCCCCGCTGATATGCAACGACCGGCTCCGCAGGCCCAATGCCGCTGCAGTGCCTCCGAAGTCCCACCTTAGCGTAATTCCAGCACGCTGTGTCACTGACATCCATGGCACCTGGCTCTGACTCCGCTGCAGCACCGATGGCCCCGTGGTGTGATAGAATTTGACGCCTCACGTCTTGACCTGCTGGAGTCATTGACCCTACTGTGTCAGAAGGAACCGCTGCTGCGCCGACAACGCCGCATCACCTCCCTGCAACTGTAAGGAACAGACACCACACCTCTCCTGCCTCGCAGTAAGGAACCCACGCCTCACCTCCCAGGTGGCAGTAAGAAACTGATGCCTCAGTGGTTCCAGCGACACATCACCTCCCTGACTCCATGTAACATCTTTGCTTCCTCCTCGTCTTCCCAGGCACTGTACCTGGGGTCTGGGCAACTTGGTGACCGACCCGCACTCCCTCACCAGTGGCATCGTACTGTTTGTAACAACTCCGTCAAGAAGCCATGATAGCCCCAGTTGGAGCTATTGTGTTTCTAAGGGATATACTAAGAATTAATATTTCGAAATTCATGTCTTTACTTGTGTATATTGGATTTTTGTAGTTTTGGTCTTGTTTTACTCAGATAAATATTGGCTATTTTTCTGAACTTGTGTGGAGCACTTTTGGGGTATTTTGTGTGTGTGTGTGTGTGTGTGTGTGTGTGTGTGTGTGTGTGTGTGCGTGCGTGCGTGCGTGCGTGCAGATACTTTATACATTGCCTCTTAGATAAGACTGACTGCTCATGCTAAGCTACCAAGGGGGCAAGAAGGGGTTATCTTAGCTGTGTTACTCCCTTACTCTGACTAGAATGAGGGTCCCTATTTGGACAGGGTGCAAACCACTGCCAACTAGAGACCCCATTTCTAGCATCCAGGAAACAGCTAGGATGTGCTCCAAAAAAGCCTTCCGGAGGAATCATTATAGAGAAAGGAAGAAGGTCACAGGGACCATTATTAAATCTGAAATAGTTGGAGCGCCCTTGTGTGGGTGAGACAGGCTGTAAGTGGTAATCCTTCCGGCAAGAACTGCACTAGGTATCCCCAACGATACTCAAAGTTCCTGTGGGTATCTGACAGAATGGGTGATATTTGTTCCATTGTTAGGTCTTGCCACAGTACCACTGGAAAATAGAGGGCGTGGGTGTCTTTTTCCAGTTTGCCGCCAATGCAGTCTTTGCAGCTCCCTGGCACAACCAGAGAATGGAGTGGTCACTAGAGGTTTTGTGCTTAAGGATCTCGTCCCGTAGTCCCACAGGACAAAGTGAATGGGATTTGGTAGCCCAACATGGTTTTAATCTGCCAGAATTTCGAACCAGAAAGATCATATAAGCGGGCGATCCCACTAAATGTGTTAAAGTCACCAGTAGCCCACATCACTTCCAACGTAGATCGGAGGTGGTAGGAAATATTACTTTAAGTTTGGTGGGGAAGTGGTACCAATCATATATAGTAGCTTATAATGAGTTTCCCTCAGTCCAACAGAATGGTTGAATCCCGTTATAATTACTGAGAGCCACTGCCATAGTTTATCTGGAATGGGGTGGCCTAGTATTGTTGACCATAAATGGACATGGCGTGGTGGGACTGTGGGCAGAGCATCCCATCAGTGGGCATATAAATAGGAGACAGTGCCCTTTGCACCAGATACCTGCCGAACAACTTATTTGATTGGTGTCATTTCTCTAGTGGCACACTTCAGATTGAAGGACCCAATGTTTCAGTTGTGTATAGTGGTACTTCTCGGAGGCCGGAAGGCCAAAATCGAGTTGACAATTTTCTAAGGTAATGATGTCCCGCCCATCGAAAAGATATGAGATCTTGAGGCTACCCACGTCCCTCCATTGATCAAAGGGCCCTGGGTTAAGCGCCGGGGGGAAAAGCAGAGTAAAAGTGGATAGGAGTATACAGTGAGGGAAAGGTCACCCACCCAGTCGCTCAATTTAAGGTGTCCCATACCACAAGCGTAGTTCTTGTGGGAACGTTAAGGTATGTGTTACACAGGCGGTCTGCTGTTGGGTTCCACTAAACATCCCATGTGTACCGCCGCCCTAGCCATATGGAGCCAATGTTTCTCTAATTCTATCATCGACCACTCTGATATCACCCTAAGCTGCGCTGCCCTATAGTACAAGAGAAAGTTGGGAAGTGTTAGTCTTCCCTCTTTCTTCGGGCGTCTCGAGAGGTTATAGAGGAGGTGGGCTCTGCATTCCTGCCATATAAAGTGGGTAACGATGGAGCGGAGCTCAGTGGAAAAACCATTGGTTAATCTCATTTGGGAGCCCTTGGAATAAATTTAGTAACCAAGGGAGGATAGACATTTTGACCACATTGATCAGGCGGTGGCCAAGATAGATACATAGGAGCCCACCTTTTAAGGTCTGCTTTCAATTGTTGTAAAAGTGAGGGAAAGTTAGCGCAGTAGAGGTCAGGTATTTTAGGTGTTATTTTGACCCCAAGTAAGATTGTTTTTTGCCCAATTAGAGGGAGTCGATTCCACTAGTTTCTCCATTTCTGTTCTGGATAGGGTCAAATGAGAAGAAAGTTATTTGTGAAGGTTTTTACGGTAGCCTGACACCTTTTCATGGAATGCTAACTGCTGCTTCAGAGCTTCAAGTGAGGAAGTGGGTGAGGTGAGAGAGAGTAGGACATTGTCCGCAAAAAGTGAGATTTTGTGGTCGTGTTGGCCAAAGGGAATGCCTTGAATCTCTGGTGTAGCCATTATTCTCACTGCAAGGGGTTTTACACTGGAGTGAGGATTAATGTAGTTTGCCTGGCCCATTGTTATGAAGTGTTCACTAATGCAGAATTTGTGGAGGATGTGGAAAAAGAAGGTCCAGTCGACCCTATAAAAGCTTTTTTCAGCGTCTAACGCAAAAATGTTTGCAGGGAGTCGGTTTTTGTGCCCTTTTTAACCAGATGAACTTCCCTTCTCAGGTTGTCATGGATCTGCCTCCCTTTAATAAACCCAGATTGGTCCGGGTGGATCAAGTCTGGCAAAATTCCTTCCAGTCTTATGGCAACTATTTTGGTGTACATTTTTGCATAGGGATTGAGTAGCGTAATTGGCCTATGTGAGGGACAGTAGTGGGGGATCTTCCCATGCTTTCGGAATGACGGTGATCAATGCTTCACTCATCGAGGGTGTAACCATGTAAGTTGGTGCCATATAGTTGAAGAGCAGGGATAGATGTGGTACAAGGTCAGAGCTAAAAGTTTTATAAAATTGTGCTGTGAATCCGTCGGGACCCGGTGATGTGTGTATTTAAGTGAGGTCACTGTCTGTTGAACCTCCTCCTCTCTTATTGGGCTACCCAGTTCCTCATTTTGATCCTCAGTTACTTGAGGCAGTTGGACTCCCCCTAGATATTCTATCTGTGGCTCTTCTTCAGGTGTTCAGAGGTGTATAAAGTATGCAAAAGTCATGGAAGGTTTTCACCTTATCTTCAGTCATGGCAATATCTCCAGTGTCTTTGTGTAAGTATCTAATAAAATCCTTTTCATGTTTGACTCGTAATTAGCAGGCCAAACATGTGCCTACTTCATTTCCCCGGTCATATGTTTGAGGCGAAGCAAGGTAAACTCAGCTTTATTGGAGAATATAGGGTTTAATTTCCCTCTGAGGGCCGTGACCTTCCTTTGATGTATAAAGTCTGTTTGTTTTTGTGAATGCATTCTACCATTTTGAGCTGTTCCTCAAGAGTCACTCTCTCCTGGGATTTCTGCTTATTAAGTGTAGTCACCAGGGAAATGCATTTCCCTCTAATAACTGCCTTAAATGCATCTCAAGTGTTGGCCAAGTTTGCGACTTGAGGGTTACTCAGTTCGAAGAATTTTCTAATAGTGGTGCATATTTCATCCCTAAAGAGGCGATCCCCAGTAAGGGATCCAGGGAAGAACCATCTGCGGAGTTTAGGTGTGGGGGAAGTCCAGTCTATGTCAACACCACTGGGGCATGATCTAAGATAGTTATCAGGTGAAAAGCAGCGGCCAGAATAGAGTGTCTCCGAGCCTGTCTGGAGAAAATAAAGTCCAGATGTGAGTATGAGCAATGTGAATGGGGAAAAAAGGTGTAGTCCTTAACATTACGCTGTGTCACCCTCCAGGCGTCCACCAAACCAGTGGAGTGTATTGATTGTTTTAAGGAGTTAGTAAAATTCCCCGCAACTGAGCGGTGTGGGTGGGTTCTACCTATTTCTGGCTCCCAATTAAGAATAAAGACTCCCATTAAAATAATCTCACCTTCCGCAAACCCTCCCAAGAGGTCAAGGGAGGAGTAGAGAATGAGTGCGAGTGCTTGTGCCAAATTGGGGCATATATACATGCGATTGTACACAGTCTGCCTAATATCTCGCCTTTGATTATTCTACCTTCCTTGTCGGCTTTGCTACTGTTAGGTTGAAACATGAGGGATAAAAGAAAGAAAAGGGCAACCCCATTGTGCTTTGTAGAAGCAGAAGAGCGGTAGAGTAGTGGATACGCCTTGTGCAACCTGTGCTCCTCAGTGTTTAAGATGTGTTTCCTGTATGGCGACTATATCATGTCTCCGATCTAGGGATATTTCCACATTTTGTGGCGCTTAGCCAGGGAATTAAGGCCCTTAACATTCCATGTCAGTGTGGTCAAAACCATGATATTATGTAGTGGTCACATGCCCTGTCAGGCTGTCCTCGCATCTCTCTCGCTTGCAGACATCTTCACTACTGACCCTACCCCACCAAAGTCTTTCATTGCTAGTCATTATAAGTACACCCCAAGAATAAAAACATTTCAACAATAAAACAGTAACAGTGAGGGACCTAGTCCAGTAAGAGAGGTGAAATTATGTCACATAACTTTATGTGCATATATTATTATTATTTTTTTTAAAACATATTTTATTAACATTTTGTTATAGTACATTTGTGTGTCGGTTCGGAGTAATCATTTGCATCAGTTATTCATGAACATATAAGTTGGACACAGTTGAAGCATACATTACTCGTGTTACACTGCTGGTTCTTGCGGAGCACCTAGTATTGTTTGTGTAGTTACCGGGTCCTGATTCTAGTACTTTAAGCCCCCTGGCCCACTACCCCGAGTTCATCGTTGGTCTTAATGTATTAGTTTTATGCCATTCTTATATGTAACAAATTTGTGGATAAAAAAAGGAAAAAAAAAACATTCCTATTTGCAACTTGGAGAGGGGATCATAGGAAGTGAAGATAGGGGATAATGGGAGGGAGAGGGAGGAGATGGGAGGAAAGGGAGACTAGGAGGGGATAGGAAGGGTAGTCAAACTAAACGAAGGGTCAACTTTACAGCATTTTGTGGGTGATACTTGTGGCTAATGTTCATTAAGGAGCTAGTGCGCTATGACAGCCTTATGGGGGGCCATGCCCGAGGCGCACCAGTGTGCGGGCGGGGCAGGAATCTGCCCCATCCGCCTCTTCCTCCACCTTGCTCTTGGGGCATTGTGAATGGTGGCGGTTCATGTGGCTTCTTTATCGTTTCTGCATGTGGTCTTATTGTCAGTGCAGGGACCTCAGGGCGCCAACCGGGCAACCTCTTGCTCAGGGCCACCCCTTGGGGCATGCCGCTCCCCGGCCTCCCCCACCTCGGTGTTTGTTGTTCCCTTGGTTAATGCGTCCCATGTCGTCGCCAGTTCTTCCCAGGTCGGGGCGATAGGAACAAGTCAGACGCCCTTAGCTTCCTCAGCTTTCAGGACCTGTAGTTCGGCCCTGGACCATTTCGCAACATCCCTTTTCCAATCTGTAAGTGATGGGCAGACTGGGGCCCTCCAGCCCCTCGAGATCAGCCTTTTATAGAGGGCCAGCGTTAGGCCTAGAAAACACCCTCTTACTTTCCCGTTGAACTCAGTCGGCCTGAGTCCCAGCAAGCACAGGTCCGGGGTGGGCCTTAACTCCCCACCGAGTAGCCGGAATAAGGCAGCCAGTGCCTCCCTCCAGCCGATCTGGAGCACCGGGCACCCCCACACCATATGGTCAAAATCCGCCTTGCCCCCCTGGCATCTTGGGCATGTCCTGGGGGTACCTCCATACATTCGGAATAGCCGGTGCGGTGTGAGATACGTTCTGTGTAGATAATTATATTGGATGTAACGTAGTCTCATGTTACGTGAGACCACCCGG
Source organism: Pleurodeles waltl (assembly GCF_031143425.1). Taxonomy (NCBI): domain Eukaryota; kingdom Metazoa; phylum Chordata; class Amphibia; order Caudata; family Salamandridae; genus Pleurodeles; species Pleurodeles waltl. Next base: position 363,081,770 of record NC_090436.1, on the reverse strand, counting down.
GGGTATGCTAGTATTTTGTTCCATTCCGATTCGGTTAATTCCCTCCCAATGGTGCCTTCCCATCGCTCCCTCAGGGATTGCAAAGGGTCCAATGCTGCGTGGGCCTGGGCCCAGTAGATTTTGGCTATCAGGTGGGGCTCACCCCCCGAAGACAGCAAAAGGTGCAGTACCCCGTGGACTGCAGGCTCTGCGTTTATCGTGCACCAGTGATCTTTCAGGGCGTGAACCAGCCTCCCAAAGAGCAGTAACTGGCCCTGGGGAACACCGGCTTCCGTTAGGGCAGAGAAATCCCTCAGTACCCCCCGTTAAAGAGGTCGCCCACGGTCACAATCCCTGCTCTAGTCCATGGGCCAAGTCCGAGGCCTCCCGGGCCCAGTCCCCCAGCTCCTAGGACCAGTGCCGAAACCGGCAGGGCCGGAGAATAAGGGGGGCCCACTCCCACTCTTTTCATGCACCTCTTTCAACATGCCAATGCAACATTCGTCATAATGTTGCTACCAGGTAAGGTTATCTTCCTACCTATCATGCGTGCTACGATCCATGTTGCATCTTTTGTCCCCAGAGGTGTGCACATGTCCAGTGGTCCTCTGCCTGACATCCAGCCAGATACCCATTGTAGCTGGGATGCCAAGTAATAAGCCTCAAAGTCGGGGCGCCCAGTCCTCCCATTTGGGTCGGTCTGCAGAGGGTTGTGAGTGCAGTGCGCCTACGACCATCATCCCATATTAGTTCCCTTAGCAGCATGTTCAGGTCGCGGAACCATGTTGGGGGGATCAGCAGTGGTAGATTTGCGAAGTAATAGAGGAGTCGGGGAAGCATGATCATTTTGGACAGTGCCACTCTAGCCATTACTGTGAGTTTCAAAGAATGCCAGAATCCCACCGAGGACCTCAGTGATCGCAGTGCCCTGCCCAGATTACCTTCCCTGAGATCTCCCAGCTCGTGGAATATCTGGATACCTAGATATTTGAAAGTACGGGGGGCCCAGTTCATGTCCATCGGGCATGACGTAGGACGCACGCCATCAGGAGACAGAGGGAACACGTACGTTTTGCCGCGGTTTAGGCGGAGTCCGGAGACCTCGCCAAAGTTCTCTAAGACACTGAGGGCCCAGGGGAGGCTGCTGTTACCATCCCCAAGGTATATTAGTATGTCGTCAGCGTACAGGGAGAAAATGTGTTCAGTTGGTCCGTACATTACACCCCGTCCTACTCCCTCCTCCCGCAGTCGGCTCGCGAGAGGCTCAATCGCTAGGGCAAACAGAAGCGGGGAGAGGGGGCATCCCTGTCTAGTTCCACAAAACACTGGGTATGCTCTGGATATGATTTTACCCGTCTTCACTCTTGCTAGTGGGGACGAATATAGTAGGTCAACCCATCTCACCCAGTTCTCACCCAGGCCCATCCTCATCATCACCGACCTCAGGTAGTCCCACCTTATTGAATCGAAAGCCTTTTCGAAGTCCACCGCCAACAGGAGCCCGGTCGGTGGAATTGATTCTCGGGGCATGTGCATGACAGAGAAAAGACGCCTAAGGTTTAGGGAGGTGCTGCGGCCCGGAATGAAGCCGTTTTGATCAGCATGGATCAGCGTGGGCCTATGGGGGAGCAGGCGATCGGCCAAGATCTTGCTAAGGATCTTAAAGTCGCTGTTCAGCATTGACAGAGGGCGGAAATCTGTCACCGAGGCCTCACTATTGGTGGACTTAGGGAGTGGCACTACTAGTGCTTCGCGCATCGTGTCTGGTAACTGACCGCACCGCAACGCCTCCGCATACATTTCCGCTAAGTTTGGGGTTAACAAGGATCTATATTTTTTGTAAAAGTCCATGGGAAGACCATCCGTTCCGGGGGTCCTCCCAGGAGCCAGATGCGCTATTGCGTCGTTGATCTCTTCTAAGGTCACTGCCCCTCCCAGGCTATCTCTGTCCTCTGGTCTCAGTTCCCGGATCGGGGTCTGTCGCAGATAATTGTCAAAGATCACTGGCTCCAGGCTGCTAGGTCTACCATACAGGTGCATGTAATAATCTCTGAATGCGTCGTTGATGGGGCCTGGGCTAAGTCTACGGTTTCCCTCTTTGTCTGTTACACTAGTGATGGGTTCACTGCTCCCGCCCGGGCGCACCAGCCATGCCAGAAGCCTGCCCGACCTCCCCTCCTCTGATTGCAGGGATGCCAGGTATTTCTGCATGCTGTGACATCTGAGCTTTTCCTCGGCTTGGGAGTGTTCTCTGCGGGCACGGTTATATTCTTCCTCCTCGTGTGCTGCAAGGCCCAGGCTTAGTTCGCGCTCGTGTATGATCTTCTCTAACGCAGTGAGCTCCTTTTCTAGTGTTTTCCTCACCCCTACTGACTGCCCCAGGCAAAAACCCCTCATCCCCACCTTAAGTGTCTCCCACTCCACTGCCCTGGAGGAGGTGGTTCCTCTATTGATCTCAATGTGTTCTGATAGGTAGTCTCGTAGTGCCTCTCTATACGCTTGATCCTCGAGCGCCGCGGGGGCAAGCCGCCATGACGGTATGGGGGGTCTATCCTGCAATGTCCTCAATATTAATAATAGTGGGTTGTGGTCTGAGATTGTTCGGGCTAGGTATTCAGAACGTGTCATCCCACGGGCCAAGCCCGTGGTGCAGACCACCCTGTCAATTCTGGTGTGGACGTGGTGGAGGCCCGAGTAAAACGAGTAGTCCCTGTTGGTTGGGTGGTGAACCCGCCATATGTCCACTAACCCCCATGAGTCAAGCCATTTGACCAAGTTTTGTGCTATTTTAATTGATATTGCTCCCTGTAGCGGTAGGGTGGATCTATCCATGTTTATGTCTAGTACTGCGTTAAAATCCCCACCTATTAGTACCTCCCCTGTTTGCTGGCGGGTAAGATGTTGCGATAGGTTCGTCATGAATGAAACCTGATCTTGGTTAGGGGCGTAGATGCAACTCAAGACTAATGGGGTCCCATGTAGTTTACCTTCCAATATTACAAACCTGCCCTCTTTGTCTATGTTTGCGGTTTCAATTGTCAGGGGGACACCTGCTCTGATCCATATCATTGCGCCCCTTGCGTAGGCTGAGTACTCCGTAGCGAACACTGGCCCTCTCCATCTTCGTCTGAGTTTCTCTCCCTCCCCTGGGGCTAGGTGGGTCTCTTGTAGCATTGCTATCTGCACCCCCCTTCTCTTTAGGAATGACAATATTCTGTGTCTTTTGGCATGGGTACCCATCCCCCTGACATTCCAGGTTATGATATTGTAATCTGCCATCTTGTTCTTGGGATCTGACAATTGGAGGACCAGTGCGCCCGGCATTTCAATCTACCCATTGTTGCGCTCGTTCCTACATTGTGATAACAATAATTGCCCATGCTGTTGGATTAACTCGGAACTGTGAACCCCAACTCCCCCTCCCCAGGGCACCCTCGGAACTGTGGGTAGCCCAAAAAAACGTGCAACGTTGCAACTTTACCAAACACATAGTTACAGTACTCGCCAGCCAAGCCAGGTAGGCGAGAGGTATAGTCAGGGGGGAGGCGGCCAGGTCCGGAGGGGCCAATCATTCGTTCAGTTCGTTATGACTTCAGGCCCAGTCACGCGGTCAGGTCAGCCAAGCTCATCAGCTGTTTGCGGAGTCACCTTTGGTGCCCGGGACGGGCTCCCCGAGCCCCCGGCGGATGATACTATCGTGCCATCGGAGTCCGCCTCCGAGCCCTCCTGGGAGGACACTTCGCAACCGACCCGGGCCGCCGCCTCCAGGGCCGCTCTTCTGCCTGTTTCCCTCTGCGTTTTCGTCGGGGCCAGGCTCGGGCGACCCCCGGGCCTCTTCCGCCCAGTCGCCCGGCGGGCTCCGCCAGCTCCAACCTCCGTCAGCGTTGGTCGTAGTGTTTGGGCCCCACGCCTCTCGAGCCAGTCCCATGCCTCCTCCGGGGACTGGAAGAAAGAGGTCTTTCCATCCACGATCACTCTCAGCCTTGCAGGGTATAAGAGCGAGTATTGTATCCCTTCAGTTCGTAATGCTCTTTTGACCGCTAAGAATGAGGCTCGCCTGTTCTGGACCTCCAGTGTAAAGTCTGGGAATAGTGTCACTTCTCTGTTTGCTACCTTGAACGGGCCCGATTCTCTGGCTTTCTGTAGGAGAATATCCCTGTCATTGTAATGCAGTAGTTTAGCAATTACAGCACGGGGGTCTGCCAGGAGCCAGCGGTCTTGATGGCACTCGGTGGGCGCGTTCCAACGTGTAGTAGGGAGTCAGGCATCCCGGCGCAACCGTTGTGCTCAGCCAATTCTCCAGGAATTCTACCATGTTCTCTCCTTCGGACCCCTCAGGAAGGCCCACCACTCGTACGTTGTTCCTTCTATTCCTCCCCTCAGCGTCTTCGGCGCGTTGTTCAAGTCTTGCTACTCTGTCAGCCAGTGAGGTTACTTCCGCCGCCATGTCTTTCTGCCTTGGGGTGATGTCGGCCAGCGTAGTCTCCGTGTCTTTGACTCTGTCAGCCAGCTTGTGATGTTCGGCTCTCAGGAGACCCACCTCAATCGCGACCTGGTTGATTTCTCGTTGCAGTGTTGACTTTGTGTCCTCTATAGCCCCCAGTATTTTGTCTAGAGTGTCTTGAACTTTGGAGTGTGGCTGGTTCAATAGTTCTGCTGCTCCGTCCCCGGGGGGTGTTGGGGGGTCCATGGTTCTGCTCTTATGTCGGCCTTTAGAGGGCATCGGTCCGACCAGGAGGTTTGACCCAGGGAAGGGGCCGGACACCAACCCGGGCGCTGTTGTAGGAGTCGCCGCCGGGAATCACCCCACGTTTTAGGCTCTGCAGCCTTGGTGCTGTTCGTGGGCTTCACTGGGCGGGCCCTGGGCGCACGGCCGGTCGTAATCTGCTTCAGGGGGGGGGTTCCGGCGCGGCTATTTGTGAGTGTTCGCCGCTCCGGGCAGCGTCAACCCCCTCGCCTGTCCCCGCCGGCGGGACCCGCCGCGCCAGCCGGCGTCAGGCGCGCGGCGCCGCCAGGGCGAAGCCGATCCCCGCTCAGTGTACCCACTTTTCCGCCGATAGCACCAGTGTGCTCGTGGGTATTCTCGCTCGCCTGCGTAATACGTGCGGACAATGGCCGGTGGTGTACCAGGATATCGCGGGGGCCCCCAAATGGTGGTACAATGTTGACTGCGCCTCCTCAAAGGGGGAGATAGGGGGTGTCACTCACCCTACCGGCCATCCTCATGCTGGTTGCTGCCAGGGAGGGCCTTCTGCCGCATACTGCTGCCGCCCAGAGTATCCATGTGGGGCAAATGCTTGTGCTCACGGGGCGGCCCCATTGGGAACAGGGCCACACCCGTTTACCCAGTTTTGGGCGAGGCGCCCCTTCAGGGGGGGCACCAGCAGGTCCAGCGATGCCCCCACAGCATTGTCGGGTCCCGCCTCCGAAATCCGGAGCTCGAGCGATTTCGCCATCTCTTGCCGGCAGCTCCTCCCGCGCACACCGCGGCCCGCCGCTCACGCGAGGCCACGGCTTCGGAGGGGATGAAAGGCCGCAGGTCTCCTCGCCGTCCGGGCAGCTACACGCGGGCCGCAATGCTCACCGGGCCCGACCCGGGGGTCCCGCCGTTCCGCCCACTTTCCGGCAGCTCGGCCGGACGATTTAGCGCACAGACGGCTTGTGCTGGCGTGCTGGGCCTAAGTTCTCAAGCTGGCCCCTCCGGAGCCGAGTTCTTAAGCGGCCGCCATTGTCGAAGTCCTGGCCACGCCCCCATGTGCATATATCATATGCCACTTTTCATTCATGCTATTGAGAGCATAAAACATGGTATATAAGAGGTATCTGAAGAAATGACCCCCTGTAGTCTAACTTTCCAAGTCACCCTTAATATTATACAATTCTATATTTTAAACAAGACGTGCTCAAGGTGAGCAGAACAGTGTCTCAGTGGTCCGTGATTGGTTTATCAGTTTGACCGCAAGGTGGGTGAAACATAGTACAAAGTTGGACCTGAAAAATGGATGATTACGGATAGTGATCCTACTGCTAGAAGATAGACCTAAGATTCAACTAGGGGATCCTTGTCTCCCCCGCTCCCTTGGCTGTCTTTGTGGAAGCCATTGTCTCTTGTCCATTCTGGGGTTGATCCCCTTCTGAGCTGTCCTGTGGAGGAAGTGCTGCCTCCTTCAGATCTGTAAAATGGTGTGTTTCGTTTCAGTAGTCAAAAGCCAGACCGAAGGGGTATGTCAATATATATATATTTGTTTGCATAATCTATCCATCATCAATCTGAAGTGTAATCGTTGGGCCAGGGTAGCTGGAGCTAAATCCTGAAAAACTGAGCATTTCACCCCCTTGAAGGACACCTCCGTTTTCCTTCTAGGAATGTAGCTTCGCCAGTATGTCTCAAGGACGTCTCGCTTCCCCTTGCACCAATGGGCCAACTCTGTGGACTCAATCAATTTTTACTTTGTCCCCTAGAAGTTCTGAAAATAAACCCACCACAAAAGCCTCCTGGTCTGGGCCCTCTACACTCTCCTCCAAGTTTCTCAAACAAATGTTATTGCGATGTGGGCGATTTTCCAGGTTCTCACATTTAGGTTTTGTGTTGTGGCGGTTAAATTTAAAGTGATCACAGGAGGTCTCCAGCTTGCCTACTCGGTGCTCATGGGTTTGACATTTAGCTTCCAGATCGAGTTTACGAGTCCCAATCGAGTTGCCACTTTATTGTAGCGTGAGCTTGGAGTTGAGATTAGACCGTAGAGTTTCCAGGGACGAACCCAGGTCTGTTTTAAGTTCTTCCCATAGCTCCTTTTTGAAGTCTTGTAGACAGTAATATGACTGACTTCTGGAAGGGTATTTTTTCTTTGCATATAGAATGTCGTGTTGTAATGTGTGAATTATAGTGTAAAGAATGGGAGGGGTGGCGTTTATTTTATTCTTTTTTATCATTTAGAAGATGCAACAGCAAGGACTGAATGTTCTTTCTTTTCTTCAGGAATTGTATTATATCATTTTATTGTTATGTACTATTTATACATGTAGACCTCTTTGGAGTTCCAAATCATGATAATAAATAATTGAATTGAAGTCTTGTAGAGAGGTAAGTAAATCTTCTTTGGTTAGAGCCATTTCCTTGTCTGAGCTTGTAGTGGAGTGGAGGTCCTGTGCTTCGGCCGTTTGGAAGTAACTCAACACTATTTATTTGCGTTTTTTTCAGAGGCATGTGGGAGCCTGGGGGCTGTAAAGCGTAGTAGAGAAGACTCCACCTAAGCATTCCCCCTGTAGGAGTGGGTTGGGAATGTGCCTCTGTGGATGAGTAGTATCTTCCAGCGTGCTATTGCCTGTGAGTCTCGTCAACACCAGCCTTTCACTAAACCCAGCAGTGTGCCATAAAGAACAAAATCAAACTGTTCTACCTACATTGCTTTCTCGTGTCTCCACTAATAATCCAGATCAGGCTTTTCAATCGAGTAGCTGGTGAGCCACTGGTAGCTCTCCTGATACCTGCAAGTAGCAGTGTGTAGTCCAGCCTAGTAAATTAAAAACCTTTCCTTGGTTAAATTAATATGTTTATCAAAATTGAAAAGTGTGTACTCAAGAAGAAAATAGTTTATTGTCAGAGCTTACACGCTGCTGTTTGGAGAAAAAAAATTAAATTTTGAAAATATATTTAAAGGTGATATTTAAGTGGCAACTTATGCTTTGTTAGGGAGACTAAATACAAATATTAGCATGGTGCCAGGGTATTTGCAGCTATGGCAGTTATTTATTATTAACTGTGTAGATGTAGTCCATATTGGTAACAGTGTTTTGCATTACTGCTGACAACCCTGCTTGATGCACTGAGATAATCACTGCTGGTAATCTTGCATAGGGTGGTCACTAATGTAATTGTGTCTGATATGGTCACTATTATAACACTTATGTTAATAGTAGCTTGTGATTATTTTTATTAAACATAAGTAGCTCCTTTTATTAAAGAAAAGGTTGGAGACCCTTGATAATTTACTAATTATATGTTATATCTGTTTACAGATGTTATTTACGTAATCTGCAGGCACAAATGCTGTTTATCACATTAAACCCTGCCGTATTGGCCTTGCCATTTCTGACAAATAAATATCAGAAATGAGTTTTTCAATGTATAGAAAACATGTAGGAGATAAAGAATTCACTATGATAAACAAATTGATGTAAATAATCCCCTCATAAATTCCAATGGAAGCACTTCATTGAAGACAGTCGCATGCACTTGGATGGACCAACTCGCAGTCTGTGCATTTTAAAGAACTGGTAGCAGTACATCTGTAAACCACTGCCATGTCAAAACGGAGTTAAAACTGTTGGAAAACAAATTACATAGTCATTGACAGGTAATTGGCTAAAGCGAGCAAAAACAGAAAAGGAACAGCTGAACACGTGTATTATTTGAGATGAAAAGAGCTGAACACAAACAAACAATAACACCGAAACGAGAAAAGCTTGTGACACAAAAATGTGAATAGGAAAATTCTTCTCCCCATGAAAATACGAAAATTATATTGATATAATGTTTAGAAATACAAAATGATACAATGAACCACAATCAAATTTATCCTCGGTGCAGCGTGTACAGAATGTTCACAAAGACCTGCTGGAGTTGCTGTGTGCCAGCTGGGCCACGTTTCCCAACATCGGTTTCATGCATCAGACCTTTAGGAAGAAGGAACATGGAATTTTGTCAAAACATGCTGTTTTTTTTAGAAGACCTTAAATATATTGTTGCGTCAATTGAAAAAAGCAGAATAACCTATAGCTTCTCCATGTGTACAGCTTTGCAGTTTTGTGGCAGATTACAGTATCACCCCAGTATTATTGATTCATTTGAGCAAGCTGCATGTCAGTGAAGCCGCTGACGTTTTTTGGTATTGGTACCTTGGAGATTCCCTCTGTCTTAAATGATGTCATTTACAGAAATGTTTTTATCTTACAGCTTCAAAAAGTTAATCGGGAGCTTGAAATGGTCCTTTCTTCTGTTCGGTCGAAGAATAGGAAGCTGAAAGAAGAGCTGAAAATGTAAGACTTGAAGCAACATAGTCAGCCATATTGAATCAGTTGTTTTCATGTTTGGTCTACCTGCCCAAGGCCTGATTTAGACTTTGTATTGATGCAAAATCCTCTGATTCATGGAGGAAGTGTTAAATCTGGAGGTGATTCCAGTGGTAGAATTTTCTCTTCCCTGCAATGCATATGTTAGAGAAACTTCTTGTGGTGGCTTTGGCCGCAAATGTAAGATTGCCTCTGGAAATCGTAGGCTATCCCATTAACACATGACCCTAATAAGGCCCCAGTTACTTCACAGTTTTTGGTACCACATCTATGTTGTGTAATGCATGCACCAGGATCCCACATGCGATGGGTAATTTCAGGAATGGGATTTCAGGTTTCGAATGTAAAGTTCCATTAAACCAAAAATGCTCTTGTGAGGCATCGGATCACACTCAACCTAGCTTAAATGTAAACCTCCAACTCTCCTAAAATGTGTTATTTGGAACCAAGGTCATGGTTTACAAATGCCACCTCAGCTTATTTACTTTTCATTAAAAGTTTCATGATAATATGGAGGGGAATAGAAAATTTCTCTCAGATTTGGGATTGCGAGATGTTGGGTAAAGCCAGCACATTTGAGGGTTTTACCGGGACACATTTTGCCTGTTTAAAAGTAGGCAGAATGTGTCCCGGGCAAACTCCATAGAATGATGGGAAAAGCTGCAACAGTCAGTGCTCAAACCCAGACTCCTGTGATTACTTTTCATTCTGACCAAGAAAACATCTAAGTGGGTGGTAATACTGCTGAACGTGGCAAATAGTCTGTCCAGTGGTACTGGTAATTGTGAGTGTCCCATACCCGCGTTGGTTTTCCTGTGTGCCTTGAAATGAGACCTTATTGTTGGTCAGGCTCTGACCACATAAAAAACACTAGAAGTTGCAAACTTATCTTTCACTGATTTGGCAGTGGAGCACCAAATCTAACTGGGTGTCCTTTCCTGGCATGAAAAGTCGCCCCTCTCTGCTTGTGTTACAGTTTTGCTGTATTTCATATGCCTTTGCATTTTCTAGACTGTTTGAGACTCTGCCTTCTGTCTCTGAAGGCCTCTTATTCCATTCTGTTCATTCACCACTTTTTGTGCACTTGTTCCTCTGCAAATTGAGTTTTGAGATCCATCATCAGACGCCTGCAAATTGAGGTCGTTAATGCGACCTCGTTCTGACCAGTGTTTAAGATCAGTAGAGAGTACAGTTTCGGCACACTGAATATAAGGCATACTGTCAGTCCTCTTTATAGTGCTTCTGTGAATAGCAAAGCAAGTTTGAGCGCTTCAAAAGAAAGTAATGGTTTGAAGAATCTGGTAAACACTTCTGGTAAACACTTCTCTTAAACATAGCCCACTAATCGCCCTGTTTATTTCAATGTTTTCTTCGTGCTGGAAGGGAACAGCGGTGGTTAGAAGAGCAGCAGCAGCTCGTTCAAGCTCTTTCGTCGAGGCAGGAGGAGCTGAAAAACCACGTCGTGCAGATTTCAGAGAAGAGGTATGTTTGTGTCGCACGTCCCTTATGATGTCGTTTGCTCAGATGCCTTGAGGGGGTTAATGCTGCAGATTCATGTGGGTCGGGGGATCCTGTAGAGTTGATTCTGTCTCTCTTGCTCTTCCCAGCCCTTCTCCTTTCTCTCTCACTCTCTCCCTCTGTTCTGGGCCCGTGTATGAGCGGCTCAGTAACCCCCTACCATTGGTATCGTTATCCTGGGGGCCGAGGGGCGGAGTCACACCGTGTTGCGAGTTTTAGGAGAATGCAGTGCGGATATCTGTAGGGCTTTAAGTGGGGTGGGTCCCTGCAGTCGCCTACGCAGCAGTAATTAAACATTCATTTGAAACGGGTTCCTATCGGCCTTTCTATTGATATCCCTTACAGAGAAAAACTCGGATCAATTTCTTCACATCGGTATCACATAAATAACGAAAAAACATTTTGTAATCCATGACAATGAGGCAGCTCCTGATTACATTTCAAATGTTTTGCTTAATTTACTTCCGTGAGAGTGTTTGATGTTTCCAAGATGTTGTTTTTCTGTATTTTTTTTTATCACGCAGCATATTGCGCATGTACCGAGCTTGCTGTGGGTTGGGTTGCCTCTTGGTGTCTGGCTGAGGTCGGGTTGTGGGTGGGTGTTTGAGAGCTTTTGAGAGTGAAGGTGGTGTGTGGGTGTCACAGTGTCTGTCAGTGGGTCATTCAAGTCTTCAGAATACGTGCTTATTCAGTTCTTGGGCATATTACTGTGGTAACACAAAAGTGTGTGTGAAGCAGGCACAAAGCTGCTGAAACAGTGACCGGGCAAAAGAACAAGAAGATGCAGTGTTTACAGGTGAGTGGGTGCTTTGTGCCTGTCGAGGGGTGGCGAAGTGAAGGAGATGCAAGGAAGTACATGCAGATGGACAGGGTGGAAAGAGGGTGCAGAAAAATGAAAGCGACTGGTGTGAAATATGTGGCTGGAAGATTTCAGAAAGATGTTGGCAGATAAAGGGTATAAGTGTCCCGCAAAGAGGCTGCAGAGGAAAGTAGTGTGGAAAGTGGTGTGCAGATGAGAATAGAAGTGATTGCGACATTCCGAAGACCACTACCCCTTTCACAGACCTCACTAATGTTTAATTCTGAGTCTCATTTTCAAAATTGAAATAAATGATGTTCTAATTTTAGATTACATGTTTTACATGATGCCCTTAATTATATAGGCCACATCTTTTGTAAAGAATATTCCTATTTATGCTCTATTGGCCACTCCCCTTTTAGAGATTCCCCCACCTTTTTCATCCCATTTAAAGTCCCAGGTATCTATATTTCTGATGGATACTGCAAATTCTCACCTTATGAATTTGCACAAGCACCAGACTGAATCCAGAAAAAACTCTAAAGCAGTGCTTTACTCCCTTGCTGGTACCACGTGACTCTGCATCAACACATTTCCCTCTGAAACTTCAGAACATAGCCACATATAAGTGTCACCAATGCACATTGATGTCAGTTCCTTTTTTCCGCTCCTCCAGTCGTGGTTCCAGAGCTCCACTCTTTAATTCTCACTCTGTGAAGAGATTTTCTTTCAAAATATTTCTAGTGTGCAAAGGATGTCACCTCCTAAAATGACAGTCTGTCACAAGCAGAAGTTAATTAATGATACCTACAATGTATGCCAGTGGTACAGGCATCCACCAGTAGTGTGAACACTTCCCCTGACAGGGAGTCAAAACAACCACAAGGATGTATGTTTTACCCAGCCAGTCCTGCCTTGTGGTTGATGAACTCAAGTTGTTTACTAGGTTGCTACACTTGTGCACTCTTGGACATGGCTGGTGAGATCTTACATGCGGTTCCAGAAGACTTAAGTTAAACCACATTTTTGGGATGCAGCCAAATGTGTCATCCTCTTGGCCCTAGTCGCCACGAATTGTCTAGATAGGGTTGTTGGAACCAGCGTGGTGCTTTAAATCCATGCCTAGATAAGGTCCACTGGCTTCTCCGGAGATGTACAGTCATACCTTTCGGCAGCCCTCGCCTGTTTGGTGAGAAGTCAGACTCGCCCCTAGAGCATTTTAAACAGAGCAGAGACACGGCATTCTCTGTTTGCCTTTCAGCTCCAGTCAGGCAATCCCCCCACAATCTAACCATTTTTGAGGATATGCCGGGGGTTTGGTGTATCGACAAAGTCAGATTCCACTTTCCATGCCTCCCAGCCTGGGGCTTTGGGCCCAAAAGACAATGACTGAGCTACCAGGGGCAGTACTCACCTCAGTCTTCTACCTCTTGGACTGCAGCCACCAAGCCCCTTTAGTGTGCCCTTACCAGCACACAGCCATCCAGTAGCAGGCCGGATCAGCAGACAGGATCAGCCGCTTCCACCAGGGGTAGTAACATATTACATCTGACAAATGAGTCTTGTAGATTGTCCAGCAGGGCTATGCCCCGCCATTCCTTTCCAACCGCACCTATCACCGCTATGATTATTTTTCATGTGATCATGTATTCGTTTTATGCCAGGAATTGAAGGCTTTTTTGGCCAAAGGAGCTATAGACTGGGTACTGACTTCTTAAGCAAGGACTGGGACCTATTCTCACTACTTTCATGTGCCGAAGAAGCACAATGGTCTCTGTCCTGTCCTAGATCTTTGCCCTCTCTTTCCCAATTCAAAATGCCAACCCTTGCCCAGGTTCACACTGCCCCAGAACTTGGAGACTGGATAGTGGCATTGAACCCGTAGGATGCTTATTTTCATATCCACAGCCTGCAGGCTCACAGATGTTACCTGTGGTTCAAGGTGGGCCACAAGCAGTTTCAGTTTGCCGTACTCAATTTTGGCATCACCATTGCTCCACGAATGTTCACCAAGGTGATGGTGGTGATTGCTACCCTTCTGCAGAGGTCTAGGGTATCGGTCTTCTTATACCTCAACAACTGCTTCTTGAAGTCTGGCTAGCCACAGTTAGATGCCAACCACCTCTTGAAAACTGCCGAATCAACCTGCCAAAGTCACACCGGACTCCTTTGCTTAGGCTTCTCGTCATCTGAACCATCTGAGATACGGTGCGCTTTCAAACCTTTTTACCAGAAAACGAGTCTAGGAAATTCAGGCTGTGATCCTTCTATTTCAGCTTCTGGCTTGGATCTCAGCCAGGGTAGCGCTGAGCCATCTTGGCCTAATACCTTCTTGCAACCCGCTTGCCTACATGCAAGATAGCATATCTAAGCTGAGCAGTAGAAGCTGACGTCTCAGTGGGCCCAGCACCAAGGGAACCTGTCAGCTGGCAGGGGTGACTGCAAAAGATCTGCAGTGGTGGCTGCTGAACTGCAGTTGCACCAGCAGCAGACCCCCCACTCCCTGGTCTACCCACTGTTGCTAGTGGTGATGGATGCATTGCTACTGGGTTTTGAGGGTGGAGGAGGGATAATAGAGGATTCTGATCTCTGGCAGATTACAAAAAAAAAACAACAACCCTCCATGTGGTACTGTACAAAGCAGGGCAGGGTGGGGTCCTATTCCAGTGCTAAGAGGCTCTAAACTTCTGAGCTGGCTGAATCGTCAGGGGTTTTCCCTGGTGGTACACCATCTGGCTGGAACTTTCAACACCTGGGTGCATGAACTCAATCGGTGCTTAGTGTAGCAGCAGTTACACTCGAATATCACACAGGATATCTTCCAACAGTGGGGAGAACACTGACTCAATCTCTTCTCCACTTCTGAGAATGCTCAACGTCAACACATTTGCACGCTGGAGTTCCCAAGAAGGGGTTCTCTCGGACACTCATTCAACTTAGCATGGAACAGAGGACTCCTGTATACCTTCTTGTCACTACCTTTTCTGTCCTCGGTTCCGAAAAACATCAGAATCTACTGGGTCCAAGTTCAGTGGCTCCGGAATGGCCAGGAGAGTGTGATAACCTAGATATTCAGAGTTTGAGCATCCTTCTTCCGATCAAGCTGCCACTTTGGGAGGACCTCCTGTCAGAGCAGCCGAGCAAGATTCTGCACCAGAGCCTGCACAACCTGCACCTCCATAAGTAGAGACTAAGCCGCAACAGTTGATCCCCTTTGAGCTTCCTCCCAAAGGCGTTGACAAAATCTGTGTATTGAGGGGGGGACACATTTGTGGCTTCGTTGGGTACCACCATTTGGATTCGCTGCAGGAAAAAACGTTGTTTGCTTTGTTTTTTCACACAGCAATTTCTTGCTCTAGACACGGCTAAATGTTACCTCTTGGCCCTTTTGCACTTTTTTATCTTTGCCGGACCAACTGTCCTTATTCAAATCACAGGTTCTGATGTATTTTCTAAAAGATTAATAGTGAATGTTTCCACCTAATTCCTTCATGTTGCCACAGTAGGACTTACATCTGGTTCTCACATTAATGTGTATCCCTTCTGAACCTCTGCATAGGTCTCCAATGTGCCTATTCACGCTAAACATGTTCCTAGTTGTGATAACATCCACTTGCTGAGTGAGTGAACTTAAGGACCTTTCAGTCCAGCTTCCTTATACCTTCTTTTTTTCTGGACAAACTGGTGTTAAGGACTAGAGCTGAGTGCTACCAAAGGTGGTAATGCCTTTTCATTTTGCGCAAGCCATCATCCTCCTGACCTGACATCATCATCCTGATCTTTTTCACTTCACCTTATCCCTTGATAGAGTAAGGAGAGATTACATAATTTGGATCCCAAGAGACCTCTCGGTTTTTACATCAATCATATCTAAACCCATCAGGTGGATAATCAGCACTTTGTGGGGTCCCAGGGGTGAAGAAGGGCATGGCTGTGCAGAAACAAGTCATCTCTCGATGAAGTGTCCTCTGCGTTAAGATCTGCTATGCATCAGCGAAAAAGTAGCCTCCAGAAAAACTGTGGTCTCTCTGTGTCAAGGCACGTGTGGAGTGCCTGTCCTGGAAATCTGTCAGGCAGCTACATGAGCATCCGTGCACATGTTCGTGAAGTCATGTTAGTCGAAATGGGCTTTTTGCCCACTCAGCCGTGCAGGGCTTTATAGTCACAGCCATTCCACAGATCCACCACCTTCGTAGGTACTATATTCGTATCTATTCACAAGTTGAGGTTAGATGTATCCATTAGAAGAACAAGTTACTAACCTTCGCTAACTCTCTTTCTAATGAATACTTTATCTAACCGCAGATTCCTCACTACTCTCTTTCCTCCCCTTTCTGCGGTATGGTCTCTTCCATCTAAAAAGATCACAATCTGGAATCTTCATACTGGCTTGTTCAATTAAGCAATGGGCTCCCGTGGGCACAGAAGAGCTCATGAAAGAAACTGATGTCAGCACGGATGGTTGATGCTTATATGCAGGTCTATTTATCACTTCCAGCGCGGAATGGTGTTGATGCTGTGTTGCATAGCACCCTCTACTGGTGTGCAGATCCACTGCTTTTGAGTTTTCCAGATCCAGTCTGGCACCTTGGGAAATTCACAAGGTGAGAAGTCTGCAGTTTGATAGAGTATTCACCAAAAAGAGCTTTACCAAAGGTAAGTAACTTGTTCTGCAAACCAAATGCTACATGTTTTTCCCCAGCTATTTGAGCCAGTCATTTGGCCTGCTTTCAGCATGTGACATGTTCAGGAGAAACACACTTGGCCCACACTGTTCCTGCTCGGTTTTCAATCGCTCTGGGGCCAGTAACTCTTGGATTATTGACCCACATATAATGACTGTTTGAGTTTCTGGTGACATTGTTTGAATAGTTCATAAATATCACCAGACCCAGAAGATGAAACTCCTGCGCTGTAAAAACAGAGATGTGGGGTATGCAACCCCCCCTCCCCGAGCCTCTGAGATCCCGGGTACCCCATCCCATGGCTCCCATTTTGATAATAAGGGCAGAGTAGCACGCCCCTGTTCCATGAACCTGTATGTGGCCCCATTCACCCCATCACTTGGGGCTATGTTTATTATAAGGAGATTCAAAGCTCCCCCTCCCTGAGCCTACATAAGGCCCCATGGACCCCATCACCTGGGTGGTTTTTATTATTTGGGAGTGGGGGACATGTGGCTCCACTCCCAGTGTGTCTGTCAGGCCCCAGGGATATCCATCCCTCAGGGCTGTTTTCACTTTGAGGGAAGGGAATGTGCAGCCCCCCTTCCCTGACCTATGGGGGCCGTTTTCACTTTTAGGGCAAGGGAGTATGCAGCCCCTCTTCCCTGACCCACACTAGGGCTCTGGGCCATTGTTTTTTTGTTTTTTTTTAAAGGGGGCATGAGCGTTCACAACACCTTCCCAGAGCCTAGATCAGGTCTGAGGACCCTATCCCTTGGGGCTAGATACAACAGTGTTCCAGGGACACCATCCTCAGGACGCTGCTGCTTTCTGTCTAGGTGGGTGCGGCATATTGTGCCCACACTCTCCCTGGCAGAGAACACAACTTTACTCCCTTCCGAGCTGGAGCAGTGGATAATGCTGCTCCTTTAAAGGCAGAAGCAAAGTGAATGAGCCGGCTACTGCCAGCACCACTATGGGTATTGACTGGGTAGCTGGCAGGGACCGTGAGGCCCTTGGGTCTCCCCCTGTGGCCCCCAATGAATAAGACATAGGAGCTCCAGGTGAGCACCGGGGCACACAATCCTGAAAAAAATGCTGGCTCCCCCCAGCACCTGGTATGGGCGCTGGAAGGAGAGCCGGCTGGGGCCAAAAGGTCAATGAGGATCCCTCTTTGTCCCCCAACAATTTTGATAATGTGGGTGCCCTCCAAGTTGCTTTTCTGGGGTGCACAAGGAGAGGCATAAGCACCTTGAAACCCCCCACAGTGTGAGAAACAGCAGCACAAATAAATATTATTCTTTTTTCTATTGTAGTACACTTTGCAGACTTTCATTGCATTAGAATTGAAATTTGTGTGCATGTTTAGCTTGCACAATATTGAATACAAATGTTGCATGCAAAAGGGGTCCTTGCCGTTTTGCGATCAACCAAATATTTTTGAGGAATGGAAGTTTTGAAGGATTTGTCTGAAAAAATATTAACTATAAACATTCCTCATTTCCAATAGCAAATGAATCAATCTCTCAGTGGGTTGTTTTAAAATGTATAAACACCCCTGGTCTACAGTACAATAGTTTTTCTGACATTAACATGAGACTGTTAAGGCACATGTGGAGACCGGCAAAAAACATGCCCACCAATGCTAGAAATGTTGACAAGGAGGACTTTTTAGGTCTTGCTGAGATAGCATATGTACAAGGTATTTTGTTATTGTACAGAGGGCTTAGATTCCACCCGTTGCTTATAATTGGTTGGCTTTATCATTACTCTCATTCCCCTGCTTCTCTTTGGTCAGGCCATGTTGACTGCACCTCCTTTTCGTGTTTTTTGTTCCTCCCCTGCAGCTTGGCCCAAGTACTCTTCCTTGGTGCGTAGGTTCTCATTATGCTAATGAGGCTACTGGATTTGGGAAACAGGATTACATGGATTGTGGCTACTAAGTAGAATTCCACATCACATGACGCCAGTCGGCCTAATTCGGGTTCTCCGGCTAACTAGCAGCGCCTCATCTCTGGCCGAGCTGATTGTGGCAACCGGGCACATGACAAGAAAGACTCCTCTGGGTAATTGTGGTCAGTTAGATCCCTTGCCTTTCTCTCAGTTACCAATGGCTCTCATACAGGCAAAGACTACGGAGGCAGAAAATGGTTCCAAAAGGATTTATTGAAATAACTGCATCTTAGATAAAAATGCATGCATTGGAAAAACTAGGATGATAAAACACAATAAAAACAATCAGGTGACTAACAGAGTAAAACACAAGAATAGTCCTACCATACTGTCACTAGGAGTGATGTATATATTTCTACTACCTACACTATGTCTGAGTACAACGAAATACGCCTAATCTGCCCTTCGGCTTTCCCCTCTGTGGGTACATCATCCCTCATACCTGGAGGAAGAAGCCTGTAGTCTAGAGAGACACCGTCCCCATGTGGACCAGGGGTCCGGCCGTCTAAGCAAGTAGCTGCAGCAAAGCAATCAGCATGCAGTCGTGGTCATCTGGCTGGAATCTACCTCGAACATGTCTAGGACACAGGGGTGTTTTTATAATAAAACAGCAAATATTCTAAGAAATAGTCCCCACGTATGAGTGTGTATTTTCTGTGAATGTTGATGACCCAGCATACCACGTTTTTCGGCAACCTTATCTGACTGTAGCCTGCCATACTGTCACTAGGAGTGATGTATATATTTCTCCAACCTACACTATGCCTGAGCACAGCGCAATAAGCCTAATCTGCACTTTGGGTTTCCCCCCTCGGGTTACATCATCCCTCATACCTGGAGGAAGAAGCCTGTAGTCTAGGGAGACACCACCCCCATGTGGACCAGGGGTCCGGCCGTGTAAGCAGGTAGCTGCAGCGAAGCAGTCCGCAGTCAGCATGCTGTCGTGGTCATCTGGCTGGAATCTCCCTCTAACTTGTCTGGGACGTGTCTTTGTCGTAGGTGGAACCAATGGCCCCAGCATTACTCTGATGACCAAATGTTTTTATTGTCCCTTGTATGCAAATGTTTTGCTTCGAGCATGCCTTTTTGCAAAGCTTTTAGAATGCATGTGTGTTCAACTGTCCAAAATGTACCAGTAAAATCAGGACGTATTAGGTCGTATAATGGTTTGATGCGTTGTGCATAATCTGGAATATACGTTCTGCCAAAGTTTAAAAGGCCAAACACTGACTGGAGCTTTTTTATTGTGTTTGGAGGTTGTAGCTGTGCGCATTTTTCTAAAAAAAAAAATGTGGGCGCCATGCTCCTGCCTTCATCCGACAGTTCGTATCCCAGAAACAGGACACTAAGGAATGCTATTTTCGTTTTTTTAAGTTAAATTTGTGGCCGATTGCGGCAAATACTACAGCAATGCGGGCTACCCATCTTAAATGTTGCATGAGGTTGTCGTCTGTGAGATAAATGTCATCCACATATGACAACACCTCAGGGTCAATGTCGTGTAAAATAGATGTTAAACAAGCGGAGAACAGTCATGGGCTGTTCTTGTACCCCTGTGGGAGTCTGCAGAATTTTTCTGCGAGCCAAGGGCACTAAAACTTGTTAGGTCCCTACTTTCAGGCGCTATTTTTTGGCAGAAAAACCTGTTAGATATATCCAGGATCGTCTTGTATTTTCTGCGCACTATGTTGTTCACAAGTGCTGTGCTGTGTGCATTTTGTATGGCATATGTTTTTGTGTGACTTAAATGCCTGTACTCTAAAGTTATTCTATATGAATGGTCGGGTTTAGCAACTGGAAATAATGGATTACTCATGGAGGGGTCTGAGGGTTCAATAACACCCTGGTACTCCAATTGATTGAGGATTTCCCTCACAGGTGCTTTAGCATCATATTTTATAGTGTATTGGGGTTGCGGTTAGGGTTGGGATTTTATTGGTATTACGTGGTAGGTGGAATCTTTGTCCCATCCTACATGATTGTGATACAGCGCAGGTGCCTGTGCCACTGCCCAATCAATGGTGTGCATTTCAACTAGCTTTCTGGGAACAAAGGGCAAGAAGGATTTTTCAACCACATCCTCTCCATAAGGTAGATTGCGGATGAATTCTGGCAGCCAATCTTTTTCAGCCAGAAAATATCATAAATAGAGACAACGCGGTCCCAAAAGATAGCGTCAGTTATGCGTTCAATGTCCCCTTCTAACTGAATAGTTACTCTCTAGTCCCTATCTGGCGTGGAGACACTCCTACCCACAGTCTCAACTTGTAAGAAGTTATTAGTTGTTTTCACCTCCAGATGCTCTTGAAGATCCTGGTGAACTATTGTGACCTCTGCTGCACTGTCGAGCAGTGCCAGTGCCTACTTCCTTTTCTTCAGTAAAGCCCTCTTCTTGAGTGGCATGTCGAATTGGAACCGCTGCCACTTTTTTCTTTTTAAATTGGGGTTTTTGTTGGGGAAGTTTCTCTTCATTTTTTTAACTGAAACTTTAGACGAGCATTGTGAGCACTTTCTCAGATTCACGTACTCAATTCGCTGCTCTGACCACCCACCTCTCTCACCGCACTTTTCTGGTGAGTCCTGAACCGAACGAGATTGGTGTGTATCAGTATATTGATATATGTCAGGCGTCTTTATATTATCCCAATTTCTAAGATTATACCTATTTTGTAGGGTCTATGCATGTGGAGATTCTCCTCTTTCTTTTTTAGGTGTTTGTTATTTTTTTATCCCAGCGTTTTTTGGAACCTTCAGGCACATGTTTGGAAGTATCTTTATTAGATCTGCCTTGACATTGTGGTTTAATCGGTCTGGCCCCCAGACTATCTTGACCAATGCTCGAGTAGGTCGCCGTGATAATCTTTGTCAGCTCACATTCTTGATCCTGTGGAGGGACATCACGGAGCCGCATGCGCACTGCTTTAAAGTTACTTAATATAATTGAGGATACTGTGGCAAAGTTGCCCATTAATTGCATCCCCATATCCAGGGTCAGAGCAGCCCCGTATTCATCTTGAATTTGTTTTAACACCTCCAGAAGATTGGCAAGTGTTGGTGTACCTGTGCGGTAGTATAGTGTGGCAAATACCGTGCCCTGTGTATTGCAGTTTTCACCTGTGCAGACCATCCCGAATGGTAAGCACATAGTGAGAATTCTATATTTATCCTGTGGTCCGGTATGAGGAAAAACTGCTTCCAGTGCATTTATTTTTTGAGCTAACCAAAACGCAATATCTTCCCACTAATAGTCTGCATATCTCTCTCTCTCTCTCTCTCTCTCTCTCTCTCTACTCTCTCTCTCTCTCGACTCTCTCTCTCTCTCTCGACTCTCTCTCTCTCTCTCTCTCTCGACTCTCTCTCTCTCTCTCGACTCTCTCTCTCTGGACTCTCTCTCGGAATGGAGTAAAACATTTCTGTTCTGTAGGCTGGATGAGCCTAAGGGGTGTTCGCATATTTACTGCAATTGCTACCCGTTGTGGGTTCGCCATTTTAACAGTAGAAATATGTTCAGCGATAATGTCACCTAATGGGGATTAGTCCTTTTAAGGTTCAAGCTTGAACAACCTCCAGCGCAAGATAGGTACTACCTATTTAGGTGAGGAGGAAATCCTCAATACCACGGACGTCTCTGCATATACTATCAAGGTGTCTTTAGCCTTAAATGAGACAGAGATACTTAGGAGGGGCTGAGTATTAGTGCCTGACCGAACGTTGGTGGTGCCATGTCACGTAGGTTCTCATTATGCTAATGAGGCCACTGCATTTGGGAGACAGGATCACATGGATTGTGACTACTAATTAGAATTATGCACCACATGACGCCTGTCGGGCCTAATCCAGGTTCTCTGGCTAACTAGCAGCACCTCATCTCTGGCCGAGATGATTGTGGCAACCAGGCATGACAAGGAAGACTCCTCAGGGTAATCATGGTCGATCAGATCCCTTCCCTTTCTCTCAGTTACCAATGGGTCTCATACAGGCAAAGACAACAGAGGCAGAATATGGTTCCATAAGGATTTATTGAAATAATTGCATCTTAGATAAAAAGGCATGTATTGCAATAACTAGAATGATAAAACACAATAAAAACAATCAGGTGACTAACAGAGTAAAACACAAGAACAGTCCTACCATACTGTCACTAGGAGTGATGTATATTTTTCTCCTACCTACACTATGTCTGAGCACAGCGCAATAAGCCTAATCTGCCTTTCCGGTTCCCCCCCTGGGGGTACATCATCCCTCATACCTGGAGGAAGAAGCCTGTAGTCTAGCGAGACACCGCCCCCATGTGGTCCAGGGGTCCGGCCATCTAAGCAAGTAGCTGCAGCGCAGCAATCAGCATGCTGTTGTGGTCATCTGGCTGGAATCTACCCTCTAACGTGTCTGGGATAAAGGGGTGTTTTTATAATAAAACAGCTAGTATTCTAAGAAATAGCCCTCATGTATGGGTGTGTATTTCTGTGAATGTTGGAGAAACAGCATACCATGCTTGTGGGGAACCCTATCTGACTGTAGCCTTGGAGAAATCATAAAGTGAAATAACTGTCCTACTAAGAACGTTATGCTTTCCTAGGTGAAAGTACAATGAGATAAAGAAAATAAAACAGTACCACAAATGTTGCCATTGCTAAAAAACAAGCATTTGCAATGCAACGGGTCTCGCCTTTGCTCGTGTTAGAGCTGATAGCGTTGTAAACTTCTAACCGGACTTTTCACTCGTCATGAAACCTATCTGCAAAAGTGCAATAACCGGAAAAAGTGCAATTAAGCGTGTAATATGGGCGATATTATGCCAAGCGAGATCGCGCTGGGAAACTAGAGAAAAAGTAGTCCACGAACCGGACGGAAAGCAGCGAGCCTCGTATGTTTTCTGTACTTGGTCGATGCGCTCGAGTAGGGCTATCTACCGGAAAAGACATGACGTATGCGTGCCTTCCACTAATGAAATCAAGCAGATTTTAACAGGCAAGCCCACGAGCCAATGAAAGACACTGACGTGACGTGGACGGGGCTCCGAGCCCTTTTGAATTCCTAAAGCGTCTCGCTCAGCGAAACGCATGCGCAAGCGCATGCGACGCAGGCTCGACCCTAATAAAGCAATGCTGAATAAAATGTAACAGGGTTGAAGTGCACAGTGGCAGGCCTAATTTAGCTTAAAACAACGTGTCTAAAACATGGATAAAATAGCTTTACAATAGTTCCATTGTGTGTCCTTCCACTGCTCAAACTTTCTAAGTTTTTTCCCTTGTAGTTACTTGCATGTCATTGTTGCTTGCCCTGCCGCATTTCTTCCTGTGTTGTTGCTTAAACCAGCCCCTCTGCTCCGACCCCAGTGTTGCTTGTCCGTTGCAAACCAGTTTCCTCCTCCCCATGTTTGGTCACCCCGTCCCCCTTTCCCCTGGCTCTGTCCAGCTTTCCCAGCTGTTATTTTTAGCCAATCTATATCGAAAATACGAAATTCGCTACTTTCTGGAGCTCTGTTAAAGCCCCTACGGCTGATCCTGCAATCCCAGGGTGGATCAAGCCAGCTAGGGCCAAACTCACCCGGTGTGTTAACAGGAGTGCCTCATGGAAGGGCTGACCACCGTAACCATGGCCGGCTTTAGAGCTGTGCGAGCAGTGCCGCCACACCGGGTGCTGACCTCAGGGGGGTGCTGTGTTTAGCAATAACTTACGAAACTCACGATTTAAAAGCAACGTTTCTTGTGTGTCCAGCCTTCAGGAAGCAATTAAAATGTCAAGATACCTCTTGTGATTAATGCTGAGGCTAGAAAGGGATATTGGAGGTTTGTCTAGCAGCAGCTTTGACTCGCAATAAAGTAGCACAGAGGGTTAATATGCCTGCTTAACAGAATTATATTTTATGTGGATAGCTGAGTGGATTAGTAAAGCCAGCCTTTACAAGCGCTTTAAAACAAATGAATGCTTGTGAAAGGGAGGCTATGGAGAGATGAGGGGCACATTTGCTGGATGGCAGTGAGGGAGTCTGAGGAGGTGGTCATCGGGTAGGAGGGGTGCCAAAAAGAGACTGTTGCACAGGGCGCAACTAACGCTAAAACCAGCCCTGACCGTAACCATCCCGTATGACATCCTAAGCTCTGCCTTGCATAAGCTATGCTGGTGCAGATGGGTCAGTGCACACTGCTCCATGGCAGAAGTGAAGTTCTGTGTTCTAACCACTGAGGTTATCAAGTGGTGGTATCCCCAATCAAAGGCGGACTCTCGTGGGAGGGCTTGTGTAGGAGGCTGGACTGGCTTGTAGTGGGTACCAAGAGGTACTTACACCTTGCACCAGGCCCAGGTATCCCTTATTAGTGTAGAGGGGTGTCTAGCAGCTTAGGCTGATAGAAAAGGTAGCTTAGCAGAGCAGCTTAGGCTGAACTAGGAGACGAGTGAAGCTCTTACAGTACCACTAGTGTCACTTGCACAATATCATAAGAAAACACAATACACAGATATACTAAAAATAAAGGTACTTTATTTTTATGACAATATGCCGAAGTATCTCAGTGAGTACCCTCAGTATGAGGATAGCAAATATACACAAGATATATGTACACAATACCAAAATATGCAGTAATAGCAATAGAAAACAGTGCAAACAATGTATAGTCACAATAGAATGCAATGGGGGCAAATAGGGATGGGGCAACACAAACCATATACTCTAGAAGTGGAATGCGAACCACGAATGGACCCCAAACCTATGTGACCTTGTAGAGGGTCGCTGGGACTGTAAGGAAACAGTGAGGGTTAGAAAAATAGCCCACCCCAAGACCCTGAAAAGTGGGTGCAAAGTTCACCTAAGTTCCCCAAAGAGCACAGAAGTTGTGATAGGGGAATTCTGCAAGGAAGACCAACACCAGCAATGCAACAACGATGGATTTCCTGACGAGAGTACCTGTGGAACAAGGGGACCAAGTCCAAGAGTCACAATCAAGTCGGGAGTGGGCAGATGCCCAGGAAATGCCAGCTGTGGGTGCAAAGAAGCTGCCACTGGATGGTAGAAGCTGTGGATTCTGCAAGAACAACAAGGGCTAGAAACTTCCCCTTTGGAGGATGGATTTCCCACATCGTGAAGAGTCGTGCAGAGGTGTTTCCGTGCAGAAAGACCGCCAACAAGCCTTGCTAGCTGCAAAGGTCGCGGTTAGGGTTTTTGGATGCTGCTGTGGCCCAGGAGGGACCAGGATGTCGCCAATTGCGTGAGGGGACAGAGGGGGCGTCCAGCAAGACAAAGAGCCCACTCAGAAGCAAGCAGCACCCGCAGAAGTGCCGGAACAGGCACTATGAAGTGGAGTGAACCGGAGCTCACCCGAAGTCACAAAGGAGGGCCCCACGATGCCGGAGGACAACTCAGGAGGTCGTGCACTGCAGGTTAGAGTGCCGGGGAACCAGGCTTGGCTGTGCACAAAGGAAATCCTGGAAGAGTGCACAGGAGCCGGAGTAGCTGCAAAACACGCGGTTCCCAGCAATGCAGTCTAGCGTGGGGAGGCAAGGACTTACCTCCACCAAACTTGGACTGAAGAGTCACTGGACTGTGGGAGTCACTTGGACAGAGTTGCTGAGTTCAAGGGACCTCGCTCATCGTGCTGAGAGGAGACCCAGAGGACCGGTGATGCAGTTCTTTGGTGCCTGCGGTTGCAGGGGGAAGATTCCGTCGACCCACAGGAGATTTCTTTGGAGCTTCTAGTGCAGAGAGGAGGCAGACTACCCCCACAGCATGCACCACCAGGAAAACAGTCAAGAAGGCGGCAGGATCAGCGTTACAAGGTCGCAGTAGTCGTCTTTGCTACTTTGTTGCAGTTTTGTAGGCTTCCAGCGCGGTCAGCAGTCGATTCCTTGGCAGAAGATGAAGAGAGAGATGCAGAGGAACTCTGATGAGCTCTTGCATTCGTTATCTAAAGAATTCCCCAAAGCAGAGACCCTAAATAGCCAGAAAAGGAGGTTTGGCTACTTAGGAGAGAGGATAGGCTATCAGCACCTGAAGGAGCCTATCAGAAGGAGTCTCTGACGTCACCTGCTGGCACTGGCCACTCAGAGCAGTCCAGTGTGCCAGCAGCACCTCTGTTTCCAAGATGGCAGAGGTCTGGAGCACACTGGAGGAGCTCTGGGCACCTCCTAGGGGAGGTGCAGGTCAGGGGAGTGGTCACTCCCCTTTCCTTTGTCCAGTTTCGTGCCAGAGCAGGGCTGGGGGATCCCTGAACCGGTGCAGACTGGCTTATGCAGAGATGGGCACCATCTGTGCCCATCAAAGCATTTCCAGAGGCTGGGGGAGGCTACTCCTCCCAAGCCCTGACACCTTTTTCCAAAGGGAGAGGGTGTAACACCCTCTCTCTGAGGAAGTCCTTTGTTCTGCCTTCCTGGGCCAAGCCTGGCTGGACCCCAGGAGGGCAGAAACCTGTCTGAGGGGTTGGCAGCAGCTGCAGTGAAACCCCGGGAAAGGTAGTTTGGCAGTATCCGGGTCTGAGCTAGAGACTCGGGGGATCATGGAATTGTCTCCCCAATGCCAGAATGGCATTGGGGTGACAATTCCATGATCTTAGACATGTTACATGGCCATGTTCGGAGTTACCATTGTGACGCTATACATATGTCGTGACATATGTATAGTGCACGCGTGTAATGGTGTCCCCGCACTCACAAAGTCCGGGGAATTTGCCCTGAACAATGTGGGAGCACCTTGGCTAGTGCCAGGGTGCCCACACACTAAGTAACTTAGCACCCAACCTTTACCAGGTAAAGGTTAGACATATAGGTGGCTTAAAAATTACTTAAGTGCAGTGGTAAATGGCTGTGAAATAACGTGGACGTTATTTCACTCAGGCTGCAAGGGCAGGCCTGTGTAAGAATTGTCGGAGCTCCCTATGGGTGGCAAAAGAAATGCTGCAGCCCATAGGGATCTCCTGGAACCCCAATACCCTGGGTACCTCAGTACCATATACTAGGGAATTATAAGGGTGTTCCAGTATGCCAATGTAGATTGGTGAAATTGGTCACTAGCCTGTTAGTGACAATTTGGAAAGAAATGAGAGAGCATAACCACTGAAGTTCTGGCTAGCAGAGCCTCAGTGAGACAGTTATTCATAACACAGGTAACACATACAGGGCACACTTATGAGCACTGGGGCCCTGGCTGGCAGGGTCCCAGTGACACATACAACTAAAACAACATATATACAGTGAAATATGGGGGTAACATGCCAGGCAAGATGGTACTTTCCTACAGCTTGCCAATCAAATACTTACAAGCCTATATTTTATGCTCCTTAGTCAAACCTATGAAAAACAGAAAGTCATCAAAGTCCAAAATATGGAGCATGTCTGGGCTGGTGTCACTATAACTGTTAGATGTTTCTGCAATATTTGGGGTAACAGTGGGATTTTGCAATTAATGATGTAAGCGTTAGTTATGCAAGTGTCTGCTGGCAGCAAAAGACTTTTGGAGGCCGCTCATAATTCATGAAAGTTGTGCTGTATTCCCGGGTCACCTCTTGGTAATAGTGCTGAAGCCTCAGGTAACACCAGAAATGTTCGTAATGCTAAGGAGTGGTAAAAAGTCCAGTAACCTGATTACAGACATTCTACTCTTTCTCCAGAGTGTTAATGGGAGGCTCTAAATGACCCACAAGCTTGTGCCAAGCGGGGTGTCTGTAAATTAGCCCTAACGTCCGTTGTCCCTGATTGAAGACCACGTTTGTCCGTAAATTAAGCCTCTCAGCTAAAGGGAAAAAGTTAATTCCCACAATAGATTCCCAGCTGAAGTGGACGGGGGGGGGGGGGAGTCTGTGCTGCATTCAGACGGAGGGGTAGGCAGCTAAAATGAAATAAGCCGCCGTGTTAAGGCGTCTGCTTCCCCGCAGAAATTCAGATGTGTGCAGTTAGTTAATAGCTAAATGTAAAGGCTGCTTGGGAGGCGTTAGTCGGTGGTGTCCCTTGAAGCTTCCTGATAACAAGATATTTTCTTTTGGGGAGGGTACTGTAATGGGGTTCCAAGCTGAAGTATGGAGTGGGTGATTTTAATAGACGGTTATAAAAAAGGTTTGCACTGGGTGTGATCTGCATATAACTGAAATCTATGCTTTGGAAGCACTTTTATCTTTTAACTAAATTTATGTGTACGTTAAGTGACAGCCTATATTATACTGTGTATAATGCATGTTGAAAGTATTGACTTAAACATTCACAGAGCTTTCAGGGACCTCCTAGACTAAAAATACTCAGGTCACTTTTCTCTGCTGCACAACACAGGATCAATTCTACGGGCCTCTGGTTGCACACATACACATCTGTAGTGATTGCATTAACCAATAGAGGTTTCATAACATGAAATAGTGCATCTCCCACTTATTAGTTTAACTTTTATTTATTTGTCAGTTCAAGTGTGCATTATTTTATATGTCGTTACCTGACGGTGGGAGATCAACAAAATAGTTATAGAATATTTTGCTTTTTTTAGCCATGCCTTTGATTCCGACTCCGGGCTCACTGACAACCCCACCAATGGCAATATCCATGCTTTTTTTTAATGAACTTCAACTGCTCCATTAAATAGCTTTGAGGTGGGCGAACCAAGAGCTTAATAAGGAGAGCCGAGCAAAGGGTCTGGCTTGAATCTTAGAACCAGTGCACAAGCCAAGGCCTGAAGTTTTTGCTGTGTAAATCATACAACAAACATCATGTAAAATATGATAAAATCCAAGAGAAGTATATTTCTTTAACATGTGAAGCATTGACATTAATAAGTCACATTTAAGTATTTTTAATCTAATACAATAGGTTTTTGTACAACTGACATTTGGAACTCGCGTATTTGAAAGTGCTTTCATATGCATTAATGAAGAAAAAAGAGTTTTGGTGAAGTAAAATATTTGCCTAAGATCACACAGTTTAAGCAGAAAAGCTGCAATTAATCCCCGTTTTCTAGTATAACTTTGCACAAACTAGCAAAGAAATGGGTTGTCTTTCCTTATGTTAAGGCTATGTTTTTTCTGCAGTTTTTATATAGCATGAACTCAACCCAAAGGTATTGGAGCACTTAACATGAAACCACTTACATTACACAAGGTCACATTCATTGTTTATAGGCATGGAGAGATTAAGTGGTTTGCCCAGAATCACAAGATGTTGAACTAATACTGAGACTCAAACCTGCTTCCCCAGTTCCAAAGTTGACAGCCCTGGCCCTAACGGATTTTGGGTAGAGGGAAGGAGGCAGACAGAAGCCGCATGAAAGCTCAGCTGGTTATGGGTTTGAGATTCCAAGAGGACCTCGATCTGAGTCAGAGCCAGGCTTCAGACTCCAGCCTGGCTCTAGCTTTCAGTGGCTTGCCCACTTCTAGAATAGCTATATAATGTCTCAGAGTCAGTGATATTAGCATATGGTGTCCTGTCGTCCCTTACTTTCATCATTTTGAGAGGCCTTCAGCATCTCTGACAAACTTGCCCTGAGTAAAGCCCTCCTATGTGTGTGGGGAGGCCTAGCAAAGGTACTGCAGAAGCACAGGGTTTTTTCATGTTAGTGAGTTTACAGGTTCTACTAAGTTAAGAGAAAGGGGGATGGACTAACCCTGGGTGGCATTGGGTAGAATGGTCTGTCTAAAACAACGGGTGGTGCAGTGAGCCCTCATTAAAGTATTTACATGAAACCCTGTCTTATGCAGGAGGCGGCCAGACCGTCAGTGAAACACTGTTGGAGCTGTTCAGCTAAATAATGGCATTCTAAGTCCAGACGAGCTAATACTCCCACATATAGCTTTAGAATGGAAAAGAGTTACCTGGTGGCTCCCCATCCCTCAAATCAGATGTGAGACATGTTTAGGTATCTAAAGAGGGAATGAGGGATGAGCAGCAGGTGAAGGTTGGCAACATTATACAATAACTGGGGTTGCACCACCATCTTCCTGCAAATCAGTGGGGAATGGTAGATATTAATCCCTTGGTATCAAAAGGTAACTGATTATAAAATCGTTATCATGTTCTTACATTTAGCTTGTGTAATTTACATCACAAATATTTTGAAGATTCTGCATGTACTTTGGCACTACGTCGTGGGCCAGATCACTAGTTCAGCTTTGGATCCACTGCAGATCCATTTCTGATGCATGGACAGAGCGGGCAGATGCTCAGCACAACCTTCCAAAGGGTCTGCAGCCTGCTCACCCTTCACAAGCGCGACCAGTGGACTATTGCACCAGCAGAGTTTGGCATGGTGGGTGGGTGCTGCTTGTTCAACCACTTGACAGTGCTTCTTCTCTTTCTCTCCTCTTTGCTGAGACATATCCCCAGGTATACGGTACGATACTCATGGCAGACCCATCTTGTCTGATTTTAGGAATTGTCCCACCTTGCTTTTCTCATCATTATTTGTCCATTTCTTAGCAACGACCCTATGAATCTGTTGTTGTGGATCTTCAATATGATCTTCATTTCATCCTGCTCTTCAATTTTATTTGTCTGGTATTCTTGGCTCCCAGCTGTGAGATAAATGTAGACTTCCAGAAGCACACTCCAATGCTGTGAGACTACAGACGAGTTGTGAATACATCACATCCTGACATTAGGTTTGAGTCTGTTACCCATACCATCTGATCTGCCTTATTGATTTATTTTTTAGGTTTAACTGTAGGAAAGTAGCATCTTTCTGACATAGTTACCCCCACTTTATGCCTGGTGTCAGTGTGTTTGGACTGTAGTGCAATGGGATCCTGCTAACCAGGACCCCAGTGCCTGTGCACTCTCCTGTGAAAGTGGTTGCTGGTAAACTTTTACACACCACAATTGGCATACTGGTGCACTTATGTAAGTCCCTAGTATATGGTACCCAGGGCATTGGTACACCAGGGGTCTGCCATGGGGTGCAGCATATATTGTGCCACCCGTAGGA
Organism: Pleurodeles waltl; assembly: GCF_031143425.1. Taxonomy (NCBI): domain Eukaryota; kingdom Metazoa; phylum Chordata; class Amphibia; order Caudata; family Salamandridae; genus Pleurodeles; species Pleurodeles waltl. The sequence continues at coordinate 363,050,899 of NC_090436.1, read as the reverse complement.
GCCTATGCAAACTGTGTCTGCAGGCCTGCCATTGTAGCCTGTGTGAAATGGTGCATGCACCCCTTCACCACCAATATAAGGCTTACCTTATATAGCGGTCACTGCACTTAAGCACTACAAGTCACCCCTCTGGTAGGCCCTTCAGCCCAAGGACAGGGCGCATCTCCCTAAGTGCAAGGTTACTCCTGCATGAGCAGGGTACCCCTGCAAACCCCAGACTACATTCTCTGGGCTTTGTAAGTGCAGGGAGCCATCCTAAGGTATGTAGTGTACCCTGGTCAACACAAGTGATGTAACTACATAATGGCTTCTCCAAACCTAGGCATGTTTTGTATCAAACATTTTAAAATCATGCATTTACACCGATTCCAGTGCTAGTTGCATGATCCCCTGTACTCTGAGGGAATCTTAGAGGATCCACCAGTTCTTCCTGTGCAGCCTTACGGGGTCTGGCTGCCATCCCGCGCTGCTGCCGACACAAAACACTGTTCTGCCTTCCTGCTGCTGACATTAGCACAAGCAGAGTGAGGCAGAACAAAGGAGTTCCTGCCAGGGAGAGGTGAGACCACCTCTCCTTTTGAAATGGATGTCTCTGGGCTGGGGTGGCCTCGAAGCGCCATCAGACTGCTTTGAAGGAAATATGCCCTCCTTGCATAACCTGGTTTCCACCAGTTTAGGAACCCCCATTTGCCGCTCTTGCATGAGACCACACAAATGACAGGGGGTGACCACCACCCTGTCCAGTCACTTCCCTATGGAGTTGCAAAGAGCTCTGCCAGGTGGCCGGTTGGTTCTGCCATCTTGAAAATAAGATGTGCACAGGCCCCTGGGAGCATCTGACTGGTTAGGCCAAGTAGATGGCATCCCTGACTCCCTCTGATCGGTGGGTCACTTCAGAGAGTGACCAACCCTTTTTAGGGTTAATCAGGGGCTCCCCCGTGGGTGGGTCCTCAGATTCGTCGAGCAAGTCTCTTCAAAGAACACTCTTCAAGACATTTCTGCTCCTGGCCTCCAGAACTGCTGCTTTTGGATCTGAACCAAGACTGTATCCGCTTGGGAGGGCTTCCACTTAAACATTGTTTGTCCAGCGCCTGCAAGATTTCTGCAACATCCGTGGCTGTGCATCCTCCAGGGTCACAAGGACTCTGTCTGCATCCAGAAACAAGTAGGAATCTCCCTTGGAGTGAAGGAGTCACTCCCCTGCATCTGAAGGCACATCAAGACAACAAAACTGGCTGGTGGATCCTACTGTCACATGGACAACATAAAGGCTCGGCTCACAGGTAGTGGTCCGATGTTACTCTCCATGTCCAACTTGTCTTCTGACCAACTTAGGAGACGGATGACCCTTGCTGCAGCCACTGGAATGGAACCCTTGTGCACTGCGACTGTTGCCCTTGCTAAGGCTTGTTGGCTCTTCCTCCAAGAAGATCTTCGAGCTCCAAAAAGCACCATCCTCCAGCACGCTGTAACTCCAGATTCACCTTCCCCTCTGCAGCACTTGCAAAGTGAGGCTTCTGTTTGTTGTGCTGCTGAGGTCTTCTTGCGACACCCTGTGCCTGCTGCCAGTGAGTCACTTGTGGGGGCTCCTCCAACTCCGGCTGGCTTTCCTTCCTGCTGAAGGACTGCCCTGACTCCCCACCAATGGTCGAGTCACTAGGATCTTGCAGGTCCTCCAAAATCTGCAAACTTCCTTACAACTGTGATTTGCATTTGCAGCAAAGGTTTGCTGGTGGTCTTGCTGGCTACTGACCCTACTGCAACCAACGTGGGACAGCTCGTGGGCAAATTCTGTGATCTCTGGCATACCCCTGGACACTGCAGCTGGACTTCTTCTTTCACTGTCCTGTAGGAATCTCACCTCCAAGAGAGTGGGCATTGCCTTCCTGCACCGCCTGGACATCTCCTAGGGGTCTGGACACTGTCCCCTTCTTTTTCATGTTCCTCTCATCTGGAATCTACCTTCGGGTCCCATCGACCTGGTACACAGGTCACAACAGCAGTTGGACAACCGAGGCTTCCATTGCCTCCAATGAAGGGTTTCCGATGCCACCTCATCCCTATGCACCTGGGCTTCCTGGTGTAGGTACTCTAGTCTTCTGGGTATCCACGGGTGGAGGCACTCTCCAACCTTCTTTGTGCCAACTGGTTGACTCGGGGTCCACTGTGAAGAGTCCTGAATCCATAAGAATCTAACTGCAACGGTCTTGTTTTAGTCTACAGGACCCCCAGCTCGATAAAAACGCTGCACCCAGGTGCCTGTGGAAATTCTAGTACTTACCTCTGGTAATTTCCTACTCCCCCAGCCCCTAGGATCCTAACACACTTACCTCGGTTTGGGCTCCTCCATTCTTATAGCACTTTCTTAGTTGATGGTTTGGCCCTCTTAGGGCTCCATGTACTCTAATGCTTTTCCTGATTATTTCTTAGTGTATATTTTTGTGTGTTGATCTCTCCAGGTGGAGAAACCTTAGTGTTGTTATAAAAAAACCTTCGTTTTTGCAACACCTAGTGTGGTTCTCTCTTGTGATTGGTTACTGACTGGCCATACAAATTGCCCGTTTGGCTGCCCTATGATACCGTATCTCGAATCGTTTCTTCTGATTGACCCGTGCTGAGATGTTCACCAGTGCATTTTTCATGCTGTACACCAATTTGTTAGCTTTTGTGTTCTTTGGGATTGCGTCCTTTGTGCCCGGTTTCAGATTTTGAGATCCTTATGTTCTTCTGCCCTGGACAGTTGTTTCCCTTGGCTGAGGCATGTGTATTGCTGTGTGATTGTGCTTTAAGTCATTGGTTTGTACTGTTGTTTGTCCTTGTACTATCTTTATCATTGAGTGCGCCACACAAGTGCCAGTGAAACCATGGCAAAATGCGCATTGTTTAGATGACTTTCCCATCTCCCAACCTCTTTTGGTTGTTTGTGTATTTCGACTTGAAGGCTGTTGCAAAGTTGTAGTACATTAGAACTGGTAGTGTGGATTTTGCTCCCTTTTACGAGGTGCTTTGATGTGATTTTGGTTACTTCCATTGCCTATAATTCCTGGTTGTTGCCTTCAGACTTGGGGCAGGCAGCTTCTATAGTTGTGTGCCTTATGTGACATTCATTTTCCCTTGTAGTGGGTGGTGTGTTGGGCCTACAAGCTGTTATGTGCGGACGAAGAGTTGAAGTTCTCTTTGATTTCTGCAATCAGCGAGGGCAATGGGTACTGTTCTAGGTGCCTCATACTTCCCTCTAGACACAGGTAATGGGGACAGGCATCCAGTGATGCTCCTGGGGGTTTTGTCTCTCCCAAGAGCTTCTCTCTTTATCTTCTGTCCTGGGTCGATTGGGCCCCAGGGATTGTTGAGATGTCATCATGCTCAGGGAGATTACGTCTCTGAAGCCTGAGATTGCTCTCGGGGTTGGAGGGGCACGGGCACTGGGAGTTGGCCCCATCCACATCCCTTCCCCATTGAAATTAAAATAAAAAGGCACTTGGCCCTCCCTTGAGGCATCTTCACTTTTGTGGCAGACAGCATGGCACTCAGTTTTCTGCTGGTCTCTCTGGGAGACCGAGTTTTAGGTGTTGTTTTCTCAGGCCCTGTAGCGTTGATTTGCTTCATCCTGGTGTCGTTTTGCTTCTAGGGACCAGTTACAGCACCTAGGAGCATTTTCTTGGGGCCTCCTGGCCTTGAAATGTTACTTTTGCTGGGGATCATGATTTTGCTGCTCCCTTGCCAGGCCTGTCCTCTGCCTGAGCTCAGGGTGCACTCTCCTGCTTGGGGATGCCAACAAGCAGAACACCCTGCCTGCTGCACTTCCCTAGTCACACAGCTTCCTGGCTACTTGCAGGGCACCTATGTGCCAGGAGATCACCCTGCTGTCCTCAGGTCTACGGAAAGATCTTCCCTGGGAGCCTTTGCCCCACCCCCGTTAACACAGCTGCCTGATTCCCTCACACCAAAATGTTAATGTGGAGCCAATCCTGTGCTTTGTCTTCTGATGTCTGGCCTTGTTCCTTTGTTTCTGTGGGCTTGCCGGTCACAGGTGCAATGCAGAGAGCTAATTAACACATGTAGGTTTCCTCCCCACTACTTAGTTTCCCAGGAACTAGACAAGCCCTGCTAACTGCTCTATTGTGTGGGTAGGCCTTTTACCCTCCTGCTGGCCAACTGAATAATTAACTTGGCCCAATAGGGAGGGGGAGGACAAAGGCCTGGAATGTGATCATGACTGAGGAGTACGGTTATCACAGATGTGACAGTGGATCTGCACTCTGGGTGCATGTTTACCCTAAAATTGATACCTGACCCGTACCTCTTGGCCTAAAACAGTGGTGCTGAGTTTGCCCATAAAGTACAATGCAGTGAGCACACAGCCTTTTCAGTAAGCACTATAGACCTTTATATACGGTGAATGCCCACTCACATTATAAGGTCTACACTAGGTAGGCACCAATGCCTGAAGCTTCCTTTCTATGATAGTTTACTTGTGCGCAGATACCGAGTTTAGCTAGGTTGTAGACTCACACGTTCAGCCTGTACACTTGTGTACACGTGTGCATGAAACAAGCCCAGAGTCTCTTACCCTACATGAGACATGGGTGTATCCAGGCCTGGAATTACTGAGTCCGTTATTTACAGGCTCTTTAATTCCAGACCTAAAAACACTGGCACTAGATGCTGAGCTGCAGGCATCTGTGGAGTCTCGCTGCGCCCTACCTCTTTTTGCACAACAGATTGCACCGCAAATAATCCCTTCCCCCCTACTCATCTCAGGAACAAGACTCCCTCCCTAGGGCCCAGATGACTCCGCTGCACCCCACTCCTCGGCGTGGTCCTGCTGCATATTAGCACCTGCTCTTAGCAGTGGTGAGTAGCAGCCATAATTACTGATAGCCCAGGGAACTATTGCAATGAAGTGGATGGACACTATTCTGCCATGGTTGCAGTGCTGGTATGCGGCCACCCTGAAGTGGGGCACAGCTGAATCGTTGCCCTCCGTAGGGAAGAAGTCCGTAGCTTGCGTAGGGTCCCCATTGCACTGGAATGGGACACACTCCTCAGTGAGCTTCAGGTGCTTTCGGATGAATTCTTATGTTTCAGGACTGTTAGAGAGATGGGACGGCCACCATATTCCTTTACGTTTTACGAACACACCCCTACCATTTCTCCTCTCCAAATTCCATGCTCCACTTCTTTTCTTTAAGGCAACTATTCCTGAAAACTAGCTATAAATGTGTACCGCTTTGTCTTAACTTCACTGATTAGGACTGGATGGAGTACATGTGTGATTCACTAGAATTGGGTGCCATACATATATATCATTTCACTACTGTTAAGATTAACTGTGTTTGACATGACATGCCAGTTGTGACTGTGTACGGGGTTTGTTTGCCTAGGCACTGTTCCGGACCAGTGCCTCCTGTAGAGTATGTGTTACTTGCTTGTGATCTCTGGACCCTCTGGGAACAGGTAATGTGATACTGTCTGTCATCCTTTCATGTACTTGACATAAATATGTCTGTTACTCTCAAAATAAATAAAAATGTCTCAAAACAAAAAAGTAGCAGCCATAGTAGGGCTTGTTATGGGCCTGCAACCAGGAGTATCTGTGGATAACAGCCTGGTAAAACTGCCCGCAGGTTATTCACCATTTCCGACTCTCTGTCTCTCAATGGATGATTTTGATGTACTGGCTCTAAAAGGAGATCCGGCCACCCACTTTCCCTGTACCGGAAAAAGCATTAATGCGAATAAGGACTTACATCTATGCTTATCTGGAGCGAAAAAATATTGTCACTTCCAGCACTAGGAGAAACACGAGTTTTCAAAAGTATGAATCACTGCGTAGTTTTCTAATAAGTTATTCTGGTGTAATACAGCCCCACCTAGTGTAACGCATTTCCGGTCATTTTCCAGCATTACCGATTAACCTGAGATTGTCAATTAAATCATGAAGTGCGTTAAAACCTTCTTGCTTAAGTTTCTCATTTTGCTAGGGAAGCTCCAAGTAGTATTTATCAGCCACAAGGTGGCGCTGGTGTACAACGGAATGTGTATGATTCTCGCTATATTATGATATTTATACAGTTCCCTTGTCTTCATCGCTTGATTTTGCTTGCAAGAAAGTGTCACTCATAATCGTTGAAATGGCACTCATAATTACACTGAAATTATGAAAATGTCAAACATAGCAATCTGAAACCTTGGCAGTTATGGTATTACTGGGTTCTTTTATATATGCATATGATAATTTTCCTTTTCACATGACTCTGATAGGAATTTAATGATACAATCACACGTGGTGACGAACGTGGCTTATTTTAGATATAAACAAACAGGAGTAAGACGAGACTAGAAGCAGGTACGATTAATGGAAGTCCTCGCTGCTAAGAAAGAGAGTGCGTTCAAGTTGCATCACTGTCTGAATGGCGTGTTGCTGTCTGATTGTTGCTCGTTTTCAGTCGGCTTGTGGTTTTCCTCTTGTTGATTCGTGAACGTTGTAGTTTTTATTATTTAAGATGGCGGCTGCCGGAAGCAAGGCAGAGAAAGAACGGTATAATTTGAGTATTATGCACTTAGTAGCATTGTACACCTCAAATGTAAAAGATAATGCTTTTTATTCTACATTACACTCTTGAACATTTTGCTTCATTTTAGGGTATGTCGAGAGGTGGAGCAGAAAATTATTAAAATCCGGGCCTACGAGCAAGAACTATTGGGGGCCCTTGGTGAATTTTTAGGAGAACATTTTCCCCTTCCAGAGAAACCTGAAGAAACGAGTAAGAAGAAAAAAGTATGTTTTAGCTCGAAGCTGAGAAGATGTGTAATTTTCAAATTCACTGTGTACTTATTTAAGAATGAAATGTTGTGTGTGAATATTAACCCTCACTGGCCTGGAGCATGAAATTGGGGTTTAAGGAGCAGAGAGTGACTTCTAAGTGTCAAACGTTTTGCTCTGACCGGTAGGCGCTTGATCTGGCCTAGTCTCAACAACATAGGTGTGGTAGTTCAGAGGAATTAACCACCCGCCCTCTTGGCTCGACACCTGTCTTGTATCATTTGAAACAGGCTTTCTTTGTAAATGAGGCTGACGCTGAGCTTCAGCAAAGTAATGAAAGTCGTGTTCATATTTATTTATAGTTTAGTGTAAGCAGTTTCTAGACTGTTCCATTACTTAGCAGAATGGGAATTTCTGCTCTGGCTGCAAAGTGCCACGAAGTCTCCATATCACTGGAACACAGTGGCACACGGGTGGGTGAGTCCAGTAGACGCTCTGGAATTCATCAACTGTGCAGCATGGTTCACTTCGTTTGGCCCCTCATTAAAGAAACTGCACCCCTTCGTATTGTTGCAAATGTGATCCATAGAAATGTTAAGTATTTAAAAGAAATACCCTATCCTGAAATATTTCTCAGGGTAAACAAGCAGAGAACATTTATATCTTCACAGAGGAATGGAGCATCCTAGGAACAGAAAGCAACGAATTTCGTCCTTATAAACTATTTACCCGTCCGTTGTGTGAGCACAGCCGCGCCATTCAAATCAGACTGTCATTCTTGTCCCTCTTCTGTGTCTGCTCCTGTTGCGTTCTGTGGCGCAAACCCGACACATACAGCCTGAAACCTATCCTGCTGCAAGTTCACTGCAATAATTCGAGCATAAATCACAACCGTCGAGAAGCGACATCCTCTTCACGGTGGAAACAGACTCATCACTGCTTGTACTCTGCGAAGTGGATTTGGCATTTAAGGCGAGCGCACGAGAGCTGTCTGGTGTGTGGGACTGTGTCTGGACACGAGGCACGTGCAGCCGACAACTCCCGCAGGCTTCTTACTAGTGAAACAAAAACACGCCAGGCCCTGGAAACAAGTCTGCCTTGAAAACGTTTCTGAACTCTGGCCCCACACTCATCCATACCAGTGCACGTCAAATGAATGGAGGCTGATTTAGACGCCTCCCAAGAGCGAATTTCATAGTTTCAATCAACATTACAATTCACAGACAGTTATGTTTAATATATTGCAGCATTTCGTTCACATACATTTGTTTCACCACCTGCAGCACTAACATATTCTACATATGTAAAGGTATATTTGAGGCTAACACGTTCTTCTGGGTGTAAAACTGTATTGAAACTATAACATCCCCCTCCCCCCAGGATAGAGCAGTGTCTTTGAAATTGGAGGTCAGTCTGACTTGGTAGCATTTAACACACATTATCCAATCTGATTTGTACTTTTCATGGGACATTTTTGTCATAAACTTGAAAATAAATTTGACTGAGTAATGTGAAAGGTGAAGAAGGACACAATTCTGTTTAATTAACCCTTTTATCCTAACTGGTGGAACGTCCGTCCACTGAAGTGAAGCCAATTTAGATTACATTTCCCATGTATTTCGTCTTGTGTGACGAGAGCATTACATGTATGTCCACTGTGACGTCCGAGCAGCAGCTCTTCAAATGAATCTAGAGCCATGTATTACAACAAATTCAACAAGAAGAACCACTTCCATACTAGTGCCACTACTTTGACCAGGGCATCTAAGCGCATCACACTTTCATTTGTCCATGCTAGATAAAAAGCGAAATGATGAGTGTTAAAGAAGCCCCTTATTTTATGAAAGTGCAAAGAGGCAATTCAGTGCATGGTGTCAGATTTAAAGACGAGCAGTATTGTGTTTGTTTTCTCTTCTGATGGGTATTGGGCAAACCTTTACAGTATTCAGCCAGTCATGTCAGCGTGTTCTTAGATATTGTGTTCCTATTTTTTGCACGATTCTTAGCCACATGCACCAAGCAGACGTCTAACCAGTTGGCTTTGCTAGGGCTTATTTGATGCCTGTACTCAGTGTGTGTATACCCGCACCATGCTTTTAATCGCCCATACGCTGCTCTGCCACAATTCACCTTATATAATACCCTTGTTCTTTACAAACCTAATTTTCCAACCATGTTTTTATAGAGTCTGCCACCGGCCTCTGTAGCTGTCAGCAGCCAACGCTGAGTTCCCCGCTACAGAGCCATGGCATGTTTGCACTACGTTGTAGGTGAAGGGGCGACCGTTTTTGTGTGCTTCATAATTACAAATGTATGGAATAATGGCGCCATCCTGAGTCTGTTGTCTGCATTACAGGCAAGTTAGTTGCGGTTTGGTTAGTAAATGCTTACTGTTAATTTGAAATGGCAGATAGCCCGAGGAGTTGTGAAATGGCTGAAAAAGGCGAGTATCCAAAAGTGCATAGTAAAGATCGCCCACCAATCATAACTGCCTCAGTAGAGAGACACTGAAACAAACCTTGTCTTTATTTGTTGATCAAAGGGGTTTGGCGTAACTGCCAGAGCTGCGACTTTAGAGGCGTGGAACCAGGACACAGTCTCGGCGTTGGCTCAGCATTCTGTGTGTGATTCTTGTCAAATCACTTAACCTCCCTGTGCCTATAAGCTGTGAGCGAGAGCTTGTGTAATGTAACCGATGCTCGTGTGAAGCGCTCCAAAACCTTTGGATCGAATTCGGGCTTTGTTCTGAAAAATGCACTGAGTTATAAATAAAGCCTTAACATCAGGAAAGACAAGTAGATACCCGTTTACTGGCTGATTTGTAGAAAATGAAAACCCAAAACCTGGATAAATCGCTGCTTTCCTGCCAAAACTGTTATTATTTTTTGTTCTTACATTACCGTGCAGGAAAGCACTTTCAGATATGTGAGTTCAGAATACCAGTTTAATCAAACTATCACTTTTAATAAGTACTTCTCAGTGCAGTGCTATATTGTGCCCTAACAAGGCAGTGTTGTGTGATTTATATAGCAAGCATTTTCAGGGCTAGGCTTGTGCATGGGTTCTAAGGTCCGAGCCAGACCCTGGCTTGGCTCTCCATGTTAATCTGTTGGCTCTCCCACCTCTGTTCGCCGCCATGCATGGGCGAGGTCCCCAGGCTTCTCCAGGGCGATCCTTATCTTCAGTAATGCTCTTTCCGGTGGACACTCTGAATGCAGATTCTTCACCTCCCTCCCACATTCCTGTTCTGTGGGTGGTCTTTTCCATCTGAAAAGATCCCAGTTTAGGAATCTGCACAAAGTTTTGTGCAGTTCGCCGGTGGGCTCTGTGCCCGAGGGCATGAATGAGTTCATGAAAGAAACTGACGTCCGCATGTATGGGTGGCGCTTATTATGTGGCTCCGTTTGTCACTTCCAGAGCAGAATTGGTGGCACCTACCAGCACATCAGGAGCGCTGCTTTTGAGTTCAATGGATCTAGTCTGGCACCTAGAGGAAATTCACATGGTTAGGAATCTGCAGTTAGAAAGTGTGTCCTCCAGAAGGAGCATTACCAAAGGTAAGTAACTTGTAGTTGTGGTTGTTTATTCTTGCACAACAGCTGGCAGGTTGGGCAGTAGCTTTCCTGGATCAATCCAAGCCACCTGAGGGAATGATCCATTAAGGCACTACTATGTTACTCTGTATTTTGCAGTGCCATTTTTCTTCCGATGGTCAAGAGACCTGTGAGTCTGACAAGTTGTTTCTTTAGATTGCATCATCGAGTTCAGCAGTCTTCATCAGCATCAACATTTTCTTCAAGCCCTCAATGCAGAGATGCCCAGTCAAGGCATGTTCTGTTTAGAATGATGTCCATTCTCTTCTGGAAAAAAAAGTGTGTTCACCCATGTACACCAATAAAGAAAAAGGATTTGACTGTTACACAATTCTCAACATGGGCAAAAAGTCATTTGGCAATTTAAATGTATTAAGATATCTCAAGGCAGTCATCCAATTAGTGCCTCAGAGGTCCTTTCAGATGTTTTCTATTAATTTAATTATCCATCTCATTCATCTAAGCTACCACCTTATATGTCTGAACTTCTCTGCAACACTGATTTGCACTTGCCTGTTCATCTTGACTTTCAAAGCTTCCTATACCTTCTTGTGGAGAGGAATCATTTATACTTCCATGCCTTGCTCTTTGTATTGGCAGGCGTCCCAAAGCGTCACCAAGGTATTGGCTCCAATTGTCACCTTACTACATGAAGGTAATTCTTCAGATTCCTTACTTAGCTGACAGGATGATATGCACCTCTTCTGTCGCAAGAATGGCAGAGACTGTCTTCAGGTGTGCAGGATACTTTGATTTATCATGAACAATGTAAAGTCTCCTCTCCAGCACTCATAAGTCCAGTCATTGATTGGGTCCAGATTCGAGAGACAAAGGGGGATGATGTATAGAACACTTGTTCTTTAGAATTTCCTAAGGTGTCAGCAGGGTCTTGTGGAGAGTTGAGGCCTTCAGGTCATTCCCTGGCCATTACTCAACCAGAAGCCAGTTTTGGTTGAAACTCTGGTGTCTCAGGAAGGCCACGTATGTATATCTCTTTACCTGCTGCACATCAGTAGTCGGCAGTGTCTCTGTTATGATCCAGGCACTGTTGAACCTATCTATATATATTTTTTATGATTGCCTGAGTTCCAGGAGGTTTTCTTTTCTTCAGTTCGAATTCTACTGCATTTTCTTATACTTTAACCATTTTTTCATAGGCAAAATGGTGGATTACCAATTCCTGTTTCCTTAGCAGGTTCACTTCCTGAATTCTCCTACTTAAGGAAACCAAAATGAGTTCACATTGCATCGCAGTTACGCTTGTTGCTTATTGTTCATTCTCCTGGTTCCAGCTTTTCTTCATCCAAATCCTTGTTCTACTTGTCTTTCCTGGTGTGGTGGAAGGATTTTTACTCAATTCCAGCTTTTTTTCTTCCATCATGTAATTACTTTGTGTTGTGTTTCTTGCCTACCTGTTGCAGTCTGAAGTCTTAGGTTGTTACTGGAGATAACATTCACATTAGGAAGAGACCTCAGCTCTCTTGACCCTTTTCCGTAAAGCATTGAAGGAAGTGCTAAAGAACAAGCTTGTTCGCTTTTCCAGACCAGCAAGGTTTCTGGATCTAATCCAGTTACTATTCAAATCGACAATAGAATCCAAGAAAGACGTCGCAAGGTAAACAATTAAAAAAAAAACTGAAATCAGACCTGGCTTTAAACCTGTATTTAATCCAGCGTTAAAAAAATCCAAATTCTGACCATTATCAAGGCAGATTGCTTACACTGTCGGTCTTTGAGGAGGAATGAGCCAGATGGCGGAAGCTTGGCCTGTGTCTTCATTGTAGCCAGAAGTGACACTCCATTAGTGCTTGGCCTACTAGACCCACTCGTCTATATGAACTATCAGAAAACTAGGAAATCTGTCTCATTGCGGGGATTAGGGGCAGGTTCAAATGGAGAAACCATACCCATCCCATCTCATTCCTTAGGTTTCATCTTATTACATGGAAAGTTTGTAACTGCATCAATCAAGTCACAGGGAAAATCTGCTACCACCAACCGTTAATATCAGACGTCCTGGAGGCATTGCAAGGGGAACATGTTTTTACAAGCCATGACCTCAGAAGCCCATACCATCGTATTAGAATTAAGGCTGGGGATAAATAGAGGCCGCCTTCCAAACTCCTTTTCGGCATTATGAGCATGGTTTCCTGCCCTTTGGATTAATAATTGGTAAAATCAGCAGTCTTTTAGCGTTTTATGAACTCCACATTCTCATATCTAATTGTAGTCTTTATCTCTACATTGATGTATATTTTCTAAGAATTGTAAGGACCTAACCTAATAGGCTAAGGAGTTCCTAAGCCATCTGAGGAAGCATAATTTACTGTCCAAATCTGAAAAATGTATTTTTGACAACAACGCAGTTAAGTACCTGTCATATGTTATTTCAGCAGAAGGACTTCCCATGGCAAGGTATAGGCTGTTCTACAATGGCCTATTTCAACTCCAGTCAAAGAAACGCATAGCTTCCTTGGCCTGATTGTACATTTATCATGTTTTCCTGAAACTGGTACCCCAATAACAGAATTTAAAATGTAAAACACATTTAAGTAGAATCAGGGAGCCACTGAAGCCTTTAACAAGTTAAAGAGAGAATTCATAAAAGTACCCATCCTTTTAAAACCAGATGTTTCCAAGCTGTTTATTTTGTAACAGACGCCTATGACCGAGCTATTGGAGTTGTTTTAGTGCAGAAAGGACTGGATAAATTTGAACATAATATTGCCTCCTACTGCAGGAAGTTTATACCAACAGAATAGAATTATTCTGTACTAGAAAATAAATTATAATCGATCGAAGAGACCTTCATAGAATAGAGAACTTTCTTTTTAGGAGCGCAATTCAGGATGTCTGTCCTTACTAACCACCGTAGTGTACAAGTTCTCCCAAGAGGCTGACCAGAGCTTGCTGAAGTTATAAAAGCTTTGAAAAAAGGGAAGGCAGTTGGGCCAGATAACTTACCAAATGAGTTATATATGTTACTGGGGGAGGAACTTACTCCGATTTTATTGGAATTATTCAATTCTATGCTTTTAGAAGGGGCACAGGTACCTAAATCCTGGAGAGAAGCTATAATTTGTTTGCTGTTAAAACCTGGCAAGGATTCAATGTTATGTTCATCGTATAGACCCATTTCTTTGTTGAATTCGGATTATAAACTGTATACAGGAATTTTATCTAGAAGATTGGGGAAAGTTATAGGCAGTTTGGTTCATTTAGATCAAAAGGGCTTTATGAAGGGTAGACAACTTCATGAGTTAACTCACGAGTTATTTGCTGCAGTAGATTTGGCGGAACAAGAAAAGGCTCCATTAGCGGTTCTGACTTTCGATGCAGCAAAAGCTTTTGATCGTGTCAATTGGTCCTTCTTGGGGTTTGCGATGGAAATAGGTGGCTTGGGAATTCCTTTTATCAGGGCTGTTAGGGAACTGTATAGATGCCCTTCTGCGAAAATTTTGGTTAATGGTCAGTTATCGCAGGAATTCAGGACTAGTCGGGGTACTCAACAGGGTTGTCCTTTGTCTCCCTTGCTCTTTAATTTATATATTGAACCTTTGGCAATTTCACTACGGGTTTGCAAGGACATTCCCCCGTTTCAGAATGGGGGTTGGGAAAAGAAAGTAGCGTTATATGCGGACGACCTTATGCTATACACTAGTGATGCGATGACTACTTTACCTATTTTCAGTACATTGATGGAGCAATTTGGTAGATTCTCAGGTTATAGTATAAATACCGAAAAGACGGAAATCATGTGTTGGAATATGGCTTATGTTTCTCCCTTAGTTAAACAGGAGATTAAATACTTGGGAATTCGGTTTACAACTGATCTTAATGATGTAGCTAAGTTAAATTTTGATACAGCTTATAGGGAAACTAAAAAATTGTTAAAGGCGTGGGCTGCTCTCCCACTCTCTATAATTGGAAGATCCAATATATTGAAGATGTGTATCCTTCCAAAGTTCACTTTTTTATTTAATACTATTCCTTTAGAGTTTAAGGCGAGCTGGTTAAAAAAATTACAGGGTGAATTATCCTCATTTGTTTGGGCCTCCAAGGGAGTAAGGATATCATGGAAAAATTTGGTCATCCAAAGTACTTTAAGAAGGTGTGCTTGAAGCTTCCTAGACATGCTTTTAAGGTTTGGATATATTTTCGGAAGGTGCTAGGGATAGCTTATTATTGCAGTTCTGCTCCCATCTGGGGCTCACCTGGTACGCCTGATTGTCTTTTGGATAAATTATCAACTCCTTTGAGAACCAGCGGGATGGTAAGATGGGGGCAGATCATGGAAGGTTCTGAATTATTATCTTGGTTTGCATTACAGGATTGTACTAAAGGGACAATTTCTAAGTTTAAGTATCTTCAGATATCTAGTTGGGTTAAGTCTCGAAGAGCAGGAGAAATAGGGAGGAGCTCATGGGAGGGGAAACTAGACCAGACATGTATTAGAAAATAAATTGCTTGCTGGTATCATGCACAGTTGGAAACAACAGAAGATGCTTTTTCCCTCCCTCTGTTGAAATGGGGGAGGATTTTTCCAACCCTAGAAGTCATATCTTTGTGGCAAAAGTCATGTTTAGAGTTATGGTTTACTATTAAATCTGCAGGTTTGAAGAAAAATCATTTGTTTACACTACACAGGGTATATTGGTCACCAGCTAGATTAACGGCTATCGGGAAATCCAATAAAAGCTGTCCACGGTGTAGGGAAACCAATGCAGATGATGTTCATATGTTTGGCAATGCTCAATTTTGAATAAGTATTGAGAAGATATAGGAAGCATTCTTAGGGTAATTTTTGATGGAAATTTAAGAATAAATCTTCTTATGGTGGTGTTTGGGGTTTATGAACCGGGCATAAAGTATCAGAAAATGTCGGTGCAACAAGAGCATTTGTTGTTTGTACTAATGCTTTTGGCCAGACGGGAAATATGTTGTAAATGGGTGGATCCACCCCCGTGTTCAGGATTGGCAACTATCAGTAAATCGACTGTGTAAAATGGAACAATGTGGTCCTCATACTAGAAGAGATACTTTTTGGGTGGATTGGGAAAATGCATACCAGTAGTTTATAAGTTTGGAATATGTTTAGATGTGTAAATTTTGTCTTGTTTTTCTGGTTCCTCCTCCTGGTAGTTAAGTCCAGTGATTAAAACCCCCCTCACCTAATTGGGTACCGCTTTGGTTATGATCATGTTTTGAAGAATATAGTAAGACATGGTCGATGGCAGTCGAGGGGAAAAAAAACTTGCAGTATGTAGAACAGGTGGGGTGGCCCAGTAGTGTTGTGGACCGCACACTTGGAAACATACTTTAAGGGCCTCGGCCTTTACCTTTTTTCTCTTAGCCAAAGCGAGGGTGGCGAAATGAGGAAAAAAAAAAAAGAGAGGCTGACCAGGGAATAGCAGGCGCATTCACTGGGCATTTCTGTCAGCAGTTTGATTTTTTTTATAACCCTTTTTACCCAAAACTCATAATACTGTCGCCTGCAGGTTTCTAGACAATAATGTGAAAGAAAAAGATTTGGACCAAAATATTTTTTTTTTCCCTTTAGTGCCTTTTTGACTGCAGACTTGACAGTCACTCCCTTAATAAGTCCATCGTAAGACCTAAGGAATTTCACCAGTACCAATTTGCCAGGCATTGCTCTCGTTTAAGAACTATAGATAAATAGCTCTTCTGCAAGCAATAATTATTCATTCCTTCTAAGGATCTTCAAAGATTTATCCTACATCTGTGTCATGATTCCCTGATCTCAGGCCATAGAGAAGAGCAGCCTACAGAGGAATAGCTAAGAAGAAGAAGGTTGGTCTTCTACTAAATCCCAAATTACCAAAAAGACCTTGGGAAATAATATCTACAGCCTTTATAGTGTATTTGCCAATATCTTTGGTAAATTAATTTTGTGCCATCATAATTGTCCCATTGGATTATTTTAGTAAGATAGCACACTTTTCAACCATACCAAAGATTCCTTCTGCATTTGAGATGGTCATGACATTTTATTCTGATATCTTTAGACTTTGTGGTCTTCCACTCAAGATTATCTCCGTGCATCTCAATATATATATATAAATTCTGGATTTCGCTTTGCTACAGACTAGGTATTCAAAGAGCATAACATTCTGGATTTCATTTGCAGGCAAACTGACAGACTGAGAGGTTGAACAGAACTACATCCTGCACAAAGATGATTTGTTTACAGTTTCTGTTAAGAAGGCCCATAGGGTGGAATCCAAATCTAATAGAGCTAAAGAATGATCAAGGGATGTAGGTGTGAAACTCTCCAATTATCCAGTGAAAAAAAAATCTACTGCAGGAAGTCCAAAAACAGCCTTCTTTACTATTTACGGGCATTCAGGTAGTGTTGTACCAAGACTTGGCACTGATCACATTGGTGACACAATGCCTATAGTGAGAGTTGGTGCAAGATCGCAGATCAAAATGGACTGGATACTGATGGATCTTCTCATAGGGCCTGCAGTTCGGTTGCAAGGATATTGAAGTGACAGCATGATCACAGGAGGAAGCTAGGAAGCTCTTGAAAATTCCTGATCAAGAGGCAGACAGTGAAGAAGCTGACAGGAAGATACAGTCCAAGTAACAATGATTGGCCATGGGCAGATCAAGGATTTGCTCAACATGGTGACATTATTTCTTCTCAAGTCTGTGGTGATCACTATGAACCATGGAAATGGTTACAGCTTCTCACTTTGCCCTGCCAATATATCCGGTGACAGGTAGGTAGATAACAAGTTTATTGAGACCATTGTCCATAAAACATTCTAAAACAATAAAAACATTGTACAATAAAAATTAATTTAAAACCCACCAGACCCACCCGTGGACCACTCGCTCTACTGTAATCCATCCTTAAGACTCTGACTGTGCTTATAAAATGAGCAATTCCTACCGCCACATCTAAATAACACATTTCAGACAGCAGCTCCATTGCCTCTACCTTTTGTACTTTTCTATATTTTAAAAACAGAGGTCTTAAAAACTTGATCCGGCTAGAAATAAAAAAGCCACAATAATATGTAACAGAGAACATTTTACATTCAGGGGGCAAAGGCAAAAAACACTGAAATCCTGAATTATAGCATTTTGGGTGGAGGACAAGTAAATAGGGTTACAACTCGCCCTCGCTCTTAAAATTTCATTCCTCAGAGTGGGATCTGTTAGCTGCATCAGGTAAGGAAAGACTGTGTCAAGGCCAAGAGTGCTTAATGAAAAGCTGATAGACATTTGTTTTCTAGCTACGCCTATTCAAAAGGCTCAGCAATCTTTGCCGCAGACTCTTTCAAAGCTTGTTTACTAGGAAAGGGCAACCAAGTTAAAATTGTATCATGCTCTAAGTGCAAATTCCCTAGGACCATTAGTCTATTTCTTACTTCCCTTACCCACCTTCTTTCACTACTTTGGACCTCAACCCAGCAAAGTCTAGAGACATTTGCTACTTTGCAGTCCTCTGAACGCAAACAAATTTCAGTGGGCTAGGTTCATTTCCCTCCTTATACTCTGGACCATGGTGCCTGGTGGTAGTCACTGGAGCCTCCTTAGAACAGTCCCCTCCAACCGGTCTCTCTCGCAGGAGGGGCCAAATGAAAAAACCTCAGCGTCTTTCTAAGCATTTATTAAAGAGGTAAGAGCCAACCCTCCATATTTCCAGTTAAATCCTGCCAAACAGCTACCTTGCAGCAAGAACCTCTGCATAGTACTAACCATGTGCGAGTACCATTTTAAGTTCTTTTTAAAGGTCAGCCCTAGATACTTATAGGGATTCACTAATTCCACCTCCCGAGCATATAGGAACCATCTGTAGCTTTTTACTTTTTCCCAAAGACCAACACCTTTGTTTTCTCTAGATTGATCTTCAAGTGGTTCTGCTTCAAGGGAGTGTAGTTTCCTCTGCAGGAACATGGGAGTATAATCCAGTAGCTCCACGTCCTCTGCATACAGCAGAATGCTGACTCCTAACTTTCGGGGAGAAAGACTTTACATAGTTTAATGATTTTGAAAGTTTGGCTAGGAATAAGCTAAAAAGCCACTTCTGCGGAAGGCTGTTCTGAATGGGAATTTTCTCTGTAGCTTTCCTGACTTATCTAGCTCAACCTGAGCCCAGTTGTCAGTATCTAATGTTTGCAAAATGCTGAGGAGATGCAAGGGAAGCTCCCAGGCTGCCAGTTTGCGCCATAATATTTTCCTGTCTATTCAATCAAATGCTGTCCAGAAGTCAACAAAACAGCAGCAGGGCCTCTGGTTCCTTTCCAGGGCCTTCCGAATGATGGCCCATAGAGCGAAACAATGATTCATGGTTGAATGTCCCTCCCAAAACCCTCCTTGCTCAATTCGTGTAACCTTATGTGCAGAAGCCCAATCCTCCAGCTCGGATAAAATAATTTTTGAAAATACTTTAACCAAGATGTCCAAAAGGCTAATCAGCTTGTAACGTGCAGGATCTGAACCATAACCCATTTTTAGGATAGTTTTGACAAGTTAGCCTTCCCATGATGCAGGGTGGATGCCAATTGAGGCTATCCAACAGAACAGAAGGGAGTACACCCTTGCCCACCAGCTGCTATTTGTTTTAATTATTACTGCTGGGATGTTGTCTGGACCTACTGCTCTTGAGAGCTTTAACCTATCGATGACTGCCTTTACCTCCTTTTACAGAAAACTAAGTAGAGAGGAGCTCTTTGACAGTTGTACACGAAGACCTAGCTGATGAGGAGGGACTGCTGTACAGAACTTTCAAGTACGCTGCCCATATGTCCTCCAGGATCATACATACTTGGGTCCCCCATTCGGGCCACTGGACTCATTTACTTTTGTCCAAAACTCCAGTTGATCCCCTGATTGTATAATTTCCTGCATTTCGTCCCACTTACTCTGAAAAAAGGAGGCTCTTTTCTCTTTAATCAGCTGTTTGTATAGCGACTTAGGCCGATTCAGCTCCTGGGGTTACTTCCTGGGCATAGCCTAGCTTGTTTAGCTGCCTATCACACCAGGCGTTTGATTTCCCGACAGAATGGATCAAACAAACCCTTCTCTTTACCTTGAGAGTTTGGCTGTGATGCATGATTTCTGACATTTATAACAATACAACCCAACACCTTAATCAAAATTCAATTAAACCAAGCAATTCTATTATCAGAACCCATGGTGAAAACCTCCATGTTTTTTGTTAATTGGTAGCCAGCTAGAAGCTCTAGGTGCGCAGGGTCTAAACAGGTTGTCAGTTTGCGTGGGTAGGACACCTCCAAAGGAAGTAACCTCTCTACAGCCACCAGTTCATTGTACTGATCTAAAACATCTTCTATCTGTAGGTCCACTTGAGCAGGGTAAAGATGAGCTTTGGAATCCCCAGCCAAAATAGCAATTGCTTCCGGAAATGTTGTTGTAATGTCATTAAAATATTGATTGAGGGATTTCAACCAGTCCTTCATTCTCCGATACTCTTCTTTATGGGCATATACATTTATGAAAAGAAAACACCTGCCAACATTGTTACTCAGGCCAATTTCAACCTCAGAAAACTGCCTACCATTAGGCATATTTATAACCTGCAGAGGTTTCCTGATTACCTTGGTGGTGGTTAAGGTTAGGACTCTTGCTGAAGCTCTGTCGTTGCCTCAACTTGACCTTTTGCTATTCAGCACCATGAAGTCTTCTATGGCCCTAACGTCTTGCAACCAAGGTTCCTGAAGGAATACCTCATGGTAGGGGGTTATTGTTTCTTCCAGTACGCCACTTTTCAAAAGCCACTCAAAGCCACGGATATTCCAACTCAGGATTCTCAGATTGGGAGCAGGGTCCTCACTCTGTGAGCCATTAAATTAAGCCTTTCATCCCGCCCGTAGGTGTCAGGGAGCTGCAGCAGGGGTGCAAACCTTTTATGGCTTTTTTTTTCTCTGTTATGATAGCCTGTCATTTACTAGTACCTTTCAGATTCTTCTGGGGCTGGCTATCTTGCCATGGTCTCATAACCATTGAATGCAGCCAATCATATGTGTAGGGTATAAACTGCTCCTACTGGTTGCCAGCTAAACCGGCATGCATGGCTAGAAAGAATGAGGAAGTAGATACTTGTTTAGCGGCGACCGAAAGGGGGTTTTATCTTGGGGGATAACTGGCTTGTAAGTCTGCCTTGGCCACATCATCTCCCCATTTATTACCTACTGAGCGGTGCAGGGGAAGATAAATTAAACTTTTGATACTTCCCTTCCTTGGTCCCCACTCTGAAACCCCACAGATAATATGTCATCTGGGAAAATCCCAGAGTGTGGAGGATTTTTGAATGATTTAGAGGGCATAACTTCCTTGCTTTTTCCCCCAGCAAGTAAAATCCAACAAAAAATCGGAGGAGCCCCGCTCAAGCTTAGGTGGGCTCTCTGGCCTAGTGGAAGGTATTCTTTTTGGTGCAGAAGGGCTTAGGCGTCTTTCCTGTGATGGGGACTGGAGACTTTTTTGTGTGAACTAGTACAGCCATTTGAAGGCTGAAAAGGCTCTGCTTGAGCTTACGTTGCAGCCTAGTCATAGGTAGCTATGGCTACTACGTCACAGCTCCGTGGCGGAGGGGTGCTTAAATGCTGATCTAGCAGGGGACCCTCTGGCACGGGGTATAAAACTTGTCTTCATTCTGGGGCGCTTTCCTTTACCTGCACTTGGTTTATGGAATCTTGCTCTTCTTCTCAAATCTTTAAACCTCTGAAAAAGGTAGTAGTTCGAGGAAAACTTACTGGGGCCAAAAAGATATTTCCTCTTGCTAACTAGCGTAGGGCATTTAGAGATGTAACCTGGGACCTTCGATTCTAACAGAGCCCCATTTACTTCTGGTGTGGTAGACCTTTGACCCCCTGAGGCAATCTTGGGAAAACATTAGGACCCAGTCCCTTATTTGGAGCTAGCAAGCTATTGTTGGTATTATGACATTCTAAGGAAATATCTTTCAAACATTTTGATTGGGCCACCTGGTTTGAGCTTATGGTCACCAGAGTTTCTAGGATGCCGTATAGGGTCTTTTGCACGAGTAACATTACGTCCAGCAGGGATGAGGAGCCGGTCAGCTGAATGCACATTGACCCAGGCCGGAGAGACTTGGGTTACGTTGGAGGCCCCATACAGGTAGCCTTTTTGCAACAGTAGAATACTCTCATCCGAGGAGGATGAATAATGTTGGGACCGGTCATCTACGCACCTCCCCAATGTCAGAGTCAATAAACAAATATTAAGATGGGGTGAGAAGCACTGTCTTGGACCCCTTACAAGAAAAGGCTGTGGGAACACATCCAGAGAGTTATATGGTTGGGCGAAATTATCTGCCAAAGTCATCCCCTCTTTTCCTGGATGGGGGGGCACTAGATATTCCACTTGATAAAGAAGGCAAGCCCTTGTTGAAATGTTTGGAAACAAAGTTCCTTATTGAGCTGGCCAAAGGCAAACGGGGAGCATTCTGATTTGAGATGGAACTTAGGTCGAGCTGTGCATTAGTCTTCTTTCCCTCAGCCTTCCTCCTTTTACAGGGCCTCCCTTAAGCTTTCCCTTTTGAAGCTCCAGGCATAGTTTTTTTTTTTTGGCAAAACACTGGGGGGTGGCGACACATTGAAGGAGGGATTCATATGAGACAATGGAGAGAATGCCATAATCAATCCAAAAGCACTAGGAGGGACCAAAGCCAGATGAGGGGAGATGAATGAATCACTTACTTCCTACTTTTGTGCACCCAGGCTTACCACACCTTGTTATACCAATGCTGCTTCACAATCTGGATACCTGGGGGGCCAAGACAAAGAGAGAGCTAATTCCTTACAGGTAACTTCTCAGCTGAGCATTGGGGGAGGTAGTTTGAGGGGAGATATTGTGAGGGAGACAAGCTCCATGACTTGGGGGGGTTACCCGGTTACCTGAGGCCCCTAGGACAGGCTTGGGAGAAAGGCCTACCCTGCCACACTCCCAAACCCCCTGGCTGCCCGAGGGGCTGAATGCATTGGTGGTTTGGAGGAGGGGTGCATGTCACACCCACCAGCTCGCCCGGAGCTCAGGGCTCCTCCCCTATGTGCTCCTTGCTAAGGCCTTAAAATAAGTACCTCCTTTGTGTTTCTGCCAGCTCCAGGAAGAGAAGGGAGTGGAGGTCCGGCCCCTGTAGAAATGTTTGTCCGTCGTCTAGGCCACCAGAGTTTCAATATTGCAGTGCTGCTGTGCATCCACAGCCAGCACCAGCACTGGACTCTGGAGTGCTTCAGTAGTGCTTGGCGGACGAGCTGGCGCAGGCTTGACTATAGGTCAAAGCAGGCATCGGTGGTAGTGTAAGTGGTGGATGGGCGCGAGCATGCAGGGATCATTTACTGGAGAAAATTACTAGAGCCAGCCACTAGGTCACTTCAGCGTCTGACAAAGTTTGTGATTGAGGGTGATAATACAGTGATTGATTAGTTAACTGACTTGCTGTATTGGCCCAATAATGTAACTTCCCCTTCTTTATGAGGTACTAGGGGGATTAGAAAACAGCCATTTCCTCCTAGACCTAATGAGGCCTGAGAATACTGCAGAGAGCTAGTAAGGATCTTCAAGGGCAATTGAAAGTCAAATTTTTAAGTATTGGTTATTTACTTACTTGAATATTTCCTTTTGTTTTTTACTAGGTTATTGTTTGTTGGGAGAATTTATTTGGGAGCTGCACTTACACCTCTCAGGAGCATGAGAGCACGCATAACTATAGATGGTTGTATTGACGTATGACTCTGGTTGTAGTAAGGAGACTGCTAGATTTTGGGCAGCAGCACCACGGTGTATTGGAGACTGAGGGGGTCATTCCGAGTTTAACGATAACTGAACCGCCACTCCGGCGGCAGACTTTTGACCGCCATATAATGAGTCAGGCAGTGAACCCAATGCAACACAGATGACGCACCGCCAGCACGGACGACGAGCTCAACCGGCGGCGGAAGCCAATGTCCCTCCCGTCATATTCCAAGTCACCATACCTGGCCGCCACGAAAACCTGGTGGAAACAGAAAGTGCAAAAGGAGACACCCACCTCCAGACACAGGGACGCCTCTGCGGCCTCTATGCAGACAAACTGCCAGTCTTCCCAGCGTTATATCTCGCCATACACCTTCAGGGCCACCGACAACGACGAAGACAACAACCGTAAGTATGCTTAGCACAGAGGGGAGGAAATGGCAGTGATACAATCCCACATATAACACACATTTCTCGCACAGACAGCTAAGGCCACACACAGGCACACACAATATACGTCAATGGCAAGTACCCAATACACACACAAAGCCAAGCCGACACGTGCCAAACATACAGCACAACACACACCAACACACCCCATAACCACACAACAACAACTAGACCACGAACACCTCAATGCAGGCACAGACAGGCACATTGTGCGACACCACACATACAAACACACACCATGATCTCTATGTAGCAATGGCACACAATTAATAGCTGTGAATACACATCCCAGCAATGATACAGGTGACACAACATGTACAATCAAGGAAATCCACACATGCAGCTCAGTCGTACACAACACCCCATACAATCACACAAGCAAGCAGTCACACACATCATCACGTTCCCATGGCCCAAACCATCTACTCAGCGCATGCAACAACACAGACACAATCCATACACAGACCTCACACACATTTGCACACAGATGTAGAAGGAAACCAGGGCAAGCATCTCAACTTGACAACCACAGCAATGTGGGCAGTTGTATTCAACAAAAGAAAGAAAGTCCAGTGTCTAGAAATGCAGGACACGTTGTCTATGAATCTTGGGCCCAACTTGACTCCTGACAGCAAATAGGCCTCCACTTCATAGGGGCATCAGTTGGACAGGCAGTCAGGCACCTCGGTGTGGGAGCGGTGAGGGAGGCTTGGATGTGGAAGGGGCACGTTTTGGGCTTAGGAGGGGTGACTTTTGCACTGGGAGGGGTGGATTTCTTGCTGGGTGGAGGAGCAGAGGAAATACCAGAGGGGGAACCTGAGGAATGGGAGGTGGAAGGGCCTGAGAGGGGCAGGGGGACAGGGCGTTTACTGAGAAAATGGGGTGGGAGAGGAGTAGGGAAGAGGTCAAGGATGGAAAGGAAAACTTTCTTAGGTACCATGGGGCGGTCACATGATTGAGGGTTGGGAGTGGAGGTAGAGGGAGTGCTCGTCCGACGTGTTGGTGTGCTGTAAGTTGATGCTGGTGTGCGCAATGTCTGTATGTGTGTGGTGGCTGAATGTTGGGTGGGTGAGTGTGTGCATGTGCATTCATTGGGAGGAGGGGGGCAGAAATGCTGGGAGAGGGAATGGGAGATGTGTGAGTGAATGTTGTGGTGGTGTGAGCTAATGAGGTGGATGTGCTGCAGGTGGCAGAGACGGTAGTTGTGGTGAGTGCGGATGTGGTGTGTGTGTCTGTGAGTCTGCTGTTGTGGTGATTGTGAGTATGACAGGAATGGTAGTAGAACCAGTGTGTTATGATGCAGTGCCGACAGGTGTGAGTGGAGTTGTGACTGCAAGGGAGGAGGTGGTGGGGGAAGTGTCTGTTGTTATGTCTGCAGGTGTGTGTTGTGTGTGTGCATGCCTGTGGGAACATTTGTGGTGCCTATGACTGTCTTTGTGCACCTTGTCTGTTGTAGTGGGCGAATGCTGATATGTAGGTGTGCTTTGGACGGGTGTAGGGAGAGGGGTTGTGAATTGGGAACAGGTAGCTGGAGGGGGGGGGGGGGAACAGAAGATGAAGGGACACTGGCTGCCGTCAACAAGGAGTCCAGAGTTTGAAACGATCTCTGTAGGCCAGACAAGGCACCGTGAATGCCTTCCTGGAATGCATTGGACTGCTGCATCTGGGATGCCAGTCCCTGGATGACATTCACGAATGTTGTCTGCCCCACAGAGATAGACCTCAGGAGGTCAATAGCCTCCTCATTGAGGGCAGCAGGGCTGACTGGGGCAGGGGCGGAGGTGCTCGCGGCAAAGGAGAGGCCCGCCCTCCTGGCTGAGCGGGCACGGGCAACTGGGTGGGGTGCTACAGGGAGGGCGGTGCTGGTAAGGGGGGTGGCAGACAAGGATGGTGGTGGGGTGGTCCCAGTTGGTTCCGCTACCACCAGGGAGTTGCCATCGGAGGAGTAATCTGAATCAGATGTGTTGGTAGTTCCAGTCTCACCCGTGGTGCTCCCCTCGCCCTCCGTCCCACTGGTCCCCTTGGCTTCACTGGTGTCCGCCTCCTGGGTCCTGTGGCCTGCTGCATCCCCACTCGCCGGTGCCCTTCCTCCTTTGCCAGATGATGCCAATGTACACGTAGAAAGAGGTGGAGAGAGAGGCGTGTGGGAGGAACAGAAAGGGAGGAAATGATGTTAACCTACACATCCGCTTCACATAAAAACAATACAGATTACATCCCCTGCCAGGGAAACAAGAGACAATTTAGCAATCATTTACTATTGGATCATGCAAGCGATACCCAAACGCACCTCATCCCTGCAGCCTAAACACCTGAATGAAGACCACCACATGGCTATCAACTGCATGAATGACTTATCCAACTAACCAGCCCAGGACCATACCCATCCACATGTCATCCATTTTGGGATGATACAAATCTGAGTACAGAGGGATTGGGAACACTCACTAACTGACAGGAATGTGTGGAGTACATGTGCTACAGAGGTCCATTGATGTAGCAAGTCAAACAATTGCAATGTTCATGTACCATGCCTGTCATAACCAATATACAGGGCTTCATTTGGACCTCAGCGGTCTTTTTTTCAAGACTGCCGAGGTACTGCCGTGCTGATGACCACCAGCGCTGGCGGTTTTCTGCACAGCGTATTATGACTGCTGGCAGTCCTCCGCCCTTTTCCGGACGGAGAGCCGCCAGCAGCCATACTGGCGGTGAAGTGGAGGCTGCTCCACCACCACGTCATCAGAACACCGAATCACGTCCCAGGATTCGGCGTGGCGTTGTTCTGGTGACGGGGTGCTGGCGGCGGAGCAGCTCCCATGGATCCCGTTCCCTCCCGGGGGCGTTGTGTGCGTGCATGGGGGTGTGCGAGTGAGTGTGTAGAGGGGGGGTGTGTGAGTGCGTGTATGCATGCAGGGGGGTGTTGTGTGTATGGGAAATGTGTGCGTTTGTGTATGTGTGCATTTATGTGTAGTAATTGTGTGAGTGTGCTTGTGGAGGGGTGTGTGTGTGTCAATGTTTGGGGGGGTTGGGACGGGGGTCCTACCATCTTTGGAAGGTGGTAGGGGGGGTCATAGGTTTGGGGGGAGGAATCTGGGGAGGGGAGGTGGGGGAGACCCCTATCAGTGCCAGGGAACAAATTCCCTGGCACTGATAGTGCCTACCGCCATGGATTTTGTGGCGGTACAGAACCCCACGAAATCCATGGCGGTATGCAGGGTCATGATGCTGCCGGCGGTGTAGTGACAGCCACCGGGCTGGAGACCGAAGTCTCCAGCCCAGCAGTCATTACCACCCTGGCAGTCAGAGTGGAGAAGTGGCGGTTTGGCATGGCGGTCACCGCCATGCTTGTAATTTCATTTTTTTTTTACCGCAGGCCTGTTTGCGGTATTACGCCCACTTCTCCACCGACCGCCAGGGTTGTAATGAGGGCCACCGTGCCTAAATGACCACCTTGTACTACAACAGTACACGCACAGTTGGAGGATGGAGCCAGTGACATCATTGCATACATTAGCGACCCATACCTACAGTTGAACTTGTGCTCAGTACCACCACTTCTTCTGCATGGCTCAACATAGCTAACGCCACACACTCCTACATGATGGGTGTGACAACCAGGATTGTGCATTCCCCAAATCACATCGGACCACATCAATTCCTAATCCAGTGAGGGTCACAGTACACAACCATGCAGTAGTCACCGGACAGTCAAAACTTACCCCCTTGTGGCTCCTGTGCTTCCTTCAAGCGCCTCATATCACATATCCTGTGCATGCTAAATACCTGATCAGTCATGACTTGTCAATGTGCACACACATACATCGTCAGACACCACCCAACATGTGGGCCAAAGGACGTTGTACTGACCTGTTGCACTGGAGCAGCGTACAACCACCCATACAGGGGTAGGATCCCTTCCACCAGTTTCTCCAGTTCCTCTGTAGTGAAGGCTGGTGCCCTATCCCCTGCAGTGCGTGCCATCATTGCTCAAAGTGACAGGACACAGCAGTACATGAAGTGGAGGTCTGTTGTGCCCGAAAGCCAGGAGTCAAGTGAGCTGGCCCGTA
Source organism: Pleurodeles waltl (assembly GCF_031143425.1). Classification (NCBI taxonomy): domain Eukaryota; kingdom Metazoa; phylum Chordata; class Amphibia; order Caudata; family Salamandridae; genus Pleurodeles; species Pleurodeles waltl. The sequence goes on along the minus strand of NC_090436.1, from coordinate 363,023,270 downwards.
CAAAATGACGATTACGACAGCAGCGATCATGACCGTCATGGCCGGCGGTGATCGTCATTGGTCCCAGTCTCCCATAGATGTCAATGTAAACCAATGGGGAGTTGCACGGCGGTTCAGACCGCCTTCCACCAGCGGCACAAGGTCACTTCCAGCTGTACAATGCATACCGGACAGGCAGATGCCATATTAGTCTGTGTCATTACTGTCCTGGGTGCACAGTGCGTAATTACCTGCATGTCGTCACAAATAGATACATCAGGTCACACATTGTGGATAATAACACATGTAGTGAGTGTCTGGTGACATCACCACATTTGTCATTACAGTTGTCACCATATATGATCAGTATAGTAGAACACATGGAAGGTGTACGTGTACATGTCCTGTATACGCCCATTGCCACAGGGATCATGTGCCATCGCCTGGTTAGGAATGGAGTGTGGAGTAATGTGTCTTCCTACAGCATTACAGCCCACTTGCATTTTTTACACTTCGTGACTGTCATATGTCATACTTGGTGCCCTACCTTGTGAGTGGTTCCCAGATTGTTTTTTGTGTCCCTGCACAGATATCGCCACAATGGAGTGATGAGGAATGCACCAGTTTACTGGCCACTTGTAGATCTTGATACCATGGAAGAGCGCCACATCATCATGACCTATTGACTGAACCGTTTGTGCATCAGGGAATTGGTCGCCCAGTTGAAGCCAGACCTCCTACCGGGTTTGAGAAATCCCCATGCCATTCCTCCAACAGCCCAGGAGGTGTCAGTCCTGCATTTTCTGGCGAGTGGCTCTTTTCAGTTTACAGTGGGACTGGCTGCAGGGTTTTCACAGCCCAAGTTCAGTAAGGTGTTGCAGGATGTGCTGGATGCCCTATGTGCACAGGTACGTTAGGTTCCCACAACGTCAAGAATTGCCCACTGTAGAAGCAGCCTTCTGCAACATATCAGATGTCCCACATGTAATTGGGGCCATTGATGAGACTCACATTGCCTTGGTACCTCCCGTGGACCAATGAACAGGTCTACAGAAACAGGAAGAGCACTTATTTGCTCAATGTAGTGGTGTGTATTGCAGACGAGTACATAACACAAGTGAACGCAAAATTTGCAGGATCAATACATGATTCCTATGTCCTGAGGATCAGCAGTGTCCCTGCAATGATGTCACAGCTACAGGGCTCATAGGTATGTTTACTGCCCTCCATGTCAGACGTTTGTACCCCTCATAACAGTCAGTACTCTGCCTAGCATTGTTACCTATGGTCATGTTCTCTTATCCACACAGGTGACTCCGGATACCCCAACCTGCCCTGGCTCCTGACACCTTTGAGACATCGAACTACAGGAGGGGAGAACGGGTACAGTGAGGCACATGGCCGGACAAGACGAGTGATTGAGCGGACTTTCGGTCTCTTGAAAGCTAGATTTTATTGCCTTCATGTGTTTGGTGGTGCCCTACAGTACCACCAGGGAAACTCTCCCAGATCATTGTTGCATGCTGCATGCTCCATAATCTGGCCCTCAGAAGGCACATCCCACTGTTGGAGGAGGGGGACATTGATGCTGGAGCAGTTTTGGAGCCGGTGACTCTGATGCTTAGGGGGAGGCAGACGAGGATGAAGCACATGACAACAGGACTGACCTGATTCATCACTACTTTCAATGATGTACAGGTATGTGTGAATTGTATGCCATCTGCACATGGAAGATGTATTGCTGAAGCCAGTCACTAGCCAGTATTTGCATGCATCAAGGTGTGTGTGGGGACTACAGCCTTCCATCTCGGTTTCCGACCTTGAAGGGTAGTAGACCCACCATGAGGGGTAGTGATAATGCACTGCTAATAAGTACATGTGTGTAATGCTCGTGCCATTGTAGTACAGCCTTATTGTTGTACCAAAGGTTTAGGGTCATCAGTCTGCCTGTTGGTGGATATGTTAGGGGCAATTATCAGTCTTTTCCTGCTGTGTAGGCATGTCATGCTGCATTGTCAACTGCTGTGTGGCTAGTACCTGTTCCTGACCACTCAGGGAGGTGTACAATAGAGGATGTTACCTATGTTACAATATTCCTGTCCCACACGTGTATGACTACCTATGCAGACCCTTACATATGTGGTATCATAGCTGCTGGGCCTGTCATCCTGTGTATGTGTTCAGATGGTGTGGATGTATGTATTGTTTACATGCCTTCAACTTTGTGCCTGATGCCATTTCATTTTCTCTCTTCAGGTCACATTTCTGTCTGCAGGCTGTATTCTCTGTTGCCATCGTTGACACTGGAAATCCTTACAATTTGGATTTACCTACACACCTGCCTGGGTGTCTCACTACATCTGTCATTTCAACATTGTTGTGGAGCTGACATGTGTATATATTTGCTGGTTGGAAACAGGATTGCCAATACGTACAATGAAGAGTCATGCACCATGACTTGTGTGAATTTTGTGTTTATTAAGTGTATGACATCACAGTCCAGAGCAGTGAGGTATTGGTGTGGGTGCTGATCAGAGTGGGTGGTACAGCTGTTTATCTCACAGGTCCTGTATCCATTTGCCCGGTATGTTGTGTACTTGGTATTGGACAGCCAACAGGGTGTACCAGTGGCACACAAGGGTGACAGTCCAGAAGAAGGATCACTTCCTGGTGGGGGGATTGGTCTTGGCCTGAGGTCTTGCAGGATGTCTGGATGGGCTGGCCTCTTTTGCGGGGGGGGCACTCAGCTACAGGGGTAGAGGTGCTGTTGGCCTGTGGGTCCTCCTGCTGTAGCTCAATTCCAGTGGCAGAGTGGCCAGTGGTGTTGCCTTACTACTGGATGTGACCTGCTGTTGGGTTGAGGATGTCTGCAGGATGTTCATCTCCTTGAACTCCCCTAATATGGAGGCCATGGTGGCATTGAGTGCCTGTCACTGCTGCATTGCCTCCTGGTGGTATTCCCCCTGCAGCCTTTGCGTGTCCTGCAAGATGGTGTGTATCTGGCCCATCTTGTCCTGGGTTTGCTGGTAGGACTCTGGAGACAGCCTCCTGGCCAGTCGTGTCCTGCACCAGACCCGTCCCTTGGCCCACGATTGCACTCCCACTGGCCCTTGCCCCCTGTGTCCCTGGTGCAGTGTACCCCCTCCCACTGACACCAGGACCGTCATTGTCTTGAGTTTGCACCGTTGACTCCTGCCCCTGTCCTGTGGGGCACACTGTTGTTTGATGTGACCTTGGGACACAAGTATGGGAAGGTGGGCTGTATATTGGCTACCACAGGGGAGGTGGTTTCAGTTGTGGGCAGGGTGATGCTGGTGGTGGTAGACTGACCACTCATGCCTGATGGGCCAGGTTCGTCGTCCATATCCATACTTCCAGGGGAGTCCTCCCCTATTGGACCTGCTTCCAGCCCTCGGCTTTCTGTCACCGAGCTCCTCTGCTGTGTGGCGGTACTTGGGAGACCTGTGTAATGAGAGGTATTGTGTCAGATGATGGTATTGTAGCAGTGACACACATGGTTGTATGCCATCATTAACTGGATTTGCATGGCAGTAATGGCATTGACAGTTAGCAGTCCACTGCTTGTTTTCCATCAGTGGAATGTTACAATGGGCCTATTTTGGAGGATAGTTCATGTTTGCCTTGCTACTGTCATTGCCATGTACTGATGTGCATTCCTAATACTTACTGGTGATAGGGAATGACATGGTTTAAGGTGCAATTGCAGTGATGAGATGTGGATGTAGCAGTCATGCAAGTGTAGGGAGTGTTGCATTGTGGTAGATGTGGTACTTGCTGCAGTGTGGGGTATCCATGCACTAGGTGGGCCTGTGAGGGAATGGTGTCAGTAGGGTGCTGTGGCATGCATGGGTGGGTGTTGAGTCCATGGTGGGTTTGTGCACCTTAGGGTGGTGAGAGGGTGGGGGTACATGCTGTGCACGGGGACATGTTGGCCAGGGAGTACAGTAGACGTACCATTGATCAGTCCAGTAGGTTTTCCCGTCAGCCCTTCTGGATGTAGTAGGGCCAGGACCTTCTCTTCCCACGCTGACATTTCTGGGGTATCCGATAGGGGCCTACCACTTGTCCTCATTACAGCGATTTGATGCCTGGAAACCATGGCCCGTACCTTCCCCCTAAGGTCGTTCGACCTCTTCCTAATGTCTTCCGTTGTGCGTGGATGGTTCCCCACTGCATTCACCCTGATGACTATCCTCTGCCATAGGTCGTTCTTCCGGGCTATGGATGTTTGCTGGACCTGTGCTCCTAACAGTCGCGGCTCCACTCTGAGGATTTCCTCAACCATTACCCTGAGCTCCTCTTCTGTGAATCATGGGTTTTCTGGTGGTTGTGTTGTGGGTGTTTGTTGTGCAGGGATTCTGGGTATGCTGTTTGTTGATGTGAGTTTGTGTAGTAATATGTGTGTTTGCTCTGTGGTGTTTGTGCGCAGCGGTGTGTTGTGTGATGCGTGTTCAGTGTGATGGTGCCTGTGGTATCTAGGTGCAATGCCTCCTTTCAGTGTGCTCTTGCCTCGCTCTGTCAGAGTTTCTGGTTGCAAAGGGTTCTGGGTTTGTGTGGGGGTGTGTTTTGTAGTGCTGTGGACAGGTGTGTGTCTCCGGTGTTGGGTAATGGTATTGTCTAATGTGGTTGCAGTGTTCTGGTGCTGGTGCCTTTTTTCACCGCAGCGGTTCTGACTGCCAATGGATTTTCCGCCTTGTTGGGTCCGCGGTGCTGATTTGTGAATCGTTATTTGTCGGGCGGGATATTCTCGGCATGGCAGTGCTGGTGGTGGAGCCGCCTCCTTCACGCCTTCTTTTCGGCCGACGGTGTGTTTTTTGGGTGTATTTTGGGCGGTGTTGTGTGGGTGACTCGTAATATGGCGGTCTTCACTCCATCATCACTGGCGGTCTTTCTGCAGCCGCTTGCACAGCGGTCTTCGGTGATGACCGCCAAACTAGGAATGACCACCTGAGTCTGATCCCACACTGTGTGACAGCTATCGGACCTAACCCTTCTGGCTAGCTGCCAGCACCTCACCAGTGCCAGAGGTAAAAGTGATTTGTGACATCCTATTGCATGACAGTCAGACTCCACAGGGAGGTCGTGGTAGTACAGATCATACCACTTTCTCTGAGATATACAAGACTCATACATTCAAAGACAAACAGAAGAAGAGTCTAGGTTCAATAGGTTTTATTGAAGTAACTGCGATCTATGTAAAAAGCTTGAATTGCAGTTATGAGGCTAATGAAACACAACACCATTAGAGCAGTGACCAGGAAAGTGAAACACAGGAAGAGTCCCACCATATTGTTACTACAGTGTACCTAATATCCCTACTACTACTAAGTTTCTACATAAGAGCAAATAAAAGCGGTAGCCCTAACCCACCCATCTAGTCCCGGTAAAGAAGCCTAACCCCCATACCTGTGTTTAGAGGTAGAGAGAGGTCTACTAGTCTGCTGCCAGTCCTCCCAGGTAGATGAAGAGGAAGAATGAGGTTTCAGCAGAAACTGCGATGACTAGCTGCAATCTCGCCTCTGACTTATTTTGGGCAGCATGTTGTTTCATATTAAAACATGTTATTCTGAGAACCGCCCTGACGTGATAATACGCTGTTTCTGTGTAAGGTAGACATTGCACTCCCTGGACCGGCAATGCACGGTAAGCTGTAGTGTGCAGTCTTGGAGTGAGCACAGGATGAAATATCATGCAGAGAAATGAATAACAATTTCCACATGGAAGAGCAACAGATAAAAATAAACATCACCACTAAAATGAAGCCTGGCTAAAGTAATAAGAGGAATAAAATGACAAGTGAGTAGGTGAGAGGGCACAGGCTTCAAACCCAAGCTAAAATAAATATGCCTACATAAATGCTAAAATAACCACACAACAGTATCAAAACACTATACCGAATTCAGGCTGGTCTTGCTGAACATGAGGGGGATTAAGTCACCAAACAACCACCAGCTGAAAAGCATTGTCCCCTTTAAGGGATCTGTCTGCTGATGTAGATCTTTTTACCGAAGACCCTTCTGCAGCACCTGTGTCTGCAGCATAGGCTCCATACCATCTGTTCTTTGCCTTTGAGGATAATAAAGTAGGAGGAGTATCTGTCTTCCTTAGGCAGAAGTACGTACTGGTACATACTTGTGCTACCACAATTGGAAAACTGGAATAGTAGACTCACTGTTGTCAGCATTTACACTCAGAATGTATCTTTATAAAGATTTTCTACCAACATTCTGCTCTCTTTGGCCCATTTGCTAATGGGGGTATGTTGTAGTGACAGGTGGTCTTAACTTAGCTTGGGATGCTGGACTGTATAGATTGAATCCTTTTTGGCCTGCAACAAGACCAGAGTTTTTCTAAGTTGTGACTTATTTGACATTTAATGACATGTACACATTGATGCTAAAGAACATGCAAATGTTTTTGTGGTGCACTCGACTTATGCCCGAATAGATGACTTGTTTGTCAGTAGACAGTGGGTGAGAAGGGTGCAGCATTTTGATGGACCAAAGCTTCAAGGAGGGGTACCCCTTTTAGTTTTGCAGTCCCATCAGGGTGCTGCTTGTTGCATGAACCTCATGCTAGGGGTATAAGACAGCATATTAAATAATTCTTTATTAGAAATTGAGATGGTCCCACATCCCAAGTTATGAAATGGGAGATGCAATCAGGTGTGAATTTCTAAAAAGGGTGCAGAAGTTAAAAACCTGTGAACTACAAGAAGAGGAACATGTAGAGTGGGAAGAGTCAGGAAGATCAAAAGGTTGAATATGCAACTGACCCTTCTGCAGATGTATAAGAGTGAGCACATCCTGCTAAGACTTGGACAAAAAATTATAGATTTGTCCACAAAGATGACAAATTGCTGACAGTGCGACTTCTGGTATATCAGAATAAAACACATATACTCAATCAGATGAGATTGGCCAACTGGTAAGGGTTGCGCAGGGTAAAGTGGAAGAGATTAGGTAGTTTTTATCAGAAGCTATATGAGAGGAAATTAATCACCAGAAGAGGATTAGCTATACCTAAACACATGCCACCTCCCTTCTGTAACTGAATATCAGAGACAGGCACTTGATATCCTGATTGAGATGGACCATGGGTTCTCTTAAAGTGGGGAATGTTCTGGGCCATGATAGCTACCTCAGGGAATTTTACAGGTGTTTCAGTGATCTTCTGGAAGCTCCACTTGTGTCACTTTCCAACAACCTTTGTTCATCTTTGGGGAAACTCTAACAATAGCAGAGATCGACATCTCTGTGATCCTGAACCCTGGCAAAGTCCACAAGGAGCAAATCATATATGTCCAATGCCATCTTAAATGTTGATGTCGAACTCTTTGGCAAATTTTTGGTGACTCACCGAGATAGATATTTGCCTTTGATGATATTCACAGATACCCTCATGTCTGGAGAGGAGAAAACACATCCAGGTGTTTTTTTGTCTTATTAGGTGCTGGAAAGGGATCCAGTAATATGAGTTGGAGCTACCTGACATTTGTATAGGTGAGAAGGCGTTTAGCTCACACTTTAGCAAATGGATTTTTTTTTGCTGTTCAAGATAACGTCAGCACAGATCTTGGGAAATATGGCATGTCTTAATATGTTTCCCCCATTTATCTGGAATGCAGCCTGAGCTTGAAGCCACCTAGACCCATTGGTAGCAGGGACCTAGTCAATGTAACAATCCTGAGACAGAGAACCCAGTGGATGACAGCCCCAGGAATCTCCTGCACATCAAATTGAAAGGGTGTGTTCTGGACAAAGACCCATCCTGTGAGACTGAGGAGTACTTGTTAGTAGGTTTCAAATCCTCTGTCATCTTGAAAAGACACACTCAAGGATACACCCCAATAATATTTAGTTATAATTTTTTATTTAAAAAACATGAAAAACAATGCCCTATCCTAGTCCATAAAATGTGTTTTCAGCTTCTGTGTCGGACATTACACTCTCAGCCTCTGGAAATTCCGCTCTGTCCCTATCTCTCATTTGTGCTGGGTTTACTACCTTTCTGGGCTCTTCTATTGAATGTTACTAAATATAACAATCAACATGTTACCTCTTTATTGAATGTTACCTATCATTGATTGCGAGCAACAATGAATATGAGTTTTCACCTTCCTACTGGCTCTGTGACACATTGTTGATTGTTGAAATGTAGGTATGAACAGTGGCATGAATCGACATTTAAGAATATGAAGCACCGACAAACGCTTAAGCTATGCATGCTGGTAACTGCTGAACTATGAAATCACACTTAAGCAAACATAAAACAACATATTTGTGCAAACCAAACTAAGTTAAATGCTACGTATGTTTATAATTGTGAAATCTGCAATCAAATATATGCAGTGTAATTGGGATTTTAAAGTAGAAAAAAACAAAGGTCACGTCAGTCTAACAACTTTACTTTATAGGGAATGCCCATCAGGGATGTCCCCTGTTTCCATTATTGCCCTAGCAATAAAACCGTTAACAGCTACTACCAGGCAATATCCAGACATTTCTGGGCTTGCCTTTAGCATGGATCATCTCAGAATTACTCTTTTCACAGCTTATGTCCTCTTGATGTTGAGCAAACCTGAGAGATCTGTGCCGACCATCCAACACCAGCTGAGCAAATTGCAAATTCGAGAAAGCATCAGGGTTTAAAATGAACAAAGACAAGTGTGCAATACTGAATTTTACCCTCACAGACACCCATGTATGATTACTGCAAGATATATACCCATTTTATTAGGCATCGGGCCCATCCGCTACCTAGGCATAGCCTTAACTAACTCCCTCTCAACATGGTTTGAATGAATTGGCCACTACCCAAGATCTGAGAATGGCTGACCTGAACAGATTGTGTGCACTTCTGGTGTTGTGGTTGGGCAGAATACCAATAGAAAAAAATTAGGTGCTGCAGAGTCTTCTGTATTTCTTTCCGACGCTCCTGACTCCAGTTGAAAGGATGGTATTATGTTTCTTGAGAGAAAGTTAAATGGATACATTTGAGGTGGGCAGAGGGCGAGATGCTCATGAAACATTATGACAGCTCATCATAATATGAGGGCTGGTGAACAGCCCAGCCTCTGCAGGTACCACCAGGCTTCACACATTTGGTTGCTGCAGTTTTGGACAGGCTTGGCTGGTGAAGAGAAGAGATCTGTGGGATCTCCCATGGATTTTGTGTGTCAGAATTCTTTTTATTAAGATTTCATTATTCATCAGTCAGCAGTGGCAGATTTTAACTAATGATCCCCCACCCATATCTGAGTTAGTTCCTGTCCAATAGTACTCACATAGTACATAATCTCATTATCCCTCAAAAGTGCACCATTCATACATCAGGAACAAACATTCCCATCGCTCTCCAACATGGCAGACAGAAAGTATGTGATATTCCACTTCCCAACACATCTAGCAGTGATCTCCATTGTCTCTCAATGTCAGTTCCTGAGTTCTCAGCTTATGTGTCAAGTAATCCATGGCCAGAATTGACCACAACCTGTGGTACCACTATGTGATTAGGGGAGCCTCTTTCTTTTCCCATTTACAAGCAATGACTGATTTTGCATCTTCCAATCATAGCAAAACCGAGTGCCATTCCCATCTACGTATGCATTTTTTCCTGGAAGCCTCAGGCCTAGAATCAAAACTGCTGAGTCATCAGGCAAGCAGTTGCACAGCAGTTTTCCCAGCCTCGTCCCAGAATGGCTGTGCAACTAGGCAATCCCACCATATATGGAGCGCCATACCCAGTGAAACACATCCCCTCCTGCATCATGGGTTATCATTTGGCTAAATGCGGCTCTGGCGCACTGGGCTAGTACTTTGTGAGTACTTTCTTTATTCTTACTACTCATTGAACATTTATGTGTGTATATATATATATATATATATATATCACGTCTGAGAACTTTATGTTGCATCGATGTGATTTCTCTTTTAAGTGCTGGTTCCCAGGTTGTTATGCAAGACCACCTAGATTCTTGGATTGCTTCCAGTAGGGTCTTGCTAAACCCTGAAATCTCCTCTTTTATGCCTGCTACTGTGGGTAACATATTTTCACATTGAATCCGGTCTCTAGTTCCTTTCATTTTATTTTCAGGCTGAAGGACCCAGTGGTATGTTTGGCATACCGTAATCTTTCTTTTTCATATAAACCAGATTTTGCTTTAAATTGATTAAAAGAGGAAAATGTCGTCAGTATGCTCTGCGTCACCATTTTATCCCAGCTATTCAGTGTCATAGCCATTGGTGCTCTTAAGAATACATATTATCTCATAGTGGTTGCAGGAAGCCTGCCTGGTGTGTGGTGAGCACCTATGGTGTTATCACTTTATACCAGGTCCAGGGGTCCCCTATTAGTGAGTTGTAGGTAGTGTCTAGGAAGCTATGGATGAGCAGCCAAGACTTATCTAGGAGACATGAAAGCTTATGCAATACTGCTACAGTCACACAGCACTTACACACATGAAAGAACCACACAGTGTTCCAAAAATAAAGCTACTTTATTATAGTAACACAAGTATAAAATACTGAATAGGCAATACTACAATAGGAGGTAAGTAAACCAACTATTAAGTACACATTAGAAGTCAGTGATTAGCATAGAAAGCAATAGCAAATAGTAAATACAATAGCAAATAGTGAAGGCCTTAGGGGGAAACCAAACCATATACTAAGTAAGTGGAATGTGAAAGACAGTTCCCCACCCAAGGACGTGGAATCAGTAGAGGGGAGCTGGAGGAACTAGGAACCCCAAAAGTTAAGTACCAGTGTCCCCCCCCAGTGACCAGGAGAAAAGATGTAAGTACCTGGTTTTCCCCCAAACTCACAGGAGAACTTTGGAAAAGGACTGTGCAAGACCCAGACAAGACTGGAATAAACCAAAGGTGGATCCTGACAGAAGAGGACCTGCAAAGGAAGGGCTCCAAGTCCAGTTCATGTTAGAGTGTCCGGTGGTGGCAGGAGCCACTACCTACCATTCTGTGGATGCAGGACCAGGTCGACAGTGGACAAAGAAAGTCAGCAGAAGAGAAGTTCCAGAAGTGATGCAAGTTATGTCCCACGTCGGCGGTCGTGATGCATTCGATCAATGGTGCTGTAAAACCACCAACAAGCTTTAGCAAATGCAAGAGTCGAAGAAGAGGATTTTGCAAGGCTAGAGAGGACCAGCAAGGCCCAGGGGACTCCACCCAAGGAGGGGAGTCCGAGGTGACCCTCAGCACCTGGGAGAGTCACAAAAAGAAGAGGTGGCGCCCACAGGCAGCAGGCACAGGAGTCACTGTGAGGCCCACTCAGCACACCTGAAGAGGAGTCCCACGTTGTTAGAGCAGCAGGCAGGGGACTGTGCTTCGCAGGGAAGAGGGCTGGAGGCCAGGGCTACACGGAACCTGAGGATCCCATGGAGAAGGAACAAATAAGCCTTGGTAGCTGCAAGAGTCGCTGTGCACAGGGGTACTGTCCTGCAAGGAGATGTAAGAGCTTACCGTCCCCCAAGTTGGACAGCTGGTAGAGGAGACCAAGGGGAGCACCCCAGACCACCACCTGTGATGCAGGATCCACGCAGTTCTGGGGGTTAGAGGATACACGCAGCCGGTCGTCTTTGGAGTTGGTGCCTGCGGATGCAGGGGAGTGACTCATACACTCCAAGGGAGATTACTTCATACTTCTTGTGCAGGCTGAAGACTAGTCACCCTCAGAGGATGCACAGCCAGGAAAATGTTCCAGTTGCTGGAAGGAGCCGGAGTTACAGATTGTCTGCTCCTAAAGAGTCCAGTTGCAGTCCAGGTGGTCAGAAGATGAAGTAAACAATGCAGAGGAGTCCTGCTGGAATCCTGCCTGTCGAATCCGAGGACCCACCCAAGAGGGAAACCCTAAATAGCCCAGGAAGGGGGATTGGTCACCTAGCAGGGTGACCACCTCCCAGGAGGGGGCTGTGAGGTCACCTGCCTGATGCTCCCAGGGGCCTCTGCCCACCTTGGATTCAAAATGACAGGGGTGGTGATGGACAGGGGAGTGGTCACTCCCCTTTCCATTGTCCAAAAACCTGTCTGAGGGGTGGCAGCAGTGCAGGCTGGCCAGGAAACCCTGTAAGACTGGTGGTAGCAATGTTGGGGGTCCTCTAAGGAGCCCCTATAGTGCATAGAATCATACAGCTAATTCTGAAAACAGTATTGGGGTATGATTCCAACATGTTTGATACCAAACATGCCCAGGTGCGGAGTTACCATTATGTAGCTGGATACTGTTAGTGAGTTACCTATGTCCAGTAAGCAGGTGAAATGACTTCCCCGTATTTACAAAGTCCAGTGTAATGGAGCTGGAGTTCTTTGGGGCACCTCTGCTCATGCAGGGGTGCCCTCACACACAGGTACCTGCACCCTGCCCTCTGGGCTAGGAGAGCCTACCAAAGGGTGACTTACAGTGACCTGGTGCAGTGACTTGTAGTGAAAGGGTGCATGCACCTTTTCACGCAGGCTGCAATGGCACACTTTTTTTGCATGGGCTCCCATGGGTGGCACAATACATGCTGCAGCCCATGGGACCCCCTGGTGCCCCAGTGCCCTGGGTACCTAAGTACCATATATTAGAGACTTATAAGCGGGCACCAGTATAACAATAGTCGGGTGTGCAAAGTTCTAACCAATCAAATTTAGAGGGAGAAAGAACAATCACTGGGGTCCTGGTTAGCAGGATCCCATTGAAAACAGTCAAAACACACTGATAGCAAGCACAAAGTGAGGGTAACCATGCCAAAAAGAGGTTAATTTCCTACAGTGGTTTGTGTGTAATGGAACACTCCTTGAGCACCCTTGGTATGCCTAATTCTGCTATAGACTATTGCATAATCACCTTGAGTTCAGCTGCTTCATAATACTTCCATAGGTTAGGAAGAGCTGTACCCCTCTGCAATTTAGGCTGTTGTAGTAAATACATAGTAATCTTCAATTTATCTTTATTCCAGATACATTTAATTACCTTCCTTTGCATTTGCTCTAAGAAGGTGTTATTCAGGGGATTGTCAGTGGCTGGAAAAGGTGAAACTCCTGGGCAGAATATGAATGTTTAGCACATTGATTCTGCCTATCCAGAAAATATGAAGTTGAGCCATTTCGTCCTCTTTATTTATTAATCTGCCCATGAAGGGTAATAAGCCATGAAGAGTTCAGAATCTCGACATTGGGAGGTCCTATTTTTTGCAAGAGAGTGCATATAATGGAGCTGAAGTACACATTTGGGGGTCTACTGCACTTAGAAACTCACAGGAGGAGGTGTGGTCTGATAGCAGTGCCATAGGACTTGCACCCTCGTGGTGTTTCCTGCTTGCAGCTGCACTGAATCCTCAGCAGGAATGACCCCAGTAGATTCTCCATTCAATTAGATGATGGTAGGAGTCAGGAGTGTGCCCACAGATGGGCCGTGTAGGCTGTTTGGCAACACCTAGTTGATGTGAGGCCTTCAGCAGAAGGCACGGTGCTCCCCCAATGATGGTTCCTTTGGCCTAACTTTACTGGGGCTCGGGGTCTAGTTTGATTCCCAAGTATTTAATTTATGTTTTCACCCAAATTAAGACAAGTGATGTCTCAAGTCACATTATCACTTAGTTTTCCCTTGACAAGTTGAGAATTTCTGATTTCTCCAAGTTTGTATTGTAGCCTTCCACTGTTTCAAACTCTTCAAGTTGGCGGTTCACTGCAGACAGGGGACTCTCCAGTTAACATAATGTTAAAAGGGTATCATCTGCATATAAGATAATTTTATTCTAATCTGGCCCAAATCGAGTCCCTTCATCATCTGGGGACTTTTGAACCAGACATGCAAAGGGTTCTATGGTCAGCTTAAACAATAAGGGAGACAGTGGGGCATCCCATTCTGGTACCTTGTTTTAGGTGTACTAATAGTGACATTTCTTCATTAAAATAAATAGTTGCGTTTTAGGATTTGTAATTTGTTAGAATCATCTTTAGGTATTTTGGGCCAGTGCACATCTGGAGCACCATATTAGGTAAGGTTCAATCCACCCGATTGAAAGCTTTCTCCATGCCAAGAGACAGGAGAATTGCTGATAGCTTGCTTTTGCCTAATGGGTTAGGTGGCTACCATGTCTACCACCAACAACAGTGCTGTGATAAGGATCATTCCATTCAGGCCGAATGTGATTTCATTGTTTATTTTAAAAAGTATCTTTGTCTCTATATTAAGGAAGACAATAGGACTTCATGAAGTACAGATGTTCTTTTATTATTCTTTCCTGGTTTGGGAATTACCGTATTACAGTAATGATCGCCTCTTGCTAGAAAGCTGACACTTCCCCTGTTTACTCACAGTGGTTAAACACATTGGTCAGTTTGGGAGCCAATTTATTAATAAGCGTTTTTTTTAAATTCCTCAAAACAGCCTAGCCCAATAGCCATATTATGTTATTATGTTTAAGTACAGTTATCGCTTTCCTACCTTCTTCTTATTTAATCATAGTTTTCTTTCTGAGTGGCTGTAGTTTTGGTAGTTGTTCATTTTTTATATAGTCTTGTTGGAGTGTAATTGAGTAATCTTCCCTGGTGTACAGAGCAGAAATCTACATAATTCTTCCAATGTATCCCCTTTTCTTACCAAAGGTCTCCCTTTCACAAACATTATTTCCTTAATGTAGTCTCTCTCCTTCTTTGCTTGGAGTAGTGTAGCTAACTGAGCGTCCACCTTATCTCCCTCTGATATATCCTCTGCCTTAACTGCAAGAGGATTGATTCTGCTGCATTAGTAGAGTCTGTTCTAAGTTGGTCTCTAAGCACCAACAATTTACGCCTGAGCTGTATTGAAGGATGAGCCCTGTACTCCATCTCTGCAGCCCTTCCTCTTTGGGTGCATGATTTGATGCTGGTATATCGTACCAATATCTGCTGCTATTATCTCTGAGGCCAATGCATTGCTTAAAAAAAGGTAATTGATTCGAAAATGAGATTGATGTACATGTGAATAAAATGCACATTTAGCCTCATCCAGTTGTAATTCCCTCCATATATCTCTTATACCTTATTCTTTGAGGGCTCTCTTACTTTGTTTAGATTAAGTACCTCCTAGTCTCACCCCCTTGTTTGACCTGTCTTGCTGTGGTCACTAAACTGTGTTAAAATCTCTTGTAATTATAATTTCCCTTTTTGCAAACAATATTAGGTTTTGCGAAAATTAATTTGGAAGACATCTCGCATCACATATGGCTCGGGTCATAATAGTGGTTCTTGTTATTGCCTTATTGCGTAGTGTGCATTTTGCGTATCAAGTACCTATTGTCTTTGTCTATATTTTTATCCTTATGTATAGATGGATGATCTCTTTTAATAAAGCTTGCCACCCATTGTGTTTAGTCCCTGCTAAAAGATAGTTTGCCAGTCAGTCAAAAATCTTTGTTCGGTCAGAATATGACTATATCAGCACAGGATAAAAGGTACATTTTCAATCATTTATAAACCTAATCAGTAATTTGTCATATGCTTTCAAGGTAGTATGCATTTGTGTATCCTCTGTGTCTCATCCTGTGTTGATCGTTCTCTTTAAGCATGTTTCCTGCAGACATATATTTTCTGGTTACTGGGCTTTCAGATAGCTCCAAATAAAGGTTCTTTAAACTGGCAAATTAAGCCCCTTAACAGTGAGATTAATATGTCTGTTTATCACTCAGGAGACCTCACGTTCTTTTTGTATAAATGTCCCTCAACTCTCCCCCACCTCCATACCATTGCCTGTCCCAGAGAGCAGGACAACGCTATCTTCTGGTGCTTGTGGGATCAGCCATGTTGTGCCCCACCCAGATGTTTATTCCCCTTTGAATCTACAAACATCAAATAGGGGAGTAAACCTTTCTTCATGGATTTCATTGATCTGGGTGGCATTCACTTCCTTCTGGTGATTCAGTAAATCTTGCATTTTGACTCATAGGGCCCTCATCACCAGGCCACAACATTCTTATTAGGAAGTACTTGGTTTGGACAGTTAACAAGTATTCTTTTGTGTTATTTCCTCCACCCTTGGTAGTTGTTTTTCTGAGATTTTGAAAGGTGGGTTGGCTCGTGGGTTTGTAGTGCTGTTTCAAATGAGGAGGCAGGCCAGCCTCTGCTCGTGGCTCCATGGAGAAGCAGTCAATCCCCTCTAGTGCACTTATCTCTCTTAGTCTCTATGAGGGTTTTTAACTTCTCTTCCTCAACCCCCTAACCCAACCCCCCCAACCTCCAAAGGATGTTGGAGCGGAGGTGCCTGCCAACACAACTTCTTTGAGAGTCTGTTGTGGGCACCTGTCAGGGGCTTGCCTCTGCAGCAAATCTGCACGCGCCATCATGAGCCACTCGGCAAACAGTTTACCAAAGGCTTGAGGCTTACAGGACGCTGCACCACCACCCATGTACGTCTGTAGCGAAAGTCTGGGCCCCGGTGCCGGCAAAGGATTCCCTCAGGTCTACCTCCACAGCAAAACCAGGCCACGTATGCCTTCTTGGGATGTGCATTTAAGCTAATAAGGCATCAATGTGGGAGCCCCCACAGCCCTTCTGCGGGCACAGTTGGGGCTCCTATCACTGCCCATCAGTTGAGCTCTGGCTGTGGCACAAGAATAAACCCAGGCTGCACATGTAGAGGACTAATTGTCAGTCTTTGTAAACTAGTGAAAGAAGGGGAGGCAATAGATAAGAAAATCTACCAGAAAGCGTGAGATGTGGATTGAAGGAGATAGTTTAAGACGAGGACTGGGGCCACCTTTGGGAATGCATCCCCTCATTTTTTTTAAATGTATTTATAGGGAACAATGTTATTAGATGATGTGCAATTTGTATTTAAGAACAGACTGAAATGTCTTTACACAAGGGATTAAATATATGCTAGCGGTGTACTACTGAGGTGGGAACTGCTTCGCACATTTAGTAGATATGTGTAAAATTAGAGAGCTTGTAAAAGAAAGTATTGAGTACAAAGAATAGCTTCAAGGCTTATCACCTAACAGAAACACCGAGCTGAAATTACTGGGATTTGGGGACCCAGGAGCAGATGAAATGACGAGCCAATAGAGTTTTGGCAGACTATGGCCCTCATTCTGACCTTGGCGGGCGGCGGAGGCCGCCCGCCAAAGTCCCGCCGTCAGGTTACCGTTCCGCGGTCGAAAGACCGCGGCGGTAATTCTGACTTTCCCGCTGGGCTGGCGGGCGGTCGCCTTCAGACCGCCCGCCAGCCCAGCGGGAAAGAGGCTTCCACGATGGAGCCGGCTCGGAATCGAGCCGGCGGAGTGGAAGCTGTGCGACGGGTGCAGTTGCACCCGTCGCGTATTTCACTGTCTGCGCAGCAGACAGTGAAATACATGTAGGGGCCCTCTTACGGGGGCCCCTGCAATGCCCATGCCAGAGGCATGGGCACTGCAGGGGCCCCCAGGGGCCCCGCGACCCCCCCTACCGCCATCCGGATCCCGGCGGTCGGACCGCCGGGATCTGGATGGCGGTAGGGGGGGTCGGAATCCCCGCGGCGGTGCAGCAAGCTGCGCCGCCGTGGAGGATTCAATGGGGCGGCGGTACACTGGCGGGTGCCCGCCAGTGGTGCCGGTCCGACCGCGGCTTTACCGCCGCGGTCGGAATCCCCATTGGAGCACCGCCGGCCTGTCGGCGGTGCTCCCGCGGTCCTCCGCCCTGGCGGTCTTTGACCGCCAGGGTCAGAATGAGGGCCTATGTGTTATTGCAGACCAGCTCAAAGCAGCGCCTGGAGAACACCAGACCTATCCCAGCTTGTAAAATGGTACTATAAGGTGTTGGCGGCCCTAGCCACGTAAAAGCTTTCTTAACTGATAAAATGACACAAGGACTTTCTTTCGATGTGCAGCGGTTGATTGACCATTTCCTTTCATTGGATACTAATCGTATGCTACCAGTGCATATGCGTGTGCTGGATCTGCAGTACTTGATATGGGAGCTAGAGTGAACGCAATTACTCAGTCAGCAAAACCCAGTGCAACCTTGGATGGGGGTTGGTCTCATTACGTTTTGGGGGGTTGGGGGGTGGTGGTTAGGCAGTGTATTATCACTAGACGTTGATCAGAAGTAACCTATCTGAGGTTAAAATGATGTCCTTTTGGTCACCATCCTTTTGAAAGTGATACATTTACGAATGTGGTGTCACAGTCTTGTAGACTGATACGTAAAACTTTCTAATAAAATGCTTCAAATATGAAAACAAGATGATTGGCAGGATGGCATAAAAATCTCAGCTAGAGGAATTTGATTGGGGCCACATTACTGTCTATTATTTTTAACAGAGTAGACCAGAAAGTTAAACATTGATAGAATGATTCTGCATTTCTTGTGGTGACTAGCACTGTGAATACCATGAGGAGCAGAGGGGATAATCTGACATCACTGGGGTACAGAATGGATAATCTAACATTAATGAGTGAACTAGAGCCCCTGGAGCAGCTTGCAGAGGTATGGGTGAAGGGCTACATGTAAAAGGCTGGCCAACTGGGGGATCCTCCTTTTAGGTTAGGGAAATTAATTTGTTAATAGATCCCTATGTACTGCCAATCGTGAGTATGTAAAGGCTCTGTGATCCATTGATATATTTTGTTGCAAATCCCAGAAAGGAGAGGGAACTCCTTTCACGTCACCTCCGACTTATGATTCATAATGGATCGCAAAAGCTCTTTTATGATACGTCAGAAAGACTCCTGACTCCTAAAAGGGCTTAAGTACATTGTAAAAAGGTGTATTGTGGTCACAAACTCTGTGTTTTTGTGAATCCCAGGCTTTGCAACTGCAATATTATGAGAGACCCTTGGTGTTCAAACAATAGTTATCATTTTATCAATCTCAGAAGTAGTCAAGAGTGAAACATGCCATCTAGAACCATAACTGGTGATACACAAAAAAATCTACGAAAGTATACCCATTCTGCAGGTGCTATATGAACATAATCATAGGAGTAAGCACTATATAAATACAATTACAAAAACAATTACTTTGAAGTTGCTAATTTGTTTTTTGATTGATACGTCTTCACCTTGTAAATATTCCCTAGGTGTTAGACCGGATCTGGCAATTTTAAAGGAGTACTCTTGCGCACTGATAGGTGGTGTTGTGCGGCTTTGCACAAATGTCATTCTACTATGGAAGTGAGGAATGGAGTCACATTTAAGCACCACCTATGTGACCTGACGTCCGTTCTTTTCCTTCTGTGCCTTCATACCTGGATTCATAGCTCTTTCTTTCGACTTTGACGAGTCTTTCTTTTTCAGAGTGTTACTTTTTTATCACAATACAAAGGAAATATGTCTCCTAAAATAACAGGGTTTAAACCTTGTAGGGACTGTTTCAAACTGGTCCCTATGAGGCATGACTGTGGTGCCTGGGGCTGAAGCACAATTCTGGAGCCTTCAGCGACTGCCCCCAGATGAATCCAAAGGCCACAAGGCAAAGCTCTGTGTTGCCAAACAGTGGAGGGCTCTGCACTGCGACTAGTTGAAGCCCAAAGGAAGGTCCAGTTCCCACTCCTTAAGTCGATCCTGCAGCAGATCCTCATTGCAGTTGAAGATTTCAGGTAAGTTGAAGCTGAAGCTCAAAAAGTCCAAGCGACAATTGGCCCTTCCCTTCACTCCCAGAATTTTCGAGTCTGTTTGTGACATTGCAGCAAGTAGAGGACTTAAGGGAGGCCATGTTGTGCATTAACAGTACTTTACCGGTTCACTCAGGTGTGCCTTTGGGACCAAACATCCTCAGGGTTTCCAGTCGGGCTCCCGTTGGCAGATCTGCCTTCGCTACCTTCTGCGCCCCTTGAACCCACATTGGGTTCAGCACCAACTTCATTTCTGGCATTGCCCTCTACATTGGGTCCCTTTGCATTGATGCTGGTGCAGAAGCCACCAATGCCAAAGGAGGATTTGCAGCCTATTGTGCTGTCCACTTCAAGCAGAATCTACCATGACCTCAACAGGGCCATGCTGGCTCCCACCAG
The DNA here is from genome assembly GCF_031143425.1 of Pleurodeles waltl. NCBI lineage: Eukaryota > Metazoa > Chordata > Amphibia > Caudata > Salamandridae > Pleurodeles > Pleurodeles waltl. The sequence continues at coordinate 363,003,303 of NC_090436.1, read as the reverse complement.
AGCACAGCCATTCAGCAATCTCTCTGTTTCTGACACTTTGCCCTTAACATGCTGTAGGACCCAAACTTTGCATGTCTTTTTGGCACTGACTTGAACCATGAGAATTTTAATGAGCTGGATGATTATATCTCCTAAAATGACGAGGAAATCTGGAATGAAAAACTCCCACATACCAGTGACCTCGCTACTTCAGATATTGGCCTTTTGTCTCCTCCTTGTCCTGCTCCTGAGGAAAAGACCTCCTTTGCCATTTTTATGAAAGAAGGCAGCATAAGTATTAGACCAACAGCTTCCAAATCTGGAGGTAACGACTAATGTTCTGACAGAGGTACTCCAGCCTTGTTAAGCCACAAAAGACTTCTGTTACCATTTATTGAGGTCCTCCTGGGTATAATTTTTGGCACTTTGTAAAAACCATGTTCGGGAACCCCAGTTAATAGGCAGGTTGCTCTACATAATCGTCCAGCTCCAGGTGACCTGTTTGGGTTGTTGGCCTCTTGCATCCTTTTAGTCACAAATACCAGATGGCACATGGAGGCTCTGCAATGGGACCTCAAGTCCCATTGGGCCCACTACCAGGGGAATCTGTTGGATTGTAGCCATATTTTGCACAAGACTACAAAAGATCTGCAGGGGTGGCTACCTAATCGTATTGGGGCTGTGCCGGAGCCCTCTCCCTACCCCACCCAGATTTCACAGTGGTGACGGGTGCATCGCTTCTGTGGGGAAGCCATCTGGAAGAGTTGTAGATCAGAGGTCTCTGGTCTCCCAGGGAAGCTGGGCTCCACATCAGTTTGTTGGAGTTGAGGGCAATGCTGTTGGTCGCTGAAGGCCCCATCCCAGCCATCAGAGGGAGGCATAGGCAGATTCTCACGGACAACACCACCACCATGTGATACCAGGGTGGCGTGTTGGGCCCTGTGTCAGGAGACTGTATGCCTCTGAAAGTGGCTATAAAGCCAGGGAATTTTCTGGTGGTTAACCACCTTGTAGGATCTCTAAGCACTACTGCTAACGCTTAGTGGTTCCCAAGTAGCAGTTGCACCCAGAGGTGGCATAGGTTGTCTTACATCAGTGGGTGAGGGAATAGGGTACCCTGGCGCAATCCTTTCCCCACCTCCAAGATTGTGCATTGGCAGCACTTTGGAGTTTCCAATGAAGCTCTCTCTCTGATACACATTCAGTCTAGATTGGAGCTCAGGACTCCAGTATGTCTTCTTGCTGCTTCCTCTTGTGCCCTGAGTTCTGAAGGTCAGGAACAACAGGGCCCAAGTCACCCTAGTCACTCCAGATTGGGCCAGGGTAGTGGGGTACCCAGAAATCATAGGCATGAACATCTGTCATTCTGTCAAGATGCCGTTCGGGAGGATCTTCTGTGGCAGGTGCAGTGCAGGGTACTGCACCTGGGCCTGCATAATGTGCATCTCTATGTTTGGATGTCATCTTAGCGCCAAGGCATCTCTCCACAAAATTGGTGTACACTAGTCGCTGGGATAAATTTGTGGTACCGACTACACTCCAAGTTGTCTAAAGTTTTATTTGTTTTGTCTCTGGCCAGTAAGGACATACCTTGGGCACTGTTAAAGGCTTTTTATGAGCTCTTTAATCTTTTTTGTGGTTACTGGATCAGACATTTTCATTTAAGCCACCTAGTGTGAGGATTTTTTGTTATTTTTTTTAATAGAGTTTGCAGCACTTGTTTCTACCTATACCCTTTGTGATACCTCAGTGGGACTTGAAATTATTGCTCACTATTTTGATGTGCACTGCCTTTTAGCAGTTGCACAGTTGTCCTTTAAGAATCCTGGCTTCTTTTTCATTGGCCTAACATTGGCAAAGTGTATGAGCAAGCTGCAGGTTTTTTTAAGTCAGCCCACCTTATACTGCATTCTTCCTGGATAAGTTGTTTTTTAGAACCTGAGCTTCCTTTCTGCTGTAAGTGGTCACTCCATTTCATGTTGAGCAGGCTATGACCCTTCTGACATTCTTTGCCTCACCTTATCCCTTGAAGGGGGAAGAAAGACTTCATCGCTTGGACCCCAAAAAGCACTACGCTTTTATATTGACCATAGGGGATCAAGTGGGTGATCAGTTCTTTGTGGGTTTCTCCATGGCAAAGATAATCAAAGTGGACCATCTCCTCATCGATTGTTCTCTGCTTAAAGATGTGCTATGCACTGGTAAAGAAGCAGCCTCCAGGGGGCTTACGGGCTTGTTCCACCAGGGCTAAGGCAGCTACCACTCAGCTAGCAATTGGGAGTATCTGTCCTGGACATTTGTCAAGCAATTACATGGGTGTGGGTACATACGTTCACGAAGCACTACTGCCTCAACATTCAGGTCCGTTGAGCAGGGCATTTTGCCCACTTGGTCATGCAGGACTTTTTGGTTTGAGACAGTTCACAGGCCCACCACCGGATACGTCTGTGGTTTCTATTCACAATGTGAGAAATATGTCATTAATAGTATCCATCAGAAGAACAGGTCACTTACCTTTGGTAACAATATTTCTGGTGGATACTTCTATTCCAATTGCAGATTCCTTGCTGCCCTTCCAATTCCATGTTCTGTGAAGTGTCTCTTTTTCCTATCTAAAAAGGTCCCATATTAGAGGTCTGTTTACTAGTACCGCCATTTGTTTTGTGCTCTGCATCCAAGGGTGTGGAAAGACACAAGCAGGAAGCTAAAGTCGGTGCTCAGGGGTGTTGCTTATATGTGGCATGTTGGAGGGCTGTATGAAAACTCCCAGATCCAGTCTGGGGCCTGAAGAATATTTTAGTTTTAAGGAATCTGTGGTTAGATAGAGCATCCACCAGAAAGAGCTTAACAGGTGGTAACTAACTTGTGTTTTGCGTTCAGTATATTTCTTGAGCATGACGGCATCCCAACATTGCAAAAGTCCCTGCTTTTTTTTTATCATTTCCAATTTCATTAAAAAAAAATGTACACCCTCTTTATTTGGGGATATGTTATTTGTGGTTGCAGTACTGGGGCTCTCAGTTCCAAAATGTTCCTCAACTAATTTGTCTTTATTATTGTTAAATCTATTCATGGTTCAAGGATAAGAATTATGTTTAGACTTGTGTAATTGAAAGAAGGAGTACTAACAAAGACAGATATGCCAATGGGAGCATTGTATTAGGTGTTGCATATCCAAAGAAAGTATGGTTCAGTCACTTGAACAAATTAATTAATAAGGGTAAGAGAGACTGTATATTTATGATGAGTGCTTGTAGGGCTCGCCACACAAACACCCTGCTGTTTGAGTGTTACACAAGTGAGCGGCCAGAGCCATCAATCAGAAATATACATCAAACACACAGGAGCTCATCAAAACCGTCTAACATTGGAATAGTCGCTTAATTAAAGTCTAAGAAACACATATGACATTTTTATGCAGGATTTATTCTTTGTTTGTTCCAACAAGCCAATGTTCAAAATTAAGGCCCTCATTACGACATCAGCGCAACATTGAAGCCTGCTTGTAATTAATCTGGCGGCAATGTTATGTTGCGTCGGGTGCAACAGCACCCGTCGCAGATTTTACTGCCCGTAATTTGGGCAGTGAAAGGTGGGACAGGGCTGTCCATGGGTGTCCCTGCACTGACCATACCAAGTGCATGGGCAGTGCAGGGGCCCCCGACACTCCCTTTCTGCCAGCCTTTGCATGGTGATGAGACCGCCATGCAAAGGCTGGCGGAAAGGGGACTCGTAATCCTCAGGGCCCTGGCAGATTGCGACTGAAGAGACCGCCAGGCTGTCAACAGGCAGCAACCTGATGCTGTCGGCGGTCGGACTGTGGCCCATCTGCCACGGTCATATTAGGGCAGTCTGATCACATCGTGAGTGTGGCGGTCTTGAGACCCCCACACTTGTAATGAGGGCCTAAGTGTCTATTAGATCAAAAAATAGCCAGTACATTGAAAAATCACCAATACGTTTCATCTCAAAAAGACTTTCACAAGGCTGTGAATTGATAACACTAAATTGCGTTACATACTACTTTGAGAAAGATTGGCCTAAGGAGGAAAAATAGTACCATTAGTTGGGTAGGTGCCATGTCAGAGGGGTGTTGTAAGAATAAGAGGAAAGTGAAAAGTTCACAGGTATATTATAAACATACGCTGTCTCTTACCATTACTTGTTCTTGTAATTGAGGCATACTCTTTGGATGTGGAACACCTATTTCACTGCTGCCATTGCAATAGGTAGCTTTGACTGTTAGTACTCCCACTTTGACTCCCACAAGTCTAAACAGAATTTTTATCCTTGAGTCATAAATAAACTTGACAACATAGAGACAAATTGGATGAGAGCGTTTTGGAACATAAGGCACCTCTTCTGTGACCACAAACAGCCTACTCCTAAACAAAGACTGCCTGAAGCAAAAATGTATCAAATTGGAAAACGTTCATGATGGCTGGAAGCCATCACGCTGCAGAAATAAATTGAATGCTGAAGGGCTTCTACACGACTCAGGATTCTGATTTTTCTGTCCTTTGAAGGCTTAGATAAAGATTTGCTTTTAGGACTGGGGTACCTCCTGGAGAACACATCCTACAGGATGATAGACAACTTTGTCAGATGTATTGAAAGAAAGCTGTAACAACATTTCACTAGAAATTAGTAGAATAGAACAAAAGTTAATTACCTTAACCTACTAAGAGCCAGAGAAAATAATGACAATATAGTTAAAGATGTATTATCCCTACACCAATTACACCTCAAAGACAAAAAATGAGAAAGATAACAAGAGATGAGAACAATTACAAAAATGGTTGCATTTGCACATATGCCAAGACATGATAATATAAGAACATCCTGTACTCCTAAAAATCTTGATGTGGTAGGTCTGTCCTCTATCCCCTCCACTAGAGACTCAGAACTCTAGTATTACAATCAATCAATCAGGGATTTGTAAAGCACACTACTCACCTGTGAGGGTCTCAAGGCGCTGAGGAGGGCAGGGGGGAGGTGGTGGGGGGGGGGAGGTGCTGCTACAGCTCGAACAGCCACGTCTTGAGAAGTTTCCTGAAGGTAAGAAGGTCTTTGGTCTGGCGCAGGTGGGTGGGAAGAGTGTTCCACATTTTGGCGGCGAGGTGCGAGAATGATCTACCGCCGGTTGCAGTTTAGAGTACGATTGCGAGGGCGAGGTCAGCGGAGCAGAGATGCCGGATCGGGGTGTAGAAGGAGAGTCGTCCGTTGAGGTATTCTGGTCCAGTGTTCTGCAGTGCTGTGTGAGCGTAGGTGAGGAGTTTGAACGTGATTCTCTTGTTGACGGGGAGCCAATGCAGGTGTCTCAGTTGGGCTGTGATGTGGCGGGTGATGTCCAGGACGAGGCGTGCTGAGGCGTTCAGGATGCGTTGCAGTCTTTTCTGGAGTTTGACCGTGGTTCCCGCATAGAGGGTGTTGCCGTAGTCCAGTTTGCTGCTTACGAGGGCTTGGATGACTGTTCTTCTGGTTTCAGTGAGGATCCATTTGTAGATCTTACTAAGCATGTGGAGGGTGTTGAAGCAGGAGGAGGAGATGGCATTGACTTGCTGGGTCATAGATTGTGAAGAGTCCAGAATGAATCCCATGTTGCGTGCGTGGTCGGAGGGTGGCGGTTCGGTTCCCAGTGTGGCAGGCCACCAGGAGCCATCCCATGCGGAGGGGATGGAGCCGAAGATGAGGACCTCTGTCCTGTCGGAATTCAGTTTAAGGCAGCTGTTCTTCATCCATTCGGCGATGGCCTTCATTCCTTTGTGGAGGTTGGTCTTGGCGGTGTCCTTGGTGAGGGAGAGGATCAGCTGGGTGTCATCAGCGAATGAGATGATGTTGAGGTTGTGGGATCGGGCGATGTTAGAGAGCGGAGCCACATAGATGTTGAAGATGCCGCAGATGATTTTGGTGGATTCAGAGTGGAATGGAGGGAGGCGGACTCTCTGAGTTCTGCCAGTGAGAGAGGAGGTGATCCAGTCCAGGGCTCTGTCGCGGATTCCTGCGTCGCTGAGGTGTGTGCGTAGGGTGTGGTGGCAGATGGTGTTAAACGCTGCTGAGAGGTCCAGGAGGATGAGGGCAATGGTTTCACCGTTGTCCAGTATGGTTCTGATGTCGTCCATGGCGTCGATATGGCCAGTTGCGGTGCTGTGGTTGTTGCAGAATCCGGATTGGGATGGGTCTAGAGTGCTGTTCTCCTCAAGGAAATGGGTCAGTTGTTTGTTGATAATTTTCTCTATGACTTTAGCCGGGAAGGATAGCAGGGAGATGGGCCGGAAGTTCTTGAGGTCCTTTAGGTCCGCCTTAGGTTTCTTGAGGAGGGCGTTGATCTCTGCGTGTTTCCAGCTCTCTTGGAAGTTGGCGGACTCAAAGGAGCTGTTGATGATCTTCCGGAGTTGGGGTGCGATGACGGAGCTTGCTTTGTTGAAGATGTGGTGGGGGCCTGGGTCGGATGGTGAGCCGGAGGGGATGGTGTTCATGATTTCGATGGTGTCGTTGACGTGGGTCCAGGAGAGCAGGAGGCTGGTGGGTGGTGAGTCTGTGGTGTCGGTGGTTGACGGGGGGGTCTGAGTGCTGAAGCTGTCATGGATGTCTGCGATCTTGCGGGTGGAAGAAGGTGGATAGGGAGTCGCACAGGTCTTGTGATGGCAGGATGTCGTTGATGTTGGAGCCAGGGTTGGAGAGCTCCTTCACGATGTTGAAGAGCTCCTTGTGGCTGTGTGCGTTGTTGTTGATGCGTTCTTTGAAGGCTGTTCTCTTGGCGGTTCGGATGAGTTGGTGATGTCTGTGGATGGGGTTTTTGAAGGCTGTGTGGCTGTCCAGTCGCTTCTTTTAGAGTCTTTGCCATGTTTGCTTAGATTTTTGGAGGTCGGCGACGAACCACAAGGCCTTTCTGTCTGTGCGTCTGTTGGAAGGATTTTTGATCGGGGCGAGAGTGTTGGCACAGTTGTCAAACCATTGCCTGAAGTTGCGGGCAGCTGTGTCAGTGTTGATGGTGTTGATGGGTTGGTTCCGGGAGAGGGTAGTGATCAGTTGGTCTTAGTGACCCTGTTCCATCTGCGGTGGGGAATCCGTTGTGAGTGATGGTGTGTTGTGGGTTTCTCAAAGGAGAAGTGGATGCAGCGGTGGTCTATCCAGTGGAGTTCGGTGGTGTGGCTGAAAGAGATGTGTTTGCTGGCAAGGAAAAATGGAGTCGAGTGTGTGTCCTGCGGAGTATGTGGGTGTCGTGACGAGCTGTTTGAGGCCGAGGTTGGAGAGGTTGTTGAGCAGGGTGGTAGAGTTGTTATTATTGGCGTTCTCGAGGTTGAAGTTCAAGTCCCCAAGGAGTATGTAGTCAGTGGATGCAAGAGCGTGCGTGCTGATGACATCAGTGATGAAGTCGCTAAACTGCTGTCAAGGGCTGGGAGGGCCTGTAAACGTAGGTCCCTTGGAGGGTGGTGTTTGCGTGGGTGTGGATTTGGAAGTGCAGGTGTTCTGCGGTGCTGAGGGTGTCTTCGGTGCTGGTCGGGATCCTGAGGGTGTTCTTGTGAACGATGGCGATGCCTCCTCCTGGTTTGTTGGAGCAGTCCCTGTGCGTGATCTAGTAGCCGTCTGGGATGGCTATGGCGATGTCTGGCGCTGAGGAGGGGTTCATCCAGGTCTCGATCAGAAAGGGACGTCTGGGGAAGCTGAGTCAAGTAGATTCCAAAGTTCGAAGGTGTGTTTGTGGACGGAGCGGGTGTTGAGTAGGATGCATCTGAGATTGTTGCGTCCTGGCTTGGGGGATGGGTCGTTGGCGTGGAGGCTGGTGAAGGTGCAGTTCCGGCAGGAGAAGGGTCCGCGGGTGAGCTGCGGGGTGGCTTAATGGCAGGCGGGTGAGCGGCAGGTGTTGAAGGCATGAAGGGTGGTGGCGTCGTAACAAAGATGGGTGTAGCGGTGGTGGGGGGGGCGAGAGCCAGGGGTTCCGGGGCTGAGCGCGGTCCAGGCACGGACGAGTGCAAGCGGGCTTGCCTTTGGTGCGCCAGTGGCCGCCATTAAGTAGGGAGGGGAGGAGGAGAGGACAGCGGGGAGGCGGGGCAAAGAATGGCACCAAAAAAAGGGGGTAGGAGCGGCGGCGGGAGTGCAGCGCGAGAGAGGAGGGGGCGGGGCAGCAGCGGCAGGGGAGAGAGAGAGAGGGGGAGAGTGATAGAGAGAGTGGAGGGAAAAGCGCAGAAGTAAAGCAAGAGTCTGAAAGACCACAGAGGAGAGCGAACGGCAAAAAGGGGCACAGGGGGACAGATCCAGAAGAGAGAGCGCACAGAGAGGCAGCCTAGTAGGAAAGCAGAGCTCTCCCACTAGACACTAGGGATGAGGCGCAGGCAGATAACTGCGGGTGGAGTAGGGCATCGAACTCCTGACAGGGGTCAGAAGTTCAGAGGAACGAGGGCTCTACTTAGCAGGTGGAGCTACTGGAGGCAGAGCAGTTCACTGACCAGGTCAGTTTCAGTAAACCTCACCATACTAGGCCCCCTCTTTAAACTATCCACGTGTCCCCTATAATTTTGTCAATCATTATCTGAAGGTGTACTCAAGGCCTGCTATCTATTGCTTACTGGCACTGAGGGGGTGTGGTGTAAATTTTAATGGGCTCAGAATAGTGGTGTACCGGGGGGTTCCCTGATTGTACAGGTTGCAAATGTCGATAGAATGCATCCAACGGGAGCAATGATGGAGTATTGCCGTGATGTGGATAAAATGTAGCCCTAAATAAAATGTCCGTCACATGTCTAGGGCTCCCAAAATTAATAATTATACAATCTCCCCCACACTCTTTCTCTAACGGGCCCACCCAACCTACTCTTCGAGTTAGGATAATGTGGTGGGCATTATCTATTGTGAATAACTTGTTTTGGACCAACCCATGCAGTACTTTGTTCTTCAGAGTCCCTTGGGGTTCGCTCTGATCAGGCCGTAAAGGAGGAACATATGCCATGATAATAACTTAGGGGCAACACTCTGGTGGGAAATTAATAGTTGGAGTATCCTCCCTCAATTGTAACAAGGCTGACAGTATTCTGTGAATTCAAGACATTTCCTGACTGGGACATGCTAGTTGCTTTAGAATTTGTAGTGGATCTTAAGCCGTCTGGTGGCAAGCCGTAAGGCTTCTTACTAATAATTGTATTCTGCTCACTGGATTGGCCTACACCACAGGCCACCCTTCGCTTCTCTATAGAATTATGCCTCCGCCTAGGGCTCGAGACTAATCCAACTTCGTCTATAGGCTCTATGCCCTGTGGTGTAGCTGTGGGACCTAACTCATTTTGTGCAACATTCTGTACAACAGTTGCTTGGGAGGTAGGAGAAAATATCTGACACATAGCCATTATTTTCCCCACCTCCCCTTCAAGTTTATCCAGTTTATCTCTTAGTGGTTTAAGCAGATCATTAAAGGCAGATATAAGATTATTCTAGTATATGGGTTCAGGATTAGCTGGCATCATAGGGCACAAATCACTATCAGCCCCCTTTCTACACCGTTCATCCTATTTTTACCATGGGTGAGTGATTGACTAATATAGGGGAAGCAGTAACTGTATCCATACACCCTGAGTGGTCATCACCAGTCCTCTAGTTCTAAAGTGTGATTTGTATCAGTTACCAGGTCTATTAGTCTGGGAGGTCCCTCTATACCTTCGTTCGGTCCAGCTGCCCCCAGAGATAAGCCCCTTTCGCAAGATCAATTTCCTTTGAGATAACTCCCACCGCCCGTACTAAAAAGGAATCGATTGTTGAACAACGAGGTTCAGTATCTACCTTCTGAACTACAGTTTTCTGTTTAACCAAACTTTTACAATATATATTAGCACCCACTTCAATAAATCTGTTTGCAGCTGCAAAAGAGCGGGCATTCAATATAGGAAAACAATAATAGCATACTTTAATGTCTCAAATACTTGCACAGCAAACCTTATGGTCACACATTGTTTTATAGACAATCTAATCAAACATTAATAGACCCCAAAGCCAAGATAGTAGGCCTGCCCAGCCTCGTTCAGCCATGGACGGGCGCAGACGGGCCTGCTCTTGGCCCGGGCATGCGCCCGGCTGCCTCCCGCACGTGTTCCATGCAGCGGAAGCGCAAGTCTTAATTTATGTGCCCTCATGTGCTGCAGAGCATCGTAGGCGGCCTCCTCCCGCCGGTGTGCCAGAGAGGTGTGGTCTGGTTGAGCCCTTCGCGCCCTGTGACCAAGAGCAGAGTGTTGCATGCAGCTGAAGCACAAGTCTTAATTTATGCACCTTCAGGCGCTGCAGAGCGTCGTAGGTGGCCTCCTCCCATCGGTGTGCCTGGGAGGTGTGATCCAGTTGAGCCCTTTGCCCCCTCCACTCTTGCCTCGGAGCTCCCACCTCACCCACTGTGGGAAACGGATGAACTGTTTCACTACTGAGTCACCGGAGGCAGCTGATTAAAGCATTATTGTTTTTTAAGGGTGAATTTACGTCCTCTAATTTATGCTTCCGGGTCCTTTGTGGCCGCACCAGTATAGGACACTGATAAGTTCCGCTCTGGGCTGTGAGTATAATAATAATGTCCGGGTCAGCGGAGGCAATGTCAGCACATCAACACATATTACGCTGCTCCTTTCAGGTATGCCTTTGGAATCACTTCCTGGTCAGCGGCGGCAGAGTCAGCTGCGAGCGCTCTCCAGTCCCAGCCTCCCGCAGAGGAGCAGGTTAAGCAATGATGACACTTTTTCAGTTTCCTGTGAGTTTCTGCCTCGTTTACAAGTCCATGCTAGCTCTGAAAAGCCGATAGCCTTCACTGAGAATGTTTGCTGTTCAGCTTGCTTGAATTAAAGATTACTTACCCCTGGTCGTGTAGCCTGTAGGAATTCAGTCTCTTAGTCCTTTGCGGTCGACTAGAGCAAACTCTGCAACTTGACAACAGCACAGGTAGAGGCCTGTGGTGATCGAGTGCATTCAGTGTGAGGCCATCAAGGAGGCCAAGCATAGCGGTTGCCCAGGTTAGTCCAGTGTCAGTCAGCAGTCCTGGTAGTACCATACAGATGTTGATTCAGCAGTTGCCTCAACATTGCTGGTGACACTGTCAAGGCAGGATTAGCCCCGGACCGAGCTGATGCAAATACCACAGCAATTGCAACCCGATTGGGCCTACCCGAACACCACAGTATTTTCAGCTCCGACTGGTCAAATGCGACCATCAAAGCAGAGCTGATGAGGAGAAGCATGTTGACATTTCATGGTTCTTGCTAGCTGTAGCACGGGCTGCTCCTTTCATCGCTCTCAGGCACTCCATTTTCTCTGGGTGTTTCTCTAAATAGGAACATGCTGGGCTTCTCCTGCACAGTCCCTCATCCTGTAGGGCAGAGTCCTTCTCTCTCTCAGGCTTGTAGGCACGAGGCAGACCCTCAGCTCCTCCAGCAGAAAGTGCAGACTTCAGATGATTTCCCCTAAGCTCTGTAAAACTGGATATCTGATACGCACCAGCGCTGATCACACAACAGTCCTTCGAGGACTCTGCTGAGCACTCCCTTCATTCCTCATGAATAACTTGGTATGGTTTAGGTTCCACTTTTATACATGTTTTCTAGATACAGGATGGTGGATCGACTATCTCAAACCTGAGCCCCAGTTCGGGATGGTTTTCTTTAAAGTATCCTTCTCAGGCTGCTCTCCATACACAGTTGTTTGTGTAAAGTGATGCTTCTCACAGCAGTTTACAATGGGACTGTCTCCCAACTAAAACACCCTCAACATGGCAACACTGAAGTGAGAGGTTTCTGCACCATGCTGTCATCATCCTCTCTGAAGCAGTAATCCGGGTCAAACAAAAGGACAGGCCAGCCCTTCACCTCTACCATCCTCCATGTGACAGTGCTCAGGAACAACTAATCATCAGCGCCTGCCTAACAAAGTCTTCAATTGATGGAATTAGTAATAGAAGCCCAGTCTCAATCCTCCTCTCTTGAGTGTCTAGATCGCCACCATCCAGCCACAGAAATGCGGGCAGTACACTTCCACTGTCTGAAAAAGCTGTCCTCATCGTCCATCTAATGCCATGATAAACTCCTAAATAGATCCCACTGGCTTCAGTACTCAGACTCATACACACACAAAGACCTACTACTGCACAAATGCCACATTAAACACACTTGACATGGACACATAATGTCCGTGCAGAGTTCTGGGCATTCACATTATATCTTTATTTGAGAGTAACAGTAGGCCACTTTTACAGTGAATCAGATCAAAAAAGTTCTGGTCATGCTATCAGTCTCAAAGTAGGGTAGGCCTCTGCCACTACCATTTGTGTGTTTCCCACGGGTCAGGGACAGTAGTCTTCAATATGAGGGCAGTCTTGGTGCGCCCCTCCAACTCACAGGACAGGTCTTAGGCATCTCATTGTTGGGTACAGGCCTATGACTCTGTGTGCACACACTGCATTAGTGTGACGCCATGGTCAAAATAAAAAGGATACCAAATGCACTCCCAGTCGTGTACTCAGGGCAGTGGAACATGCTTGGAAATCATGCAGGGAGCATTCTGTTCCCAACACTCACACACACATCTTCATAGCATGAACTAGCCACTTGGGCAGCATAGTGCTTTACATATTACAGTGTATGGTACAGGGCTGCTCAGCAATATTTAATTTTATTAGCAAACGTAAGGAATCGTTATTGCATCCCTGAAGTGTGTGTGTCAAAACGTTAAACTATATTTTAAGACACCCTACCAACAATTATGCTAACTTTGACTTTACAGGTTCTGATATGTGCAGATGTTGTCCGAATAAAGCATTCTAATTATATTTCATATTCCGATTTTGTTTAAAGATCCTGCCTGCAGGACCAGCTACACAGCTGAAGACTTTGCATGACATTTTAGAGGTAAGAATTCGTTATTTGCAACTTTGCATTTGTCTTCAAGATTTTCCAGTGTTTCTGAAAATCCAGGATGAAAATCAAGCATTAGAAGATAGTAAGTTTACTATCTGGTGATACTGCAGTATTTTAAAGAAGACAGCAGGAATGGTGCTAGGCATGGGCAGTGTGGCTGCTGCCGAAGGCCCCTCTCCTGCTCACAACCGCAGGGCCCCACACCAGAGCACCACCTTTACAAATAATCTGTGTTAAAAAACCCAGGAAGGAGTGGTGATGCAGAGCTGTGAGGCCCAAGGGAGGCCCCTAGTCCTCACAACTATGAGCTGAAAGGGCCTCAGAAATCTAATTGCTGCTTCTGCATGATAAAGGGGATTAGTTATGTACTTGAAGTGCCCAAAGGTGTGAAGTGAACCCTGCCCTGTTTGAATGAAAAGTGTAGAGTGTCCTACAAGGCTCACAACAAAATAAAGAATCATGTCCCCTCACCAGTATGCATACCTCACCTAGGATGGAGGAAAGGGAGACACGAGGATGTGGGTAGAGGGAAGGAAGAGGAGCACTGTATGAAATGTGCAGAATCATTTAGAGTCCGGGAGAGATATGAGATGAAACATATAGCAGGCTAACATATTAACAGGAATAGCTTGTAGATAGCATCAAGATACAAAAAAACATATGTTCGATGGCATCTGTCGCTGTAGATACGCATGTTCTGCAATAGCTCGCCATCTGGTGTTGGGCCGGAGTGTTACAAGTTGTTTTTCTTCGAAGAAGTCTTTCGAGTCACGGGACCGAGTGACTCCTCCTTTTGTCTCCATTGCGCATGGGCGTCGACTCCATCCTCGATTGTTTTTTTTCCGCCATCGGGTTCGGACGTGTTCCTGTCGCTCCGAGTTTCGGAACAGAAAAAATAGTTAATTTCGGAAGATTTTCGTCGGTATTGTTGCGTTCGGGATCGGCATACTTAGATTCAACACCGCATCGAAGATCGAAGAGCTCCGGTGCCCTTCGGGGTAGTTTTTCGATCCTCCGTCGGGGCCTGGTCGGCCCGACCGCGTGCTGAAGAACGCCGATGGAACGGACCCCGTTCCGTTTCTGCCCCAAATGCCACAATAAATACCCCTACACAGACCAACACTTGGTCTGCAACCTGTGCCTGTCACCTGAGCACAGCGAAGACACCTGCGAGGCCTGTCGTGCGTTCCGGTCCCGAAAAACACTCCGAGACCGTCGAGCCAGAAGACTTCAAATGGCGTCCGCACCGACAGCCCGACGGGAGTTCGAGGAACAGGAAGAGGAAGGTACCTTCTCGATCCAAGACTCAGACTCCGAAGGATTCGACGATACACAAACCGTGAGTAAGACGTCGAAAACCACACAAAGAAACATTTACAAGGCCCAGGGGACGCCACTGCCACCAGGCCATGGCTCAACCCATAAAATCGGTGACCGACCGTCGGCACCGAAAAAGGCCCAAACAGTGCCGAGATCGTCCGACTCCGGTCGAGACACCGGCACGCAGCCTTCTCGGGACCGAGAAAGTGCTGGAGACAAGCCTCGACACCGAGATGCCGGTGTGGACACGGCTCGACGCCGAGACAGCGGCACCGAAACAGATCGACGCCGAGAGGTTTCGGCCCCGAAAAGGAAAAAAGTCACCTCGGAGCCGAAAAAACACGCAGACAAAGTTTCGATGCCGAAACAAACTGCAAGCGACCCAGCTTCAGGCTCTTATACAGAAGAGCACTCGCTAACCTCCCAAATGCAGAAGCATAGGTTTGAGGAAGAGCTACAAGCAACTGATGCGGACCATACGCAAAAACGTATTTTCATTCAGCAGGGGACAGGAAAAATAAGCACCCTTCCCCCCATTAGGAGAAAGAGAAGGTTGGAGTTCCAGACGGAACAAGCACCACAACCAAAAGTGGTGAAAAGAGTTACACCACCACCCTCTCCTCCGCCCGTGATTAACGTTTCACCAGCACAAACGCCATCACACTCCCCAGCTCACACCACCATGAGCCAGGGTGACCAAGACCAGGACGCATGGGACCTATACGACGCCCCAGTGTCAGATAACAGCCCAGAGGCATACCCTACAAAACCATCTCCACCAGAAGACAGCACCGCGTACTCTCAGGTGGTGGCTAGAGCAGCACAATTTCACAACGTAAGCCTCCACTCAGAACAGGTCGAGGATGATTTCTTGTTCAACACACTCTCCTCCACCCACAGCTCCTACCAAAGCCTGCCTATGCTCCCTGGTATGCTCCGGCACGCAAAAGACATATTTAAGGACCCGGTCAAAAGTAGGGCAATCACACCAAGGGTGGAAAAAAAGTACAAGGCGCCTCCTACGGACCCAGCTTTCATCACAACACAGCTGCCACCAGACTCTGTTGTTGTAGGAGCAGCTAGGAAAAGGGCCAACTCTCACACATCTGGAGATGCACCACCCCCAGATAAAGAAAGCCGCAAGTTTGATGCAGCTGGTAAGAGAGTCGCAGCACAAGCTGCAAACCAGTGGCGCATCGCAAACTCCCAGGCACTACTTGCGCGCTATGACAGAGCCCACTGGGACGAGATGCAACATCTCATCGAACATCTGCCCAAAGACTTCCAAAATAGGGCAAAACAAGTGGTTGAGGAGGGACAAGCCATCTCCAACAACCAGATCCGCTCCTCCATGGACGCTGCAGATACAGCTGCACGGACAATTAATACATCTGTAACTATCAGAAGGCATGCATGGCTCCGAACGTCTGGATTTAAACCAGAGATTCAACAAGCAGTTCTCAATATGCCTTTTAATGAAAAAGAACTGTTCGGTCCAGAAGTGGACACAGCGATTGAGAAACTCAAAAAAGATACGGACACTGCCAAAGCCATGGGCGCACTCTACTCCCCGCAGAGCAGAGGGAATTACAGCTCATTCCGTAAAACGCCCTTTCGAGGGGGGTTTCGGGGTCAAAGCACACAAGCCAGCACCTCACAAGCCACACCGTCCAGTTACCAAGGACAGTATAGAGGAGGTTTTCGGGGACAATATAGAGGAGGGCAATTCCCTAGAAATAGAGGAAGATTCCAAAGCCCCAAAACCCCTACTACTAAACAGTGACTCACATGTCACTCACCCCCTCCACACAACACCAGTGGGGGGACGAATAGGTCATTATTACAGAGCATGGGAGAAAATCACTACAGACACTTGGGTTCTAGCAATTATCCAACATGGTTACTGCATAGAATTTCTACAGTTCCCTCCAAACATACCACCAAAAGCACAAAATTTAACAACACACCATTCCAATCTCCTAGAGATAGAAGTGCAGGTACTATTGCAAAAGAATGCAATCGAATTAGTGCCAAACACACAAATAAACACAGGAGTTTACTCACTGTACTTTCTGATACCAAAGAAGGACAAAACACTGAGACCAATCCTAGACCTCAGAGTAGTCAACACTTTCATCAAATCAGACCACTTCCACATGGTCACACTACAAGAAGTATTGCCATTGCTAAAGCTGCACGACTACATGGCAACTTTAGACCTCAAGGATGCTTATTTCCATATACCAATTCACCCATCGCACAGGAAATACCTAAGGTTTGTATTCAAAGGAATACATTACCAATTCAAGGTACTGCCTTTCGGATTAACAACCGCACCAAGAGTCTTTACCAAATGTCTAGCGGTAGTCGCTGCACACATCAGAAGGCAGCAAATACATGTGTTCCCATATCTAGACGACTGGCTAATCAAGGCCCATTCGTTAATAGAGTGCTCAAATCACACAAATCATATCATACAAACCCTCTTCAAACTAGGGTTCACCGTCAATTTCACAAAATCCAAAATTCGGCCACGCAAGGTACAACAATACCTGGGAGCCATAATAGACACATCAAAAGGAGTAGCCACTCCAAGTCCACAAAGAATTCAAAATTTCAACACCATCATACAACGCATGTATCCAACACAAAAGATACAAGCAAAGATGGTATTACAACTCCTAGGCATGATGTCATCATGCATAGCCATTGTCCCAAACGCAAGACTGCACATGAGGCCCTTACAACAATGCCTAGCATCACAGTGGTCTCAAGCACAGGGTCACCTTCTATATCTGGTGTTAATAGACCGCCAAACTTACCTCTCGCTTCTGTGGTGGAACAACATAAATTTAAACAAGGGGCGGCCTTTCCAAGACCCAGTGCCACAATACGTAATAACAACAGATGCTTCCATGACAGGGTGGGGAGCACACCTCGATCAACACAGCATACAAGGACAATGGAACGTACATCAAACAAAACTGCATATCAATCACCTAGAACTTCTTGCAGTTTTTCAAGCACTAAAAGCTTTCCAACCAATAATAGTTCACAAATACATTCTCGTCAAAACAGACAACATGACAACAATGTATTATCTAAACAAGCAGGGAGGGACGCACTCCACGCAGTTAAGCCTATTAGCACAAAAAATTTGGCATTGGGCAATTCACAACCAAATTCGCCTAATTGCACAGTTTATACCAGGGATACAAAATCAACTCGCAGACAATCTCTCTCGAGATCACCAACAGGTCCACGAATGGGAAATTCACCCCCAAATACTGAACACTTATTTCAAACTCTGGGGAACACCTCAGATAGACTTGTTTGCGACAAGGGAGAACGCAAAATGCCAAAACTTCGCATCCAGATACCCACACAAGCAATCCCAAGGCAATGCCCTATGGATGAACTGGTCAGGGATATTTGCTTACGCTTTTCCTCCTCTCCCTCTCCTTCCTTACCTGGTAAACAAACTCAGTCAAAGCAAACTCAAACTCATATTGATAGCACCAACTTGGGCAAGGCAACCCTGGTACACAACGCTGCTAGACCTATCAGTGGTACCCTGCATCAAATTGCCCAACAGGCCAGATCTGTTGACACAGCACAACCAAAAGATCAGACACCCAGATCCAGCATCGCTGAATCTAGCAATCTGGCTCCTGAAATCCTAGAATTCGGGCACTTACAACTTACCCAAGAATGTATGGAAGTCATAAAACAAGCAAGAAGGCCATCCACCAGGCACTGCTATGCAAGTAAATGGAAGAGGTTTGTTTGCTACTGCCATATTAATCAAATACAACCATTACACACAACTCCAGAACATGTAGTGGGTTACTTGCTTCACTTACAAAAATCTAACCTAGCTTTCTCTTCCATTAAGATTCACCTTGCAGCAATATCTGCATACCTGCAGACTACCTATTCAACTTCCCTATATAAAATACCAGTCATTAAAGCATTCATGGAGGGCCTTAGGAGAATTATACCACCAAGAACACTACCTGTTCCTTCATGGAACCTAAATGTTGTCCTAACTAGACTTATGGGTCCACCTTTTGAACCCATGCACTCCTGCGACATACAGTTCCTAACCTGGAAGGTGGCATTTCTCATCGCCATTACTTCCCTGAGAAGAGTAAGCGAGATTCAGGCGTTTACTATACAGGAACCTTTTATACAACTACACAAAAATAAAGTCGTCCTAAGGACCAATCCTAAATTTTTGCCAAAGGTTATTTCACCGTTCCATCTAAATCAAACAGTGGAACTTCCGGTGTTCTTTCCACAGCCAGATACCGTAGCTGAAAGGGCACTACATACATTAGATGTCAAAAGAGCATTAATGTATTACATCGACAGAACAAAGAACATCAGAAAGACTAAACAACTCTTTATTGCATTTCAAAAACCTCATGCAGGAAACCCAATTTCAAAACAAGGTATAGCCAGATGGATAGTTAAATGCATCCAAATCTGCTACCTTAAAGCTAAACGACAGCTGCCCATTACACCAAGGGCACACTCAACCAGAAAGAAAGGTGCTACCATGGCCTTTCTAGGAAACATCCCAATGCAAGAAATATGTAAGGCAGCCACATGGTCTACGCCTCACACATTCACCAAGCACTACTGTGTAGACGTGTTATCCGCACAACAAGCCACAGTAGGTCAAGCTGTATTAAGGACATTATTTCAGACTACTTCCACTCCTACAGGCTGATCCACCGCTTTTGGGGAAATAACTGCTTACTAGTCTATTGCAGAACATGCGTATCTACAGCGACAGATGCCATCGAACTGAAAATGTCACTTACCCAGTGTACATCTGTTCGTGGCATCAGTCGCAGTAGATTCGCATGTGCCCACCCGCCTCCCCGGGAGCCTGTAGCAGTTTGGAAGTTACCTTCAATTATTTATATATGTATCATCTCAACCTTAAATAAGTGCATACTTAGTCACTCCATTGCATGGGCACTATTACTACAATTCAACTCCTACCTCACCCTCTGCGGGGAAAAACAATCGAGGATGGAGTCGACGCCCATGCGCAATGGAGACAAAAGGAGGAGTCACTCGGTCCCGTGACTCGAAAGACTTCTTCGAAGAAAAACAACTTGTAACACTCCGGCCCAACACCAGATGGCGAGCTATTGCAGAACATGCGAATCTACTGCGACTGATGCCACGAACAGATGTACACTGGGTAAGTGACATTTTCATTCTTTAACTTGCAGGAGCATTTTACCATAGTACATCAGATAATATCACTGCACTGAGATGTATTTAGTAAAAGAGAGACATTTTTAAATTCCTGCCTCTGCCCTCATGGTAATGTTATTAGTAAACTAAGAGAAGGGCCACTGGAATTGTGCGACATGGAAGGACTAAATTGTAAGGCGGTGTTTACTAAATTATGCAGCAAGAAAAGGCATATTATGTGGCATTGTGTGGCACAGTTTGGGATAGCATTACCTCATTTGTTCTCATTCTTACATTTTAATGTAATTTGGGCAAAGGTTTCATCTCTTTAGTACCAGTGTGACACCCAAATACAGCAGGAGCTACAGAAAGATGACCAGTCAACCTTGACAAAAGGCTTTCAGCTGCGCAGCAACATGTGTTGCTGCGTACTTAGTAACTTTTGATTAAAGCTAAAAACAAGTGTATTGTTTGCTAAAATCTGCAGATTTTCCAGCAGATGATGGATTAAGTGGCAAATGCAGCAAATCCATAATTATGTGGAAAATGCAGCAACCGAAAATCACATATTTCCGGTGGCTCTAAGAGGCCCGTCAGGTTTTATGTGTACTCTATATCTGGGCTAGATTCATATTAAACATGGAACAAAATTCTAATCTATTACATCAAACACAAGAGGTGTTTTCACCGAGCACACCTGAAAGCGTGTATTTGAAAACGGTCTGATGTGTGAAAATTAACAAAATGGATGTTAGTAGAATAAAGGTTTTGCCTAGAATCACACCATTTGGTCAAGCAGCAAAGCTGTAATTAATCGTAGATTTTCCAGTTTCTTACTGTGCAATTCAGCCACTAGGTGGGTATTTCTTTATGACATTAAAGCTTAATGTTTTGTCTTTAATTCTTGGAGGATGAGACTAAAGTGTAGTAGACAGGCAGGGATCCACTTTGTATTTTTGGCAATTTTACATAGCACAAACCTTACCCATGATCATAAGAGCGCTTCCCAACGCACACAGTCTACTTATTTTTTTTTTTTTTTTTGGCATGGAGATTTGCCTAGATTCACAGTATGAAAAGGCACAGGCTCAGATTAGAGCCTGGCTCACCATGATGCATGGTGTGCAGCTGTAGCCACTAGGCCACATCACCTCCTGTGATGGCTCAGCTCATTTTGAGCTTGAGGTTCCAAGAGGACCTTGAGCTTAGCAGAACCGGGCCTCTGGCCTAACCTTTCAGTGAGTCCTTCATCTATAATTCTATGCAAAAGCAGCAGCGGCCGCCGCAAATTTCAAGGGGAGGGCGGTGGTTGAAATTGTGCCCCTCTGGTGTCCCCTGCAATGCCCATGCACTTGGCGCAGCCCCGTCGTGCATTTCACTGCCCGAATTACAGGCAGTGAAATGCGTGACGGGTGCTGCTGCACCGCCACATTGGCGCCGGCTTCATTAGGGGCCGGCGTCAATGTAAAGGTCCTGTTTCCCGCTGGGCTGGCGGGCGGAAACACTGTTTCCGCCTGCTGGCCCAGCGGGAAAATCATAATAGGGCCGGCGGGGGCTTCACCACACTGATGGGGAAGTTGGGGGAATGCCGCCCGAGGAACTCATAATGACCTCCTTAGTTTTGAAATTCATGTGCCATTCTTCACAAAGTTTTGTGATCTTGAACCATTCTGTGTGTCTCCTTAATTTCAGCCTCCTGTATTTGTATTATTTTACTGATATTTACTTTTCTATTAAATCTCGCTCCCAGTAGGTCCCTATCCTGCCCAGGCCATGACCTTACATCTAGAGATCATAGCTCCTGCCCTGATCTCCCTTTGCAGTATGTTGCTTAACCAGCAAGTAATTATTGACTGCCTTAAATGTGACCAGTTGTGAGAAAAGGCCTCTTTTGACATGATACCCACTACTTTTTGCCTGGAAAATGATGTGGTTTCAAACTGTAAGCCCCCTGGCCCCTGCTAAGCAGGTTCAAAGGACCAGATCTCTTTCCCCAAAACTGTACTATGTATTGGCACTTCAGCCACCCTTGTAAGTCCCTAGTGAATGGTACCCCAATGGTACTGAAGAGGGCCCTTCTAGATATACAGCACCAATTATGCCACTCTGAGAGACACCATACCAGCCTCATGCAGATTACCATCGCAAGTGCATGACAAGGTGTATTTAAAAGATGCAAACCCGACTTGGCACCCACCAAAAGTGCCATGTCCACTAACACTGCTGCACTATAGGTAAGCCATCCTTCTAGCAGGCCTTACATCCCTAAGGCAGAGTGCACGATAATGCATGTGAGGGCATATGTGTGAATTTGCAACTATACCCCTACTGTCTCTTTACAAAACCTTAAGACATAGTAAGTGTACAGGGAAACCATAGCAAGTACATATGCTGGACACTGGTCATTACAAGTTCCCCAGCTACATGATGGCCTCTCTAAATACTGGGTTGTTTGGTATCAAACAACTCAAAATAATAAACCCACACTGATGCCAGTGTTGGATTTATTATGACATGTACCCAGAGGGCACCTTAGAGGTGCCCCCTGCAAAACCTACCAGCCCTAGCATGTTTGCTGATTGGTCTTAGCCAGCCTGCCACCACCAGACACAAGTCTGGACTCCTGGGGTGACAGCCTTTGCTCTCAGAAGCCAGAACACAAAGCCTTTCCTGGGTGGAGGTGTTACACCTCCTCCCACAGGCAGGCATTCAGTCAGCTTCTGACCCACGCCTCTGCTGCAATGTTTTTCCCCTCACTTTGAACGGGAAACTGGCGGCAAAACTTAGTCAGAGTAGGAGGAGTGCCCCCCTTTAGCCTGAGCCTGCACCACCCCTCAGGTGTGGCAGACGAGGTGACCACTCCATTTCATTTTCCTCCATCTTAGATGGTATGAAAATAGCCAGTCAGGGTTAGGGATGTGTCCCCTTCTCACAGGAAGTGGTCTCAGAGTGGGTGTACCCACCCTAAGGTAGGTGGCCCATTGTCCACTACCAGGTACTCTCCCTAACGCCCACTAAATGCAATATTTAGTGGGTATTCCTAGACCTGCAGATCAGATTTGACAGACCCAAGAAAACCAGGAACAAAGAAGACTAGAAACACAGAACAGAAGTCCTGCTGGAAGAAGAAATAGGTGTCAAACCCTTCCTGCTGCTCCAAGGACTCGACAGTCGCCGCTGAGGTGTCGCCTCCTTACTATTAAGACCCCAAGTCTAGGAATATACACACTGGTCAAACTAATTTGCTGTTGGGGCTCTGTGTCTGAGAGCGTTCCCTTGGGCCTGGTTACCTGTAGGAAAGTACCATCTTGCCTGGCATGTTACCCCCATATTTCACTGTATATATGTTGTTTTAATCTATGTGTCACTGGGACCCTGCCAGGCATGGCCCCAGTGCTCATAAGTATGTGCCCTGTATGTGTTCCCTGTTTGATGACTAACTGTCTCACTGAGGCTCTGCTAACCAGAACCTCAGTGGTTATGCTCTCTCTGCTTTCCAAATTGTCACTAACAGGCTAGTGACCAATTTCACCAATTCACATTGGCATACTGGTACACCCATATAATTCCCTAATATATGGTACTGAGGTACCCAGGGTATTGGGGTTCCAGGAGATCCCTATGGGCTGCAGCATATTTTTTGCCACCCATAGGGAGATCTGACAATTCTTACACAGGCCTGCCAGTGCAGCCTGAGTGAAATAACATCCTCGTTATTTCACAGCCATTTACCACTGCACTTAAGTAACTTATAAGTCACCTATATGTCTAACCTTCACCTGGTGAAGGTTGGGTGCAAAGTTACTTAGGGCCAGATGCAGGAAATGGATAGCGACTCGCAAACGGCAAAAATTGCCGTTTGCGACTCGCTAATCGCGTTTCCCTATGCAGAAATGCATATTGCGAGTCGGTACCGACTCGCAATATGCATTTCAGAATCGGAAATAGGAAGGGGTGTTCCCTTCCTATTTGCGATTCGGAGTGGTATGCAATACCATTTGCGACCGCATATGCGGTCACAAATGGTGTCGCAGTTACCATCCACTTCAAGTGGATGGTAACCCACTCGCAAATTGGAAGGGGTCCCCAGGGGACCCCTTCCACTTTGTGAATGGACCCACAAATATTTTTTCAGGGTAGGTAGTGGTCAAAGGGACCACTACCTGCCCTGAAAAATAACCGAAACTAAAGGTTTCGGATTTTTTTTTAAGTGCAGCTCGTTTTCCTTTAAGGAAAACGGGCTACACTTTAAAAAAAAAAAAAACTGCTTTATTTACAAGCAGTCACGAACATGGAGGTCTGCTGACTACAGCAGGCCTCCATGTTTGCGAGTGCCTAGACTCGCTATGGGGCCGCAATTTGCGACCCACTTCATGAATATTAATGAGGTGGGTCATTGCGACCCCATAGCGAGTCGCAGACGGCGTCTGAGACACCGTTCTGCATTGGAAATTGCGACTTGCAATTTGCGAGTCGCTCCGACTCGCAAATTGCAAGTCGCAATTCCCAACTTTGCTACATCTGGCCCTTAGTGTGTGGGCACCCTGGCACTAGCCAAGGTGCCCCCACATTGTTCAGGGCAAATTCCCCAGACTTTGTGAGTGCGGGGACACCATTACACGCGTACACTATACATATTATGTAGAGCGTCACAATGGTAACTCCGAACATGGCCATGTAACATGTCTAAGGTCATGGAATTGTCACCCCAATGCCATTCTGGCATTGGGGAGACAATTCCATGACCCCCTGGGTCTCTAGCACAGAACCCGGGTACTGCCAAACTGCCTTTCCGGGGTCCACTGCAGCTGCTGCTGCTGCTAACCCCTCAGACAGGTTTCTGCCCTCCTGGGGTCCAGGCAGCCCTGGCCCAGGAAGGCAGAACAAAGGATTTCCTCTGAGAGAGTGTGTAACACCCTCTCCCTTTGGAAATCGGTGTGATGGCTGGGGAGGAGTAGCCTCCCCCAGCCTCTGGAAATGCTTTGATGGGCACAGATGCTGCCCATCTCTGCATAAGCCAGTCTACACCGGTTCAGGGATCCCCCAACCCTGCTCTAGCGCGAAACTGGACAAAGGAAAGGGGAGTGACCACTCCCCTGACCTGCACCTCCCAGGGGAGGTGCCCAGAGCTCCTCCAGTGTGCCCCAGACCTCTGCCATCTTGGATTCAGAGGTGTTGCTGGCACACTGGACTGCTCTGAGTGGCCAGTGCCAGCAGGTGACGTCAGAGACTCCTTCTGATAGGCTCTTACCTCTCTTAGTAGCCAATCCTCCTTCCTATGTAGCCAAACTTCCTTTTCTGGCTATTTAGGGTCTCTGCTTTGGGGAATTCTTCAGATACCGAATGCAAGAGCTCACCAGAGTTCCTCTGCATCTCCCTCTTCACCTTCTGCCAAAGGATCGACCGCTGACTGCTCAGGACGCCTGCAAAACCGCAACAAAGTAGCCAGACGACTACTAGCAACCTTGTATCGCTTCATCCTGCCGGCTTTCTCGACTGTTTCCAGGTGGTGCATGCTCTGGGGGTAGCCTGCCTCATTCTTGCACCAGGAGCTGTGAAGAAATCTCCTGTGGGTCGACGGAATCTTCCCTCTGCAACCGCAGGCAACAAAAGACTGCATCACCGGTCCTCTGGGTCCCCTCTCAGCACGACGAGCGTGGTCCCTGGAACTCAGCAACTCTGTCCAAGTGACTCCCACAGTCCAGTGACTCTTCAGTGCAAGTTTGGTGGAGGTAAGTCCTTGCCTCCCCACGCTAGACTACATTGCTGGGTACTGCGTGATTTGCAGCTGCTCCGGCTCCTGTTCACTCTTCCAGGATTTCCTTCGTGCACAGCCAAGCCTGGGTCCCCGACACTCTAACCTGCAGTGCACAACTTTCTGAGTTGTCCTCCGGCGCCGTGGGACTCCCTTTTGTGACTTCGCGTGGACTCCGGTTCACTCTTCTTCTAAGTGCCTGTTCAGGTACTTCTGCGGGTGCTGCCTGCTTCTGTGAGGGCTCCCTGACTTGCTGGGTGCCCCCTCTGTCTCCCCATCCAAGTGGCGACATCCTGGTCCCTCCTGGGCCACAGCAGCATCCAAAAACCCTAACCGCGACCCTTGCAGCTAGCAAGGCTTGCTTGCGGTATTTCTGCGTGGGAACACCTCTGCAAGCTTCTTCACGACATGGGACATCCATCCTCCAAAGGGGAAGTTCCTAGTCCTCTTAGTTCTTGCAGAACTCCAAGCTTCTTCCAACAGGTGGCAGCTTCCTTGCACCCTCAGCTGGCATTTCCTAGGCTCCTGCCCACTCTCGACACTGTCACGACTATTGGACTTGGTCCCCTTGTCTTACAGGTACTCAGGTCCGGAAATACACTGTTGTTGCATTGCTGGCGTTTGTTCTTCCTGCAGAATCCCCCTATCACGACTTCTGTGCTCTTTGGGGGTTATAGGTGCACTTTACACCTACCTTACAGGGTCTTGGGGTGGGCTATTTTTCTAACCCTCACTGTTTTCTTACAGTCCCAGCGACCCTCTACAAGCTCACATAGGTTTGGGGTCCATTCGTGGTTCGCATTCCACTTTTGGAGTATATGGTTTGTGTTGCCCCTATACCTATGTGCTCCTATTGCAATCTACTGTAACTTTACATTGGTTGCATTACTTCCTTTTGCTATTACTTGCATAATTTTGGTTTGTGTACATATATCTTGTGTATATTTCTCATCCTCATACTGAGGGTACTCACTGACATACTTTTGGCATATTGTCATAAAAATAAAGTACCTTTATTTTTAGTATATCTGTGTATTGTGTTTTCTTATGATATTGTGCACATGACACCAGTGGTATAGTAGGAGCTTTACATGTCTCCTAGTTCAGCCTAAGCTGCTTTGCCATAGCTACCTTCTATCAGCCTAAGCTGCTAGAAACACCTCTTCTACACTTATAAGGGATAACTGGACCTGGCACAAGGTGTAAGTACCTCTGGTACCCACTACAAGCCAGGCCTGCCTCCTACATTACCTGGGTGCATACTGATCCCGATAAAGACTTCTTCTCCGTCCCGAGATCCATGTTGTTCCCAGCTACATTGACACTGGTTGCAAAGCCACTGGTACCGGAAGAGAATCCAGTGCCAATCTTGAACAACAAGCCAACTTTGGCTTAAGCTCAACCAGTGTCACACTACAGAATTACAAATGTGCAAATTGTTATCATCCAACCTTCATCCCAGTGCCTCTGCCACATTATGTGGACCAGCAGAGGCTGTTATCTTTTCAGGTTTGACTTTGATCCTGTGCAAGAGCAAGAAGCACACCAGGATGTTGAAGATAATTATCGTGATGTGATGGAAATGGCTTGCTCCCCCTCACTGTACTGATGATGCATTATTCATAGATTTACAGAAAGCAAGTGGGTTTGACACCTCACCAGAGACAGAGCTTTACTCACCACTTAAAACAAAGTGCTTCATTTGCACGGGTGGTCCAGAGGGCAGCTGAGCACTATAATTGCAAGTAGCTTCGTTTGAGACTAAAACAGATGTACTAACAGAGATTTTAGAGCCTGGGCCAGCTACTTCTAAGCCCTTGCATCCTTTTAAATATGGCCTCACTAATACTTTGATGGCCACTTGGTCGAAGCCTTGTTCTTACCTGCCTGTTAATAGGCAGATGAGTAGACATCACAGATGGGCACCTGGTAACCTGGGTTTTCTCACCAAGTACTCCACCTCAGAGAGCTTCCATACAGGCCTCGACAGTAAGGTGAATCTTAACGTATTTTCAACCACTCTGGGTAAAGGATTTAAACTTTTGGCAAGGGCATTCTTCTGCCACTCTGGCATTGCATTCCGTAAATGCTGTGTGTTTGCAGGCTCGCTACACACATAGCCTGTGGGGTCATGGCTACCAGGATCTTGCTGGCAGTCCTGAAAGACCTTAGGACCTCTTTGACCTAGACGATTCACATGACCAAGTATGTGATTTCTGTAGGTCTCAATACTACAGATTGCCTGGGGAGGGCAGTCACTACTAGTTTGGTACTTTGTTGATTACTAGTGTGGTACTTCGTCGATATGCTTGGATACATTTCACAAGCTACAGGTCTCTCCCATGGGAATGCCCCTTGATGGGTCGCGCCTTTCGGATAAGACCCACTCTGCGTTAGAGCGCTTTAATAACAGCAGAGCCATGGAACGCTCAGCGGGCTGTTGATTCCTGCCACATAGTTTCTACATCAGTTCAATATCTCATTTTAATACATCATGTAAAGAGCCAGCTTCCTACACCGAGGGCTTGCATGCAAACTGAAATAGCCTTCCCTGCCACTAAAGCACACTCCCCAGTCATTTTGAGGCTCTTGACGTGGTCTGGTAGGCAGCCTGTGGGCCAGCAGGGGCATCTGTCTGCCTTTTCCTCTATTACAATGGTCACCATAGCACTTTGCCCTTAGTCGCATATACACAACTGATACAATTTTACATGTACTTCCAGATTGGCAATAAATCAAGTCCAACAGATAGGCCTTATAGATCATCAAAATGACTATGCTTTGCCTTTTCTGTCTGCCCCACCCATTATTTCTCCCACACCAGAGCAAATTTCAGACAAACACATATACATTCTCCTACAGGATGTGCAGGTGTTGCTCTCCAAGGGATGTCAAGAGTGTCCTGGACTCTGAAAGAGGATATGGTTGTTACTCTCTCTCTTTCCTTGTTCCAAAGAAGGACAGGGGGCTCAGGTCTAATCTGGACCTTCGGCCTCTAAAAGACTTCCTGCAGAAGGACAAATTCTGAATTTTTACACTGCCCTTGATTCTGTCTCCTCTGATCCCCGCAACTGGACGGTGTCCTTTGACCTGCATGACATGTAATTTGATATACTTGCCCTGCTGTCCCACAGACATTATCTGAGGTGCGTTAGGCCGGAGGATTTTCAGTTTGCGGTGCTCAATTCCAGCCTCACCAGCACTTCTCAGGTGTTCTTATCTGACTCTTTCACATAGGCTTCCATTCATTAGGGCACTCTGGATACACTGGAGTTCAGGGCTTTCCCTCCACCACAATGTGTTTAGAATATTCAGGCTATGATCTCTATGTTTCTGGCTCAGTCCTTGATCACCGTGGGAGTAGCTCTGAGGCTTTTTGGCCTTACAGCCTTCTGCATCCTCTGTGTCTGATATGTCACTTGGCACCTGTGTCCAGTCATCCCAGCACCAAGATAATTTGGCTGAAGCTTGAGATCTGCAGTGGTGGTTACTCAAAGGCA
Organism: Pleurodeles waltl; assembly: GCF_031143425.1. Taxonomy (NCBI): domain Eukaryota; kingdom Metazoa; phylum Chordata; class Amphibia; order Caudata; family Salamandridae; genus Pleurodeles; species Pleurodeles waltl. The sequence continues at coordinate 362,974,657 of NC_090436.1, read as the reverse complement.
ATAGTTCCAGCTCCAGGCCTCTCCCTTACCCCTCCAGAGCTAACCGTGGTGACATATGCTTCCCTGCTTCCCCGTGACAGGCGGTCATCTAGGAAAGGTTGAGATCGTGGGACTCTGGACTAGGGCAGATGGCCTCCTCCACATCAGTCTGCTGGAGTTGTGGGTCATTTGTCTGGTTCAGAAGGTCTTCCTGTCAGCTATCAAGGGAATGCTGGTGCAGGCCTTGAAGGACAACATTACCAGCATGTGGTGCTGCTGTAAGCAGGGCCGAGTGGAGGCTTGGGTTCTATGTCAGGAAATTCTACACCTCTTGCAGTAGTTGGAATGCCGGGGTATTTCCTGATCGCAAACCATCTAGCAGGGTTACTGATGCCACAGCAGACGACCTGAGTAGGCAGTGCCTTGCAGATTACAGTGGTATTTACAACTCAAGGTGGCACTGGGTATCTTCCAACAGGGGGGGAACCATGGCTAGATCTTTTCACAACTGTAAAGGATGCACAGTTCTCTGGAATCAAGAAAGGAGGAAGGCTATGCAGTAGAGAACCCTGTTGAGGTAGATAGCCCTTTGAATTAAGATCTGCTAAGTACATGTCACAAAGCATCCTCTGTAAGGTCTAAAAGCCTATTGCAACATGACTCGGGCTGCTGCCACTGCACTGAAATGCGGATTTCCTGCCCTTTATATCTGCCTAGCTGTGGCGTGGGTGTCAGTGCACATTTCACGAAGCACTTCTGCCTTTACAGCCAAGTTTGGCAGGAAAGACATTTTGCCCGATAAGTCTTGCAGTATTGTTTGGTCTGAGTCCATTCCACAGGTCCTCCACCAGGTGAGTCACTGCTTTGCTGTCTATTATATAGTGCGGAATCCTCAGTTGGGAGTATCCATTGAAAGAACAAGTAATTCATCCTTCGTTAACGCACTTTCTGATAGATACTGTAACCACAGATTGCTCACTGCCCACCCACCATCCTGTTCTTTAGAGTGGCCTCTATTTGGCATTTAAAAAGGAACCAAGTTAGTTTTCAGCACACTAGTACCAACAATTGGTGATGCTCTGCACCTGCGGACACCAACAGGAAAAAGACAAGAAACTGATGTCAGTGCACGGGGGTGGCACTTGTCTGCATCTCCACTCTGTCATTTCTATGGTGGTGGTGTGGAGCCAGTGCTGAGCCACGTAGTGCCATGCAGGAGCACTGGTATGGACGTTTTCTGGATCCATTTTGCCAGCTGGGAAGTATTCTAAGGTGACGTATCTGCAACGAGGTAGAGTATCCACCAGTAAAAGCATCACTGAAGGTAACTTGTTCCTTACATCTTCTGTGATAAATCAAACTGTATTTTGCTAACGTCCTGATAGTTGCAACTAGCAATAGTTAGTTATATTTTATTTTAAATACAAAGGCTTTTTTAATGAACTGCCTCATCTCATTCCACTTTTTTTCTTTCAGGAGCTTATGAATAAGTTGTTGGCTACTCCCCATGACCCATATGTGCCAATTACAGAGTCTGACTGGCCTCCTTACATCGAGCTGCTGCTGCGCTACGGCATAGCGTTGAGACACCCACAGGATCCAAACAGGATACGACTCGAAGCCTTCCATCACTAGAACAACTGCTACCATAGTCTACCTTTCCAGTATATGCTGTAGGGTCCTTTGATATACCTATTTTAAGCAAAAGTAAATTTAAAAAAAGAAGTTGACTTTCATGTGGACTTAGGTTGTACCATCAGTCGTTTTTGTGCTTATGGTCCCTGCTTTCAGGATGGTCCCAGTGACTTTTAGGTTCTCCTTTTTCTTGTAAATGAAAAGTTGGACATTTTAAGATACGTTTTCTTAAATTTGCATTTTTACCTCGAACTGTGTACTCCTCACTTTCATTTACCATTAGAATTTTAAATGTTATTAGCCAAGGTTCCGAATTGCTCTGGTAGTTTTTACCAGAAATGGTGTTGCATTACATAAACTGCTTGAATGATGCAATGAATTCCTTCTTAGTTAGCACCATATTACATCTTGTAATGGTGTACAAATGTATTGTTTGTATTTTTGCAGCAGCCAGTGTTGTTTCTCAGCACCGGAAGTCGATGTTCGTTTTTGGTCTCCAGAGTGAAAAAAACAAACATTGGTTGATGCTGCAAAACAGAACAAACTGCCACAAAAGAAACTGAGCAAAATTGTTAAAGGATGCTATTATGCTCCTTTTCGTCTGAAATAATGAAACACAATAGGACTCTTTTATTATATGTCTAATTATGAATGGCCTACGGTGCAAATGGAAATTGGACATCCGCCAATTTCCACTTGTGTGATGTGGTAATTAATGAATGGGAATAACATACAAATTCCATATGAATTACCAGTTCCAGGCTATACAAGCCGTCATTTTGTACCAGGTGTAAACACCTCCTTCTCAAATTGCACCATGTTTTATCTGGTAAAAACCATGTGGGCATTTAGCCGGGCCAGGCGCAGTTTGCACCCGATTTCTTGTAGTTCCATTTTGCGCTTTAAAGTATAATTTGTGCCTAAAAGGGGCAAAGTTGTAATGAGGATCTATGTAAAATAAACAGCATGAGGGTGCAAATTAGCAACACCTGGTATTTTTTGTAATGTGGTTCTACATTTTTCTACTTTGTGATGAAGGTATTCATTTGAACAAATTTTTCAACAATGTGTACTTACAGAGCTGTCAAAAAATAACTATTTGAAGAGTAATTGTGTTAAAACAACTGTGCCATAGCTTTGAATTGTAAATGTGTTTATGTTGGTTTTTTTTTAACGCTTAGTATGCTAAGATCCACAGACAACCATGACCAGAAAGGTAGTACAGCCACAGGGACAATTCAGGCAACTGGGTGTTAACGCTGTCAATAATTCATCTCACTGCGCTTGATTTGGACACGGTGCAATATTATCATTGACGCGCCACCAGATCCCATCTGTGAAATAATTAATACATTTTGCTTACTTGTCCTACCCCATGATCAAGTGTGTTTCGTGTGTTTACTCAAAAGAAAAGTGTTGTTTGTTTCAGAAGATGTTATAGAACTTTAACTATGTAAAATGTGCAATCATTTGGTGAGAAAAGCATCTAATAGAGATTGATTAATGTGAGATAATTACAAATATAGAGATTTGACAAGGTTTTTCAACCTTCCATTGTATTTTAATCATTAAAATAATGATGTACCGCAAAATGATTTGGAACCCATACATTTAATTGGTCCTTCGTTTTCGAGCACATAGTGAATGATAAGGTCTCTTTGTAATAAAATACGAGATATTTAAACAAGGCCAACCTCCGAAAACTAGTTTCTTGGTATCTTGTGCCCAGGGGGATGTCTGGAGGAAATTCTTAACTATTTCTTGCATTAGATGAAGGTCAGTGCACAAGAAGATATCTTGCCCAGCAGAAAGTTGGATCTTTGGGGAGTTGGGAGGGGGAGGGAGGAGAGAAGCAGCTGTGAAGTCTCTGCTCACTAGCCTGTTCGTTAACTCCCAACACCAATTATTTTCATCTGATCCAAGTGATTGCACTTAGTGTAAGCTAATATCCTTCTGTTCTTTTAGAAACAGGCTTCTTCAGTGACATTCATTGTTTGGCTTAACTACCCTTTAGTATTTGCTGGGTGGTCACTATGAAGCTGAAGAGGCCCCATTGGCCTACAGTAAGTGGGGATTTATTTTTGCAGGCCACCATGGCGTGGTTATCAGTTCTTCGTGGAAGGCTGTGCTGCCAAACTGAGCTTCATCTCAGCCTTAACACAGGAGCTTTCACAGGTACCCCATGCACAAATAGGTCTAATGCTATTGGGACATTCCATGTTGAAATGCCACAAACCAAGACCTGAAAGTACTAGAGACAGCTTAAATACTTTGGAGGACTCTCTAAGCAGCTGTCTGGGGAATAAGCATAGCAAAGTATTCTCAGCGATATTCCCAGCTTCTAAGTGTACCGAGCTTGTCCTGCATTCCCTCAAAAGTATGAGCAATTAGGGGCAAAGCAAAAGTTAACAAAGGTCCTCCTTTCCATGGTTCTCATCCAAGTGCCAGCAGAGATGAAGCACCTGTTTCACGGAGGAATCTTGACTCTGGCCACAACTACAGCCAAGGTCCAAAAAATGTAAACAAGTGTTTCAGGTCAGACTTGGAACCTCAATAGCAACATTGTAGGTCAAGCCCATGTCTTTGCCCTGGCAGCACGTTTGTCATCAGTCGTAGGACATTTTGGTAATAAACCCTTGGAAGTTGTCTAACGGAGATGGAGGGGGGATTGTGCATATACTCATGTGTATGTGTGTGTTAGTGTGTGAGAGAGAATTGCATGGTAATAGGTTTGAGTAATCAGCACTGAAAGAGTTAAGAAATGTTATTCCTCGGTCTTTGCTAACATGGCATGGAGCAAAGGCCAGCTGGTCACAGATTGACTCCTTGCTCTTTCTTTTGGTCTGCAAAGCACATACTGTAACAATGGACTGCCTAATGGCCCACTATCATGAGGCATGGGATCCTGACTTGCTTGGACTGGAAGGAGCAGGAGGGCATTTTGGGCCTCTGAGCATAGACTAGTATTTTGCCCTTGCTCCATCTACCTCCTTTTATAAGTAACCTGCATCGACAGACACACTGGCCACAGTTAGGGCATGTGTCCTTATCATGTTTTTACAAGGATCTCATGAGCAAAATCTTGTCTTAACTATGAGTCAAGTTCGCTAACCATGGCTCCTGCAGATTGCTGCCCGTAGTACGGCTCCATTATCCCTGTTTCCCCACTGCTCCTGTTCCATGCTCTCCCCTCAACGATGACTATGTTGACCGAGAAGGAAGCTGGTGACCCAGGTGAGATAACTATCCCTAAGGTGAAGATTGGCCTGAAATGGACCTTTTGACCTGGTTTGACCTCTAAGAGATGTGGTTTTCTGCTCTTGGCAGACATACTGAAAGTAACAAACTGTCAAGGGCTGTAAGTGAAGTCGGTCTGTCAAGTGCTTTTTGAGATTTCCGGTCGAAAAGGTGACTTCTCCCAATTGTCACAGTGCCATACTGCACAGAATATTATATGTGAAAAGTTGCCACGTGTCTCCTTCAGAGTGTCACTACTATGAGGAAACACCAGCAAAGGAGAAAACATCTCCTTTAGCAATCTGTTCAGTACTTGATTTAAGATGCTTTAAAGTCATCAAGGTACCAGACTCCACCTAACAGCAGGAAGGAGGTAAAAGCCAAGCAAGATACAGGACCAGGGTTAAATGATCCACAAGAAAGTTGATCCAGAGTGCACCAATAACAACAAAATGACAATAGAAGAAGATGCTATGCAAGACAACCGTTGTAGAAGGAACAATCGGGGTAAAACATATATAGCAAGAGGGCGAAGATACCCTGGTTGTCCAGCACCGAATAAATAGAAAAATTATCCCTAAGACCTCCCAGGGTGTCAGTAATTTTTTTTTTTCTTTTCAAAAACAAACTCAAATGTTTGGAGTTTGTTCTTATCAAGCAAAAAAGTGTAAAGAGCCTGAAACATGGCAGTTGGTCAAGAAAGTTTCAGTGTCCTTCAGAGTAGCTACTGTGACTTTGGCTCCTCTGAAGGCACAGATATCCCTGCTGGGCTAGCAAAGATCTCAACCAATAATGAGCAGTAGTCCAGCCAGGTTGGCGAAGGAAATGGCTTGTGCCAATGTGACCGGCCTCCATAGTCTAAATCAGGTCCTTAGTTTGAAACTTAGGCTACTTCGAGAGACCAGAGTTTGCACCTTCAATCAGTGCTGTGACCTGTCTTTGGTGATAATGGAGGCACTGAATAGGTGTAAGAGCCCAGCATCCTTAATATTCGGGTTGCTACAGCAGGAGGCTGTACTCCTTTAACATCATAAACAAGATCTTCAAGCATGCTTCTCTACACTTCTGGCAAATCAATGCAGATGCAGTCCAGAGTGTTTAACTGTTTCTTCCTCATCATCTGTTCACAGTTAGTGGAGAAAAGCAGTTAACAGTTCTGCTCTTGATCTCCACTCTTGTGGGGGTGTAGTTGGTCGAAGTAACAGCCTTGAGGCTGTGTATGTGTGCATGCACTCACTTTGAGTCACCAAAGGAAATCGGAGACCTCTGATTTGAAGGGTGGTGTCTATACATTTTAAATATTTTATTGAGAGTAGGTCTGTGACACAAAGTAACTCCAAGATGGAGTACACTACTTTATTTAGCACAAGGGTTACAATGCAAATTATTAGGGGTTGCAGAAGCACAAATGGGTGCCAGCAAATATGTTCTGATGGATCCCTGTCACAAATAAGATGAAAAGCAATCCCGATGTGTAAATGGTGTACCGAGGATATTTTTCAAATCTCTGATGAACTATATGAAGTCCAATGTGTATGTCTAATAAATATTATCTACAATTCAAAAAATTGTTTGGCAAGGCCTCACACACCTACCCAGGTGTCATGCGTCCTTATTTGTCGAGAACGAGCATAATGACGAACGGGCTTCTTAATCTATAGGAAACACTTTGGGAGTAATGAAAGAAAAGGGATCTGGGAAACTATTTACTCATCAGGAACGCTTTTTGTCTTATTCGCACTTGAGCAAGGAGGATGCAATCCATGATTGCACATTTCCTCTGGTTCCTCTCTTCCTTTCTGGTTTGAGGGCTTTGTTTCTGCAGGATATGTGTAACCACTAATTCTTCTGTTTTTGAAAATCTGGAGGCCCTAGAGTGAAAATCTTCAACATCAGTGCTTTTGCACACTTGTAGGTGGTATTGTGCGGCTCCGCGTTGGCTCGTGCCTTCCCAGAAGAGACAGGGTAAAGCCACGTCAGTTCATTTTCATTCCTGCAGCTCCAGTTTTCAAATAATTAGAAAAAAACAAAGGGCACATGGTTTCAAAAGAAAAATCACGTTTCTGCCTTCCCTATGTGCGAATTCTTGTCCATGAGATTTCAGCGTGTAAGCACCACCTGTCCTCCGAACAAATGAAAGCCGTCTGTAAGTTACCCCACTGTGTAAATGTCCTCGGAGTACGTACCTTTTTGGGAATGGCAGGGTATTGCAGACATTGTAATATGGTGGAATTGCCAAACCTTTGTGAGATTATATTCTAAAAGACACCCCTGAACCGAGAGCCGAGAATGCTTTTGTGAAAATCCAACAAGCGTCAACGTCTGCACCCTCTTTAGGGCTCCCTAACTTTGCCAAACATTATACTTTATAAATTCATGAACTAAACGGATTTGCACTTAGGGTGTTGGTTCAAAGCCTCGGGATTAGAAAAACGGGCATAGTTTATTATTCCTGAATTTTGGATCCAATTGTGGCTAGGCTCCCACCCGGTTTATGGTCTGTGGCGGCTGCTTGATCTTCTTGTGGCTTGTGAAATATTGTGTTATCAGCTAACTGTTGCTGTGCTCCATTCTGGGATTGAGATCCTCCTCACTAGAGAAACTGAGAACTTCACAGCTCAGTTTTCTTGATGTGAAATACTGTTGTTATCTGCCTCTCATATTACTTTGATCCACTTGATGCTGCTATGTATGTTACAAGAACAGATCTGTTTCCTGTGCCGTTAGAGGATTTGTCTCAGTTTCAGAAGCAACCTCTGAAAATAAAAAAAAGTTGCGGATCAATGTGTGAAAGGGGAACCCGAAGGGGCATGGAGCGACAGCACCAGGCACAAGGTCACCCTGAAATTTCTACTCCCCGAACTTTCCAGGTTGTATCATGGGGCAGCCCACATGGCTAGAGATGGCATGATGTTACTCTGCATCCCATCGGTGTGCACCCTTCTTTTTTCTGTGGGTCTGACATTAATAAAGACACACAGCAGTAAGGGTCTAAGTTTAGCTTTATCATTAAACACCTGCGAGGAGTCAAGTGCTGAGGTGGACTTGCTCAACTTACAGAATATGGGGTTTATCAGGGCCGGACTGGCCATAGCGAGCATTTGGCGTTTTCCCAGGAGGCTGGAAGAGTGGGGGCCTGCTTTGCAGCAGTGGGGGGCTGATTTTACTGCGATATCGGCCCCCAGTAACAAATGCAACGGTGCTTCACACTTGCACCACTCCCACAACGGCTGGTCCGACAAAGTTGCCAGGGCTGCTTTGGGTTGCAAGTCCAGCCTGGGTTTGATATATTATAATGCATATTGCAAATTATCACAAATGATAAACAGTCAATAAGAGCCAGTTGCTCGGCGAAACAGTAGGTGTTTTGCCAATCATTTATTCAATCATTAACCAGAATAAGATCTTTGGCTAAATATAGGCACTGACTGATGAAATTGGCAAATGGAGCATAGCATCAGCTGGTCACGAACACTTGTGACATTATCATTTCTCAAGGTCCTGCGGTTACAGCAAAAGTACAGATAGGTAAAGTTCACCACAGGCCTGTGCACCTTCTGCAAGCTTGCTACTATTGAGTGTCATAAAATGGAACCTGAATCAAAGTGGATTCCACAAGCCAAAGCTATTGCCAATCCTGTGCCGTTGCCTGTCATACAATGCCGGAAAAGGGATTAAAGTTACCACCACTGTTCACCTTCAGCCTTGGGCCCCTTCATGCACATCCTGATACTCTTTATTCAGATCCCCAAATGTGCAAATTAATGCTACCTCCTTCTTTTTGTATGCATGTTTTTAACCTAGATGGATGTGTACACCTGTATCCATGCAGATGCTGGTACAATAGCTAAGCAGCCGATCTTGAGATTTCATCCCCTGGTTCAGGGTGCCCAGTCGAATCAGTAGTGACCACGGACACACTTCGGGTTAGCAGTAATGCAGGCAGTTTGTATGGCCTTCAGAGTATTCAGCAGGCAAAGATGCTCTGCCACTAAACCTTTTATCCTCAAGAGTGATACCTTTCCCAGAAGACACAATTAAGTCCTTTTGAAATAGTCATAGGCCGACCCATGATGCTCCTTTCAAATCCTCCTATCTCGCCTGTCAAACTGGATTTACAGTTAAGTGACGACTCTGTCTTATGGTATTGTAGAAAGCCTTACATTTTCGGTTCTCAAATGCAAACCTGACTGAGGCCTGCCATTCCCTCCTGCCTGGTGTATACCAGAGGTAGACTGCACTACAGTCTTGCTGGTATAGACCTTATCAGATCCTGCTCAGTACAAAGAGAGTTGTCAAATGTAGTCTAACGACTTGGATCCACTCTTCCCACTGCAAGCAAGTTGCTCCTCCTAGAGACAACTGTGCTCCTCCCACTGCTTTAGGGTCCGTGCCTGACCCTAGACCTTCTGGCAAAACTCTTCCTGCTGTAAATTCATCATCTGCTGCTGAGCCACATTCTCTATGTCCATCTCTGTTGTCTGTTGCACCACTGCCACATGATGGGGCACCAACATCCTCTCATCACTATTACCACTGAGATAAGCATTCTCCTCCTTCTTGTTACCTGATTCCCCTGGAGGTCTGTCTGCTATCTTCATTGCTGCTCTGAGCATTTGGCTGGTTATCGGGGTACATTCTTGCCTCAGAATGGGGAATTATCCAAAAGATCAAATTGTACTGAACCTTCCCTTGCATGAAGCCACCGCTTGGCTTGCAAGGTAACTCCTACATGTTGCTGTTGAAAAAGTACAGACCATTAACTTTTATTCCTACTGGATCTGAAGGCACATGCCTATTGATGTGGGATATAGCATTCCATTAATCGGAGTGTGCATCCGTTTTTATGAAACTTGCCTTCATCTTTTCCACTTCATGCACAGACTGCCAGAGTACACCAGCATCTCCCCCTCTTTCTTCCCAGGCCTTCAAAAGTTTAGTCCTTTGAACTGCAATATGCAATAACTGAACAAGGATTTATTTGCGAGCCCCGAGGAGCAAATGCCTCGAGTATTTTTGTCAAACATTGCAAATGTGATTTAATAGTGGAGGAAACTCCTTTCGAGTTACCTCCTTTTGAGTATCACCTTCCCCATGGACTTTTGTTTCTCAGATACCACCCGCAAGAAGGTTATGCATAAATCATTTGAGGTTCACATGCCTATTTTTGACTGCTCTTATAATGGAATGGAATTTGTTATCCATGGTACTTTGTACCAGGGTTGAAGCACTTTAATGATCATCCTTTAGAGCAAAAAATGGGTAGGTGGGCTATTTCATCATGTTGCTTTAGGTTGTTTTCTTTGTTAATTCCCATGTATGGAATTCCTGTTAGACGAGATAAGAAGAAATGCTGTAATAATGGAAGAAAAAGCAATCTCAACCACAATAACAATAAACTAAAGATGTGTGGTTTAGATGCTTTGATCATGGAGGATAAGGACTATTTCTGCATGGAGGATGATTACTCAGAAGCTGATCGTCTTCTGCCACCTTACAATAGTAATGCTGATATGAACTGGGAAATGCAAAATATTGCTGGCGTACATACTTCACCAAAAGAGGAAATGTCCTTGCCTCTGGCCCTGCTTCATAGAAGGGCTTATCCATTGCAGCAGTTGAACAGACGGGCAGTGGGGGCCTGACAGCAACTAAGCATTCTGCAGCATTTAAATTAACTTTCTAATGGAAAATTTTGCAATCCTCCACAGGTTCTGCATAACTCTTGTTGCTGATCAATGAGCCGCTCCTGCGCCCTGAAATAGCTGCTTGTGAAAAACGCATTTTGGGCACAGTAGTCCACAGGCTTGTGTCAGAGACCATATGCCTACTCCAGGTGACCGGCACATTTTGACCTCGCATCACATCATTGATTCGCTTGTGGTCTTGAAAACAGGATTTAAACGTCTTCTCTAACGCTTCCAAAGATACAGAATTAAAGAAACGTCATGCCCTGTGTTAGAATTTTTGTATTCAGCAGCTTGGCTGTTCGCATGATTAATGTCTATTCCCTTTCATGTGACTGTGGCCATGCCCTGTGGCCATGCCCTTTAATGTGCTATTTGGAGAGAAGGTGAGCTTCTGCTTTGAATGTTTTGTTTGTGCCTTAGGCTTGTCGTACGCAGCAAGGCCGTTTCACTAGCTGCATTGGAAGTTCCTTAGTTGACTCATGGGCTGAACTACCCAACAATAGCTGTTATCAGAGCCTGACCACAGGCCTCAGCAAAGGTATTCCTTTCGAAGGAGGAGTGGATCTACAGGGCGTCACGAGCAGCAGTTCCAGACCCCACTGTAGGAGGCTGGCCCTCTATGTAGTGTACAAAGCTAGGCACACTGTGTAAGTGGTCCAGGCAACCACACATTGGTTTACAGGGGTAAAAACTAGATCACCTAATGCTCTAATTTTTAAGGTAGCTTGGTTGAGCAGTTAGGCCAATCTTGGAGCAGTGCAAAGCATTTGTTGTACTCACAGCATCAATCTTGCAACTCACACACTCAAAGGAATAATTCAAGACCAATTTATAAACATACCTCAGATTTTCATGTCATTTTTAAGACCAAGATAATCAAAATTGGTTAAGTAGTTTTCAAGATATGAATTTTTGAAGTTTAATAACATTAGTCTTTTTGTGCGTAATTACGCACTATAGGAATCAACGGAAACTAACCTTTAAAAATACATCCAAAATCACATAGTGGGTGTACCAAGTTCTTTTCCAGGTTGGTCAAGGTCATCTGTGGGCACACTGTGGCAGCTGGAGAAGTCCGAGTGGCTCCCTGTTCCAGTGTGAGCAGCGGGAAAAGGTCTCTGGAGCTGGTGCAGGGTAACTCTGAGGGACTACTTGGAAAAGCACTGCACAGGTAAGTTTAAAGGTGAATCTTGGGGATCCCCTTGGAGTGTTGAGGTTGCATGGGGTGGGGGGTACCCTTAGGACTCAGCATGTTCTTCAGTGCAGGGCACAGGGTGGCTGGGTGCGGAGCGAATCGGTGAGCCAGGAGCTGTGGGCAAGGATGCCCTTAGAAGCAGGAGGTAGGTTGGTTCAAGGGTCATTTGCAGGACAACGGGTGCACTCTGGGGGCGGTCTGGGTTGTTTCTGAAGTCCTTCGACTGGGGCTTCCTCCTGATCCTTTTTCAGTCCCAAGTGGACTGTTCTTTTTGGTGTTCGAAGTTAGCTGACCAATACCCAGGGTATTGGTACGGTTCAGCCGCTAGAGGGCACTGTGTCACCAACTTGGCAGACTAGCAGGGTTTGTACTCGCGGTCTTTGATGTGAAGTTTTATCCGGTTCCAGAGTTAGCGTCCTGTCAGTGAAATGGACCTCACTGGCTTCTTGGTTCCTTGGATTTAGAGTGGTGCCTCCACTCAGGAGCGAGTTCTCTGGCGATTTGCGAAGCTTTAGGTCCTCTTGGGTTCTTTATCCAGCAGCTCCTCAGCGGCGATTGTCGGGTCCTGAGTGCAGCAGGCAGGGTTTGGCACATTTTCTTTGTTGCAGCAGGTCCACAGTTCTCGTGCCTTGCATCATCTTGGTGCTTGTCTTCTTCTGTTTGTTGAACCTGATTTCTTGGTCTAGGAATGCCCACTAAATACTGTATTTAGTGGACATTTAAGGGGGAACCTGGTGGTGACCAATGGGTCTTCTATCTTATGGTGGCTACACCCACTAAGTGACCACTTCCTGTGGGCAGAGGTCACTTCCCTACACCTGATTGGCTATTTTCCTTCCATCCAAGATGGAGGAAAATTAAATGGAGAGGTCACGTTGCTTGCAACACTTTGGGGGTGGTGCAGGCTAGGTGGGCCCACTCCTCTTGTTATATGTTTGGTTTTCCAGCTGTTGCTCCCGCCAAAAGTGGGAGTTTGCAACAGGGGCTGTCATCTACTTCCAGCAGCAGACCTGGGGTCTAGTTTCAAGGGCTGTAAGCCCTTTGAAGCTCTCCAGAGGGCAGTGCACATACCGGAGGGAGGGGGTGTGTTAGTATCTCCACCCAGGAAGGGCTTTGTTCTGAATCCCAGAGAGGAGGAGCTCTCACCCCAGGGGTTCAGACTTTTGTCTGGAATTGGGAAGATGGTTGGGACCGGCCAGCAACCATGCCTGGTAGTTAGCTTTTGCAGGGGGCACCTGTAAGGTGATCCCTGGGTACATTTTATAATAAATCCAACACTGGGACCAGTTTGGATTTATCATTCTGTGTTGTTTGATACCAAACGGCCCAGGGTTCCGAGTGGTAATCATGTAGCAGTGAAACTCGTACTGACCAGTGTCCAGCATATGTATTTAAAATGCCTGCTGTATTCACTCACTATGTACCAGGTTTGGCACGGGCACAGTGGGGGCATATTGCTCATGCAGTTATGCCCTCACTTACAGTATGGTGCACCCTGCCTTAGGACTGTAAGCCCTGCCAGAGGGGTGGCTTATCTATATTGCATGCAGTGTGTAGTGGACAGGGCACACAGGCAGTGTGCCATGGCGAGTTTGCATTTTAGGATTGCACCAGGACACTCAGCCTGCAATGGCAGTGCTGGTTGCATCTGGATGCATGGCCCTAGAGTGTGGCAAATCAGTGCTGCTGCCCTCAGGGGCCTACCCTTAGTACTCCATGCCCGGGGCACTGAAGTACCATTTACTAGGGACTTATAGTGGCAGCTAAAGGTGTTGCCAATTACCTTTGCAATTTGTAAGGAAAGAACACTGGCACTGGGAACCTGGTTAGGAGGATCCCAGTGCACTCCAGTCCAAGTTGCATCCAGAAACCAGGCAAACGTGGGGGGGGGCTGCAACAAAGTGCCAGTTTCCCACTCTATGCTGCAAGGTCCGTCACCTCAGTTCTCTGATTCCCCTTCACAACACCATCTTCTAGTTGAGGAGTGGTGATCATAACAGACCACTGGGCAATACAACTGATCAGCTGGGGCTACACAGACCACCCTCCCTTCCTTCAGAGTGTGCTGGCTGGCTCATGCCTTGATCTTGAAGGCCGAGTCCTTACCTTGCTCACAAAAGGCACTGTTGGGGTGGTGTCCCTGCAAGAGAAGGTACCCAAGAAGGATGGAGGGCTTGCCTATCTTGGCTCTCTGCCTTCTAAACCTGGTCATCTGCCAGGACAAGTGCACATTTCTGTCCTTGAGCCAGGTACTCTTAGCCTGAAATTGGGGGATTAGTTGAAATAACTGGACCTCAAGGACGCATACTTCCATCTTCTGATTTTTCAAGTTCATGTTGGGATCCAGAATCTCTTAGTTTGCCGTCCTCCTGTTCATACTGAAAACAGCACCACGCATCCCTACAAAGATGCTGGCCATTGTGGCAGCTTTGTTGCGGGTTTAGGGCATCCATGTATTTGCATGCTTGGACAACTGACTAGTGAAAATTAAGTCCCAGCTCTGGTCCAGAAAGATCTTTAACAGGAGATAACCATGCAGACCTAGGATTTACTATCAAGGGCTAGAAGTCTCACGTTGCTCCCACACAGGAACTGGCATAGTGTGTCACACTGCTCAATAACCCTTATGAGAGCCTTTGCCTTCTCCTAAGAAGATTGTGATTGGTGATTCTGGTGGAAGCTCAGATAACCATCATACAAGACTAGCACCTGTTAGGCCCGATGACCTTCTGCCTCCTGTTAGTGCCTTATGCCAATGAGAGCCCTCCAGTAGTCTCTTAGGAGGCAGTAACTATAACACTAAAGTAGTCACGCACTCCTCTTTGCTGAGTTGGAATAATCATTTAGGCAACATTATGGTGCAGGGCCTCTAGTTGATGATAGAGCAGTATCTGCACATAAATATGCCAAAGATACGGGTGGCCCCATGCTTTCCATCTCATCAATGTCTGGATTCTATTGAACAACTGCGCCGCTGTCCTTTATACCAAAGGTGTTGGCAGTAAAGCATCATTGGCCCAATGGTGGCCCATGTAGCAGGCTCCTTCAGCGTGAGGGTGGATGCATTGTTGCTTCTAATTGGAGGACCATGCGTGGGAGCAACACCTTAAATTCATAAAGGTGATCTCCAGATTGTGGTTTCTATTTGTAGATCTCTTCACTGCTACCCAGAACAGGGAGAGTCTTCCGTTTTGGGCCATACATTTTCAGCTGAATAGTTTCCTTCCATTTCCGTCAATCCCACTTCTATCACAAGTCCTGTGTAAAGTGCAGGATTAGCTGATCCAGATCATCCCACTCTAGATGAGAAGGATCTTATATGCCAATCTGTTTGGAATCATCACCCTGCTGCCCATTCTCCCGTACATAGCAGACCTGTTCTTGCAGCATTATGATCTTCTGTCCCAATCCCCAGATGCAGCAGGTGCATGCCTGGCGACTTGAGTGGTGTCAGTTGGATTAATTTTGTCTTCCTGATGGGGTTGCAGACATCTTCTAGCTGAGGATTCCTTACCTTTGAATTCTTCCCAGGCATCAGACTGGATTTGGAAGATTTTCGTGAGCAGTACCCCCGCACGCCAATAGGTGCCAGCGATTGGCTCTGCATCCGTCATTGGCATCATCCATGCCAAAAATGACATTGCAGATCCTATGTAGGCGTCACTGAGACGTGTCAATGTCAGTTCTTTTCTTTCCACACCAGCTAGCGTTAGCCCAAAGAGGGCTACCCCTCAGTCAATTTTTGACTGGTCTTTTTCGAGTTTTTGTCTAGCTTTTGTCAAGACTTTTCTTCTTGTCTGCCGAGAGATGTCTTCTAGGAAGATAGGTTTCAAGCCTTACAGATCCTGTCATCAAGCGATGTCCCTGACGGATCCGTACCTCGTGTGTTTGTGGTGTTTGTTGCGTGGCCACAACCCGAAGTTATGCTCTGAATGTTGGGCCATGCATCTGAAGGCTTTGAGGGAGCAGTCCCTAAAGCTGAAGGGGACCCGGCTAGCGATTCTGCACAGGATGAGGTCTCAGTCGAGAGGAAGGCCCTGAGACTGGTTGCGGAGTCCGAAGTCCTCGTCATCCTATTCAAAGTCCTCTGGCAATTGGGTAAGTCAAAACACAAGAAAAAATCCAACAAGTCAAATCACTCGTTGAATTCTCCTCGTCCGTAGGCCGACGAGACAAGGAGTGTTGATGCTCTAGGCCTCGTTCTGTGGAACCAATGCCTGGTTCAATCTGCGCCTCCCCAAATTTCCAGGAGTCAGAGCCACTCCTGCCAAATTCAAAGTGTTTTAGGAGGTCATGCGCCTCCTTTTGTTTGGCAGTCCAACCCTGCTGGAATGCCTCCTTGCCATGCAGTGTTAGAGGGGGCCTTGGGTTCTGTACTGACGGCTCTGGCCCTGGCGCTGAGGGGCTCTCAGGGATCGAGTCCTGGATCCAGACCGCAACCGGTCATACCACCTCAACCTTCTACGAGGCTGATCCCAAAGCCTACTCTCCTGGCACCGCCCACCAGTGGCACCGTTCCCATTGTAATCCCCCACTACAACACCGAGCCGGATGGGTGTCGCACAACACCGACTTTAGCGTCTGCAGGAGCTTTGCCTCTTCGCTCGGATCCTGAGCCCCATTTCTCTGGGATAGGCCTCAGTATGAATGGGAGGGATGGCTGGATTCCTTAGAATACCAGCCTTACAAATCTGAAATGAACTGGAGTGAGGACTTGTGTGAATCCAGCAGACTGGACACTTCTCCAGCAGGCATGCTTTTTTCCCCTACCATGGCTAAGGAGGAAGGAGCTTCCCATGCTATGGTAGTGAGGAGGGTGGCTCAGGCCCTGCACCTTCAACTGCCCTTGGTGGGCGTCAAGACTAATCTCAGGCTGCAACCAGGAGCTTCCACTTCATAACCCTTGCTCCCATTCAATGATGTCAACATTGACAACCTACTGGGTACCTGGTTCAAACCCAGCACAGGAGTGTCAGGTTTACGTGGGCACATGGTCTTAACCCTGTTCTCTCCGGTGTTCAACCCACTGCTGCGCGTGTTTGTAGTACCCAGACTATGGGGGTCATTCTGACCCTGGCGGTCGGTGATAAAGCGGCGGCCAACCCGCCAACAGGCCGGCGGTCAAAAAAATGCAATTCTGACCCTGGCGGGAACCGCCAACACAGCCCGCCGCATAAACACTCCGACCGCCACGGCGGAACAAACAAACAGCGCGGCGGTCACCGCCAACAGCCAGGCGGCAGACAATGTACCGCCCACCCTATCACGACCCACCAATCCGCCACCTTTTCCGGGGCGGGAGCCCCGCCGATAAAAACACGGCGGAAACAGACATTTCCAATGGAAAACGCTCACCTCGAGACACTCCACGCGGAATCCGGACAGCATGGAACCCGAATTGAACATCATACCTGCTCTCGTCTACCTGCTCATCTACCACGAGTACGAACTCCGGCGCAGACGTCAACGGTGAGTACAGCACCTACGACACACGGGAGGGGGGAGGAAGAAAGGTTACGGGCATACACATATGCGACCCCCCCAATATGTACACACCAATGCAGAGCAGGAAGTCACAGTGACACCACACAAAGACCCTTTAAAAATACAATGACACAACCAAATTTGGAATACATTTTCATGTACAAAAAAAGCACCTGGAAATAATTGAGCAACCGTGAAAAATATTTACAAAAACCAAAAAGATATACACATCAGTGTATCACTGAAGTAACAAGTCCTGCACATCCTACGAATCTAACATGTCCGTGGGCCAAGGTTCTGCGAAACAAGGGCAAAGCCCACACACGAGACCTGATTCCTTTGGAGAGAACACTGCAGGGGCATCTGATGTCAAAACTACAGGCACCTCAGGGGGAAGGGAAGGGGGGGCCACCACAGCCACATGAGTCCACGACGCCAGATCCACGAGGAGCCACCATGCCCACTGTACCATCCTGGGGAGTGCAAAGCCACAGTCTCTCAAGTCTCTGCAGTGGGTGGGTTGCCCACTGGACCATCCTGGGGAGTGCAAAGCCACAGTCTCTCAAGTCTCTGCAGTGGGTGGGTTGCCCACTGGACCATCCTGGGGAGTGCAAAGCCACAGTCTCTCAATGTCTCTACAGTGGGTGGGTTGCCCACTGGACCATCCTGGGGAGTGCAAAGCCACAGTCTCTCAAGTGGATTACAGAGTCCACTGGTCAAGGAGGAGGCATGGTGGGCACAGTGAACCATAAACAGTGCCTGAGACGGCGGGACCCAGCGCAGCGGTGCATGACATGGCGATGTCCAGCGGAGCGGTGCTTGAGAGGAAGGGCCCAGCGGAGCGGTGCTTGACAGGAAGGGCCCAGCGGAGCGGTGCATGAGACGGCGGGGCCCTGTTCAGCGGTACCTGTCTTCACGGTGGGGCCCTGTTCAGCGGTGCTCTTCTGCACGGCGGGGCCCTGTTCAGCGGTACCTGTCTTCACGGCGGGGCCCTGTTCAGCGGTGCTCTTCTGCACGGTGGGGCCCTGTTCAGCGGTACCTGTCTTCACGGCGGGGCCCTGTTCAGCGGTACCTGTCTTCACGGCGGGGCCCTGTTCAGCGGTGCTCTTCTGCACGGCGGGGCCCTGTTCAGCGGTACCTGTCTTCACGGCGGGGCCCTGTTCAGCGGTGCTCTTCTGCACGGCGGGGCCCTGTTCAGCGGTACCTGTCTTCACGGCGGGGCCCTGTTCAGCGGTACCTGTCTTCACGGCGGGGCCCTGTTCAGCGGTGCTCTTCTGCACAGCGGGGCCCTGTTCAGCGGTACCTGTCTTCACGGCGGGGCCCTGTTCAGCGGTGCTCTTCTGCACGGCGGGGCCCTGTTCAGCGGTACCTTTCTTCACGGCGGGGCCCTGTTCAGCGGTACCTGTCTTCACGGCGGGGCCCTGTTCAGCGGTACCTGTCTTCACGGCGGGGCCCTGTTCAGCGGTACCTGTCTTCACGGAGGGGCCCTGTTCAGCGGTACCTGTCTTCACGGCGGGCCCTGTTCAGCGGTACCTGTCTTCACGGCGGGGCCCTGTTCAGCGATACCTGTCTTCACGGCGGGACCCTGTTCAGCGGTACCTGTCTTCACGGCGGGGCCCTGTTCAGCGGTGCTCTTGCAGTATGTCAAGGGAGTCATACCTGGCCTGGACACCCTGCTCACTCGCCCTCCGACCGTGCTGTGTCAGGCCCCTTCGGGGAGTGAGTCCTGGGCCCTTTGGTGTCGTCCCTTGCAGCCGGGATGGGGCTTGTGGGGCCCTCCTGCTCCGCGCTCCTGGTGGTTGTCCTCTCCGCCCTGCTGTCCTTCCGCTCCTTAGATGGGGCTCTCGGGCCCTTGCCTCCCCTGGCTGCTGTGGCCGGTGAAGTGGCCGGAGTCACCTCCTTGGGGGCAGCCGTCTCTGTCCGCTCACGGCGGCCCTTCAATTTCCGGGTCCTCTTGCCTGGGGGGGGCTGGCTGTCCCCTTGCTGCTCACCGAAGTGTTACTGCCGCCAAAGGGTGGACTCCACATGCCATGCACCACTTGCACTGTAGTAGTTGGGCTGGTGGTGGCTGAGGTGCCCTTGGGACTTTTCCCAGTTGGAGGGGGTGGGTCGGGGGAGGGAAAGAGGTCAAAACTGGAGAGGTAATTTTTCTTGGGACCAAGGTAAGGGGTAGGAGTAGTGGTGAGAGAAGTGGAGGAAGAGGATGTGGTTGTATGAGAGCCAGGTGTGCTGTCCTTGGGTGCAGGTGACTGGGACGTAGGCTGTGGTGAGGTGGTTGGCTGTTGTTTGGGTGTCTGCCTGCGTTTATGTGTCTTGGAAGAGGGGGTGACAGACACAGTGGGAGAGGACACAGGGGACGTGTAAATGCCAGTGGGGGTGGTGACTGCAGGTGTGCGGACTGTAGTGGAGGGTTTGCTGGTGGTGGAAGAACTGGCTGATGTTGGGGTGCATGCAGGTGTGAGTGTAGACGTCACAGGGAGGGAGGACGGAGACGAGGAGGACGGGGACACAGAGGTGGTAGTGACTGTTGATATGTCTGCATCTGTGTGTTGCTTGGGTGAATGCTTGTGTTTTCTGTGGTGCTTATGTTTGGATGAGCTGGCCTTGGGTGTTGAGGTGTGTGCAGGCTGGTCTGATGGTGTGGATGGGATAGGTTGAGGTACAGGAGACAGAGAAAGGGTGGAGGCAGATAGAAGAGGGAGACTGGAGACAGGGACAATGGCTGCCGTCAGTGCTGAGGCCAGAGCAGTGAACGCTCGTTGATGGGCAGCCTGACCCGAATAAATGCCCTCCAGGTAGGCATTGCTCCGATGCACCTCCCTTTCCACCCCCTGGATGGCATTCAGAAGGGTAGTCTGCCCAACAATGACCGTCCTCACCAGGTCAATGAGCTCCGCACTGAGGGCAGCAGGGGTAACAGAGGCAGGGGCTGAGGTGCCTGGGGCGAAGGAGACGCGCGCCTTCCTGGCCGAGCGGCCACGGAGCGAAGACTGAGGGGCTGCTGGGAGGGCGGTGCTGGTACGCTGGGTGGCGGCTGTACCTGTTGTTGCGGGGGGCACAGATGGTGCCGCCACCGCTAGGGAGCTCCCAAACGAGGACGTGTCCGTGTCGCTGGTGTCTCCACCGGCCCCCGTTGTGGTGCTCCCCTCGCCCTCCGGATCACTGGTGCCCTCGGTGTCTGTGTCAGTGCCCACCGGGGCCTGGTGACCTGCAGCTCCCTCCTGCTCCGACGCCAAATCTCCTCCGCCGGATGATGCTAAAACACAAGAAGACAAAGATTTAGGGTGGGGGGAGAAATGAAACAAAGTTGAGTGCATGCCTTAGCAATACCCTTTGCGGAGAGGACAGACACAGGTGCCTCGTGCACTAAGTCGCGAACTTGGGGTACACTACTCAGTACTTCTGACTAGGCAAACAGGTCTAGGGACAACACACGCGCACATGTGTGATGCTGGAGCATGGGTAGCTGCACTTGGCACCCTACAGAGGTGGGTTGCGGGGGCACAGGGCCATGCCTAAGGGAGCGGACTACACTACAGAGAGCGCCCTGGCCTAATGTCACCCACAGCCCTCCTCCCCCACCCAGACGCCTCCAATGCGCACACAGATAGGAGAATGTGCGGATACTCACCCCCTTGTGTCTGCTGTGCTGTCCTCCAGCGCCCATCTAAATTAGGGTAGGCCACCGCCAGGATCCGGGACATCAGGGGGGTCATGGTGCGACTGGCACCCCTCCTAGGTCGGGAGGCCAGCCCCAGCAGTGTTTCTGCGGTCTTCCTCGTTCCGCGGCGGATGTCCTCCCACCTCTTGCGGCAGTGGGTGCCCCGTCTGTTGTAGACCCCCAAGTTCCGGACTTCCTTGGCGATGGCACGCCAAATATCGATTTTCTGGTGGGCGCTCACCTGTTTGACATGTACAGGGTGGGAAAGAGAAACCGTCACATATCTGCATGTTTGGAGTACATGCCCCCCCCTCCCCAACCTTGTCATGGTTCCCATTCTCTCATCTGTCGTGCGTTGCACTCCTCATTCCCTCCACACCCCACCAACTTACATCCCCCCCCTCCACACAGGCATAACCCATTCAATGTGCACTGAGTGTACTCACCTGTTGGTCTGGAGGACCGTAGAGTAGCGCATACTGGGGGAGGACCCCGTCCACGAGCTTCTCCAACTCTTCTGAACTGAAGGCGGGGGCCCTTTCACCAGTAGCAGCAGCCATTGTCACTTCCAGACCGAGTTCACAGCAGCACTTGCAGTATAGGTCCTCTCCTGTGGATGATCAGGTCTCGAATGATTGAGCAGATAGAAAATGGCGGTCACGCCCGCGGCGGTGCGTACCGCGGCGGTGCGTCCCGCGACCGCCGGCGCACATCGTCATTGGCTCCTGAAACCCATAGGCTTCAATGTTAACCAATGCGTCTTCGCACAGCGGTCTTCGACCGCCTACCGCCACGGTGTGCCCCGCCAGCGCAGTGACCTCACATCCCATTGTCCCACTTCACAGGTCAGGCATCGGCCATTTCAAGGGCCCACATGGCTTAATTTCTAATGCGTCACACAGGCCTAGGCCTTGCAATGGCACACATACAAACATATCAAACCATACATTTACCTGTACTGTGCAAGCTGTGTTGTACGTACCTGTGAGTGGATTGACTCTGTACTCCTTATTCTCCTTCCTAGGCACCGTCCGCTGGGACTAGCGATGAGAAGGAGGAATCCTCGCGTGTACCGCCCGCTGGTGGACCTGTCCACAATGGAAGAACGCAACATAATACTACAATACCGACTTGACCGAGCCTCCATCCATGAACTGTGTGCCCAGCTGGAGCCAGCCCTGATGTCCCCCATCCGCCAACCCACAGGAATTCCCCCTCTAGTGCAGGTTCTGTCTGTCCTCCATTTCTTTGCAACTGGCTCATTCCAGACAACAGTGGCCATGTCATCTGGGATGTCTCAGCCTATGTTTTCCAAGATCTTATCCAGAGTGTTGTCTGCCCTGATGAAACTCATGCGGAGCTACATCATTTTCCCAGAGGAGGGTGATTTGCCTACAGTGAAAGCTGATTTCTATGCCCTTGGACACATCCCCAACATCATTGGTGCAATTGATGGGACCCATGTGGCTTTAGTCCCCCCAAATGATGATGAACAGGTGTACAGGAACAGGAAGAATTACCATTCAATGAATATCCAGGTGGTCTGTTTGGCTGACCAGTACATCTCCCATGTAAATGCCAAGTTCCCAGGGTCAGTGCATGACGCGTATGTTATGCGAAATAGCAGCATTCCCTATGTGATGGAACAGCTACAGAGACAGCGTGTGTGGCTAATAGGTGACTCTGGTTACCCCAACCTGCCGTGGCTATTGACCCCAGTGAGGAATCCCAGGACCAGGGCAGAGGAACGGTACAATGAGGCCCATGGGCGTACTAGGAGGGTGATTGAGCAAACCTTTGGGCTCCTGAAGGCCAGGTTTAGGTGCCTGCATATGACAGGTGGATCCCTAATGTACTCACCAAAGAAGGTGTGCCATATCATCGTGGCGTGCTGTATGCTCCACAACCTGGCTTTGCGACGCCAGGTGCCTTTCCTGCAGGAGGATGGTCCAGATGGTGGTGTTGTAGAAGCCGTGGAGCCTGTGGAGAGTGAAGAGGAGGAAGACTCTGAGGACGACACAGACAATAGGGACAGAGTGATACAACAGTATTTCCAGTAACACACAGGTAAGAATCACCCACGCCATTTCACAATTGCTTATAGCCTCCTGCATCTGTACTTTCTGTAGTTCCCCACAGATGTTTGTCATTAATTTTTGCCTTTCCCTTCCCTTCTCAGTGCTGTCTGACTCAGTACCTGACTTCTGCTTGGTTCGCCCATGAAATACAGCGTATTGACATTGGTATGTTGTCATGACTAATTGACAGAACAGAAATTGAACAGTAATATGTAATACATTTGTTAATAATACAGCATGACTCAAAACAGATTTGTGTGCAAAATGTGATTTATTTACAGTGCTAGATATCGGTACATGTGATTCTAAGGGTGATGGGTGGGGGTGGAGGAATATCCATGGCAGAGTCCAGTTCTCAGTCTCACAGGTGCATTGTCCTTTTGCCTGTGGAAGGATGGAGCATAGGCAGTTCATGGTTGGACAGGGTGGCAATGTGGGACAGTGGGAAGACTTGAGGGGGTATGTCCTGCTGGCGGGGGTCTTGACATCCTACTCTGTCTTTTTTTTAGGTCTCAGGCTCCTCTTACGGGGTGGTTGTTCTTCAGCAGGAGGTGGGGTTCTGGGGGGCTGTCGAGGTGTTGGGACCTCCTGTCCACTAGCGCCGGCGGAGGTGGTAGGCTGTTCCTGGTCCGGGCTAGTGACAGGGGCCCTGTGTGGTGCACCATGGTCCCGCAACGCGTCCTCTATCCTGTGGAGGGCCAGGACGATGGTCCCCATTGCGGTCCCGATGATTCTCAGCTCCTCCCTGAACCCCATGTAGCGTTCCTCCTGCTGTGCCTGGATCTCAGTGAACCTGGCCAGTACCGTCGCCATCGTTTCTTGGGAGTGGTGGTATGCCCCCATGAGGGTGGTGAGGGCCTCTTGGAGAGTGGGTTCCCTGGGCCTCTCCTCCCCCCCCTGTCGCACAGCAGCCCTCCGAGCTGGCCGGTTTCCCCCGGCCTCTGTCCCCTGGACGGTGTGTCCGCTACCACTGCCCCCAGGTCCCTGTTGTTGTTGGGGTGTTGGGTTAGCCTGGGTGCCCTGTAGTGGCAGACACACCGCTGATTGAGCTGTCCTAGAGACAGAGGCATGGGCCCGCTGGGTGGGAGCTGTGCTGGTGTTGGCAGAGGGGGTCGGGTCTGATGTGGCCTGTGGCTGCCTGAGGGGAACCGACTGCCCAGAGGTCCCCGATGGTCCGGGCTGGTCATCAGGTTCACTGTCGACAGAGCTGCTATCCTCAGTGTGGGCCTGTTCCGGTGGTGGGATGGACACTTCTGGACCCTCCTGGCTGGTGTGTTGTCGTTCGGGTCCTGCATGGGGTAAGAGAGTTTGGTTATTGTTTCTGTGTGTGCAATAGCGTGCGTGTTATGGGTGCCCTTGTCCCCCAGTGCAGGCATTCCCTTGAGGGAGGTGTTGTGAGGGTAGTTAGTGGGGGGGGGGGGTTAGTGCAGTGGTCATGCTTAGGTGATGGGTGCCCATGACTTGTGTTGGCATGCAGGAGTTGGTGTTGGGATGGGTGGGTTGTGCTGGTGAGACATTGTCAGGGAGGATGTGTGCTGGGGGGTTGGGGGTGAGGGTGGGGGTGTGGGTTGGCATGCTGGTGGGGTGGGGGGGATATAGTAGTTGAGATTGGACTTACCAGAGTCCATTCCTCCGGCTACTCCTGCGAGGCCCTGAGGATGCAGGATGTTCAAGACCTCTTGCTCCCACGATGTGAATTCGGGAGGGGTGGGTGGGGGTCCGCCGCCAGTCTTCTGGACCGCGATGTTGTGCCTGGAGACCATCGATCGGACCTTCCCCCGTAGGTCGTTCCATCTTTTGCGGATGTCCTCCCTATTCCTGGGATGCTGTCCCACCGCGTTGACCCTGTCCACGATCCGCTGCCATAGCTCCGCCTTCCTAGCTATACTGGTGTGCTGCACCTGCGAGCCGAAGAGCTGGGGTTCCACTCTTAGGATTTCCTCCACCATGACCCGGAGTTCTTGGTCCGAAAAGCGTGGGTGCCTTTGGGGTGCCATGGGGTGGTGTGGGTGAGGTGTGGGGTGGTGTATGTGATGATAAGTATGTTGGTGAGTGGTGCTTTGTGCTACTATGTGGTGTGTGTGATGGTGTAGTGTGCCTCAGTGTGTCTTGCTATGGATTGTCTGCTGTGTCTCTCTCTCCTTCTCTCAGTAATTATGGTCGCAGGGGTTTGTGGGTGATGTGGGTGTGTGTTTTATAGTTGGTTGATTGTGTGGGAGTGGTGTGTGTATGTGTATCAGGTGTGTGTATTTCAAATTGTCCAATGTGGCTGTGTTTTGGTGCTGTGTGTGTATTCTGACCGCGGCGGTGTGTAGCGCCAATGGAATACCGCGTTTGAATGACCGCCGTGTGGATTCGTGGGTCGTAATGGCATGGGCGTATTTCTGTTGGCGTGACGGTGGAGGTTTGGTCATCTCCAGTTTCTCGCTGCCCGCTGATGTGGCGGGCTGCAGTGGAGGATGGATTTTTGGAGGTTTGGCCGTTGTGGGTCAGAATGACCGTGGCAGTTAACCGCGGCCGCGGCGGTGTTATGGCGGTCTTCTGACCGGCGGTAAGGGCCTTTTACCGCCGAGGTCAGAATGACCCCCTATGTCCCTATTGGTTGTTCCTTCCTGCGGCAGACCATGCCTTTTCCCATACCCCTGTGGGAGAACTCATCTCTCTGCAGGCACCGGTCGATGGTGGTTGCGCTGCATCTACCACCTTCATACCTGCAGGGGCTCTGTTGTCTGAACAGAACCACAAATCCCAGCATGCTATGGCGGCGGCCATCTTGGGGTGTGGCTGGTTTATAAATACCTGCCACACCCAGCAAAGACGCTCACTATTATGGAGTTTTCTTGGAGAGAGCAAGTTCGGTCTTTTCCCAGCGCTCTCTTTCCCTGAGGTGGAGCAGGAAGACAGTTCTATGGACAAGAGTGGTCGAACTCGTAGTGGTGAGTCTGTTCCATCGGGGTTTACCCCGGCAGCTTTTGGCTGCGCCTGCTTTTTGGAACTTTGCTTCTCCGTTTCTCTCGCCATTTCAGAACTCGGAGTGAGTTCTTGGATACAGTTGCTATTGCCTGAGTTCGGAGCGAGTTCTTGGATGCAGTTGATATTGTCTGAGTCCGCTGTAAACAACCAGTGTGTTTTTTCTTTCAGCACTCTATTCAGACGCCGTTATGCAAGGCGATCTGTTTGTCCTTGTGTAAACAAAATTTAGAACCAAAAGCAAAGTACCGTAGAACATTGCTGGCGCTTTCTTGAACTAGAGAATTTGGGCGATGCTATTTGCGGGGATGCTTCATGGCATCATACCCTGTTTCTGTTTAAACGGTGTTATTGACTATGGAAGAGAGTATAATATGCTTAATATGATGATTAGTCCCACAGTTACGCATTGCAGTGAGATTTGTGTTGGCAACATTTTTGTTCCTAAGAGCTGGTGTTTTCAGGAAGTATGATGCCCATGCTTTAGAGTCAGTTCTAGTGAAGCGCAGTGGCTTTAGTTGTTTGTTTCTTAGTTGGCTGATAAGTTACTCCTGTTGAGTTTTGTTTCCTCTGTCACTCCTAGCGTTTTTCCAGGTGGCAACCCAAGATATTCCAGTTTGTAGCATGACGTGTGATAACAGTCTTATTATGCAGCATTGCATTTAACCATTTGATTTTCATATCTCCTTCCCTGCTGTTCCCTTCCTGTTTCCCTTCCCCTCGCCTGGCACCTCCAAAACTCAGCGCTACAAGGGCATTTTGAGTTGGTGTTGCCTGGAAATGGGTCTCTTG
Source organism: Pleurodeles waltl (assembly GCF_031143425.1). Taxonomy (NCBI): domain Eukaryota; kingdom Metazoa; phylum Chordata; class Amphibia; order Caudata; family Salamandridae; genus Pleurodeles; species Pleurodeles waltl. Next base: position 362,947,936 of record NC_090436.1, on the reverse strand, counting down.
CTCAGCAATGTGCAGATCCCGAGGGATTGGGCGCTCTGGCAGAATAGTGAGCCCATAAATTTATACTTCCTCTTGGTCTGCACGGGGGCTGCTCAAGATGGCCACCCTAGATGCTCTGATGCAGGCCATTACCCAATGAGAATTGTCAGAATCAATTTTTTTTACCGCTGATCTAGTCAATAAAGTAACTCAGCTACAGGTTAAGGTGGATGGAACAGGGGGTACATCCCCACCACGCATAATGCCTCCCCCGCCTACTAACATCGCAGTGAATGTGCCCACACAGATTCCACTAGTGGCTCCAGAGAGATTTTCAGGGGATGCTTCTAAGGTCCAAGTGTTTTTCACACAGGTGGAGTTACACTTTACGTGCCGCCCTGCTGCCTTCCCAGGCCCACAATCTGGAATTGTTTTTCTTATTTCTTACCTGACTGGTGACGCAGCCACTTGGGCGGTCCCTTTGGTACGACTAGATAGTCCATTGTTGTACAATTGGCATCAGTTTGTGGACAAATTTGAGAAAGTCTTTGATAGACGTGCAATCACCATGTCAGCGGATAAACAACTCTTGGAACGGCGCCAGGGCAATAAAGATCTCATTTCATATTTGTTTTATTTCAATCGCCTGGTAGTGGAAACTGCGTGGCCTGAGGAGAAAAGATCCGCAATATTCTACCAAGGTCTAAAAGAGGAGTTGAAGGACATCCTGGCTCCTGGCTCAGACCGACCCCCAACCCAAAACTTGTACAGACTTAATAAATCTAACTCTTAGGCTAGACCACAGACTTACAGAGAGGAAAGGGGAAAAAGAAAAAACCTGAACGTGGTAATTGACGCATGGACAGGTACCGAACTCCCTTAATGTCCTTAGAGGCCACCACCGAACCAATGGAGATAGGGACCATTAGACAACCCCTAACCAAAGAAGAAAAGGGCTTGCGACGTCGGAAAGGTCAATGCTTGTATTGCGGAAAAAAGGGGCATTTTGTAAGGGAAAGTCAAGCAAAACCTAAGACAAGATGGATGTGACCACCAATCTGAAGAAAAAGATAGCAACCCTATAAAATCCAGAGGAAAACTAAGAAGCCCAAGAAACAAGGAAGGGGACCTCTTGGGTAATCTAATGTTCCCTTCAGTATATTCTTGTGTTAACCAGCCTGTTAAACATCTCCTAATTTTCATACAACTCATGATACAAGGAAAATGGCAGATCGTGCACGTGCTGATAGATTCAGGAGCAACCAGCAACTTTGTAGACTTTCAAACTGCCCAAAATTTACAAATGACCTGTGTCAAAAAGAAGGCACCCGAAATCGTGCAAGCAGTGGATGGCAGTGAATTAGCTGGAGGCCCAGTTACCATGCATACCTCACAGATGCAAATGATGTGCAAGGATGCCCATGGCTATGGACATCGCGAAAAGATACTCTTTGACAAAATTCAAGCCCCTCAGTATGGTTTTATTTTGGGAATGCTTTGGCTAATATTGCATAATCCGCAAATAGATTGGCAAAAACAAACCCTAATCTTTTCCTCGCTACATTGTCAAAATAATTGTCGTCACTCAAAAGAAAGGAAATGCCAAAAACAACTGGCCACTGCTGCTGAAAGAGATACACCAACTATGCCGATGATTTCAGTGAACAGGCAGGCAAGTAGTTTGGCCCCTCATAGGCTGTACGATTGTCAAATCGACCTCTTGCCTGGTGCCAACGTACCTAATTGCAGAATCTACGCCCTATCTGAGAAAGAAAACCAGTACCTGCGTGAATACCTTGACCAATGTCTGGCTAACAATTTGATCCGGCCATCACACTCCCCAGCGGCTTCTCCACTATTTGTTGTGCCCAAGGCCAGTGGTGAGTTGAGACCCTGTATTGACTATAGCGCAAAGCACAAGATCACCATTAAGAACAAATATCCATTACCACTCATCCCAGTATTGCTGGACCAAGTAAAAACTGCAGTTATTTATACCAAGCTCGACTTACGTGGGGCCTATCAGCTAGTTCGTATATGTGAAGGGGACAAGTGGAAAACAGCTTTTAAAACCCGCTATGGTCTGTTCGAGTATCAAGTGATGCCATTTGGTCTATGTAACTCCCCCGCGGCTTTCCAGTATTTCCTGGATGACGTTCTGATAGAGTATCTAGACATTTTCGTTATTGTTTATATTGATGACATCTTGATCTATTCTAACTCAGAAGAAATCCACGAAAAACATGTGAAAAAGGTCCTGCAAACCTTGATAGCTCATCAGTTGTACTGTAAACTAAGCAAGTGCGAATTCCACACCAAATAAGTAGAATTCTTGGGAGTCTCTTTGAAGCCCAGTGGTATTCAAATGACGGAACGAAAGATTCAGGCTGTAACCGAATGGCCCACACCAAAATCAGTACGAGATGTCCAATGCTTCTTGGGATTTGCAAATTTTTACCGGCGTTTTATTGACCATTTTTCCCAAAAAGTAGCACCAATTACGAAACTGTTACGAAACAATTTCCTCTTTTGCTGGTCCAAAGAAACTGAAGAAGCCTTTAAGGAACTTAAAAGGGCTTTTACCTCCGCCCCCATTTTGGCTCACCCAAAGGTCGCAGAGCCATTCATAGTAGAAGCAGACGCTTCTGATGTAGCAATAGGGGCTATACTTTCTGATCGCCACCCCCGCACTGGACAACTACACCCCATTGCTTACATGTCACGGAAGTTAAATGCAGCCGAACAAAATTACACCATCGCGGAGAAAGAACTATTAGCAATTTGTGATGCCTTCAAGGAATGGAGGCACTATTTACTGGGAACGTAGCACACAATCACAGTCTACTCCGATCATTGGAACCTACAGTTCATGAGCTCAGCCAGAATACTGCCTCCCAGACAGTTACGGTGGATGATATTCTTCGCTTGTAGTAACCTTCAGACCAGGCATAGAGAATAGAAAGGCAGATGTATTAACCAGACAAGACTCTTCAATAACACATGAAGAATCAAAACCGTTGCCAATCATAGCACCCTCAAAGGTGTTGTGTTTCATAGCTGCTGAACAATTCTTTAATCTTATCCATACCCACTTTCATATCAGAATGGCAAGAGTGGCTGCAACAGGATACCAAACGGTCTATTCGGCAAGGCCTGCCTTTACATGAATCTTGGGTGTTCTTACCCACCATCGAACTAAGGCAAACAGCTTTCCACTGGTTACACAGTCACCCCTTAGCAGGGCACCCAGGCCCCCAAAAAACAATGGAATTAATGGAGAGATATTTCTGGTGGCCCACTTTCTCCAAGGATCTAAAACAAATGCTACAGTCATGTGAAGTGTGCGCACGATGCAAAAGTGCACACAGTAAACCAAAAGGCTTATTAATGCCCTTGCCAATCCCAAACCAACCATGGGAACACATCTCTATGGACTTCATTACTGGACTTCCTGAAATACGCCATTTCACCACAATTTTGGTAGTGGTAGACAGCCTCACCAAATACGTCCACTTTATTGCATGCAAAGGCCTCCGGACGTCCAGCGCTCTAGCCACCATTATTCTTCAAAATATTGTCCGTCTTCATGTACTCCCAAACATCATTCTCTATGACAGGGGGGTCACAATTTTCTGCCCACTTTTGGCAAAAGTGGTGCAAGGCCTTGCACATTGACTCTACGTTGTCCACTAGCTACCATCCTCAGACTGATGGTCAGACCGAAAGACTAAACCAAACCCTAAAACAATATCTACAGTGTTATGCTACAGACTCGCCAACCACTTGGCCAGACCTCCTTTGGCTCGCCGAATTAGCTTACAATAACTCTTGCCATTCATCGACTAAAACTACCCCCTTCTACGGTCTCTAAGGCCGACACCCACACATCCTACCAGTCAAACTACCGGCCTCAACACATGCCGTGCCTGCGGTCCAAGACATGTTAGCACACATGCAAAAAATATATTTGCAACTACAAATCAACCTATGCCATGCAAAGTCAAAATACAAGCTACAATACGACAAGAAGCACCAATCCACGCCTGTATATAAAGAGAAAGATATGGTCTGGTTGTCTACAAAGAATTTAATTTTTAAGAATAAGAACATGTTTCACCCCATTTTCATGGAACCCTACAAAATCCTACGCAAGTCAACCCAGTAACTTATAAACTAAAACTATCGCCTTCGCTAAAAATACACCCAGTATTCCACACTTCCTTACTGAAACCTGCCGTCCCCTCCTGTGTAACGTGGCCCGCTCCACTCTTGATTTGAGGGCAATGGGAATATGAGGTACGCTCCATCTTGGACTCCCGCTTTTGCGGTTCATCGCTGTGGTACTTTGTGGCCTGGAAAGGGTATGGACCCGAGGATAACTCATGGGACCCTGTAACAAACATTCACACTCCTAAAGTGATATGCCGTTTCCATCTCCTTCACCGACCAAGCCGGGCCCCCCGCCGTGCTCGGGGAGGGGATGTACTGTCAGGTTTACGGGGACGCGCAGTCTCAACCCCGTCCTCTCCGGTGTTCAACCCACTGCTGCGCGTGTTTGTAGTACCCATTGGTTGTTCCTTCCTGTGGCAGACCACGCCTTTTCCCATACCCCTGTGGGAGAACTCATCTCTCTGCAGGCACCAGTCGATGGTGGTTGCGCTGCAACTACCACCTTCATACCTGCAGGGGCTCTGCTGTCTGAACTGAACCACAAATCCCAGCACGCTATGGCAGCGGCCATCTTGGGGTGTGGCCGGTTTATAAATTCCTGCCACACCCAAGCAAAGACGCTCACTATTATGGAGATTTCCTGGAGAGAGCAAGTTCGGTCTTTTCCCAGCGCTCTCTTTCCCTGAGGCGGAGCAGGAACGCAGCTCTATGGACAACGAGTGGTCGAACTCGTAGTGGTGAGTCCGTTCCATCTGGGTTTCCCCCGGCAGCTTTTGGCTGCGCCTGCTTTTTGGAACTTTGCTTCTCCGCTCCTCTCGGCATTTCAGAACTCGGAGTGAGTTCTTGGATACAGTTGCTATTGCTTGAGTTCGGAGCGAGTTCTTGGATGCAGTTGATATTGTCTGAGTCCGCTGTTAACAACCAGTGTGTTTTTTCTTTCAGCATTCTATTCAGGCGCCGTTTTTCAAGGCGATCAATTTGTCCTTCTGTAAACAAAATTTAGAACCAAAAGCAAAGTACCGTAGCGCATTGCTGGCGCTTTCTTGAACTAGAGAATTTTGGCCATGCTATTTGCGGGGATACTTCATGGCATCATACCCCGTTTCTGTTTAAACTGTGTTATTGACTATGGAAGAGAGTATAATATGCTTAATATGATGATTAGTCCCACAGTTACGCATTGCAGTGAGATTTGTGTTGGCAACATTTTTGTTCCTAAGAGCTGTTGTTTTCAGGAAGTCTGATGCCCATGCTTTAGAGTCAGTTCTAGTGAAGCGCAGTGGCTTCAGTTTTTTGTTTCTTAGTTGGCTGATAATAAGTTACTCCTGTTGAGTTTTGTTTCCTCTGTTACTCCTAGCGTGTTTACAGGTGGCAACCTAAGATATTCTAGTTTATAGCATGACATGTGTGATTACAGTCTTATTATGCTGCATTGCATTTAACCATTTGTTTTTCAGATCTCCTTCCCTGCTGTTCCCTTCCTGTTTCCCTCACCCTCGCCTGGCACCTCCAAAACTCAGCGCTACAAGGGCATTCTGAGTTGGTGTTGCCTGGAGGTGGGTCTCTTGCTCAGCAACGTGCAGATCCCGAGGAATTGGGTGCTCTGACAAGGAGCTCCTGTGAACAGGACGATTGCCCGCCACCATCGCCCCGCACCCAGGGACCCAAGTTTCCTAACGCAACACCCCACCCCTGAGAGCTTGGTGGTCTAAGCCTCTACCTCCCAAGGCACATTACCTACCACTCCCCTGCATAGGGACTTCAAAAGGTTGGATTCATTTGGGAAGATATTTTCTTCCGCCAGCTGCACATTGCGGTCAGTGAACACCGCATGCCTTTGGGCCATTACTTCCACTCGCTATGGGATACAGTTGCACAAGTGCGCCACAGGTTCGGGAGGAGGCCCGGTCCGTACTCTCTCAGATTGTCGCTGATGGGAGAGACATGGCAAAGTTCACAATTTGTTGCAGATTTGACACAACTGACTCGCTGGGCAGAGCAGTTTCCACGACATTGGCCCTGAGATGCCATGCCTAGCTTAAGATGTCTGGCTTTTGGGGGGATGACCAGGCTTCTTTGATAGACATGCCCTTTGAAGGCAGAATCATCACCTGAGCACCTCAAGGATTCTCATGCTATGGCCAGGTCCTTAGACCTCGTTCCAGAATCTGACTGAGAACCTGAGGGGAACCTGAGGGGTTACCAACATGCTAATTCCCATCCAGCCATTGTGTTGTGCATGCTGCCCAGTCTCTACGTGGCAGAGGGCGCTGGACCCACAGACCTCGTGGGTCAGTCGGCCAGCGGTGTGGTCTGTCTGCATCCCCCCTCTGCAGCAGTCTCTAAACCCTTCTAGTCTGCCTCACCAAGGACCAGTTGGCAGCAAGATTCGCCATCACCCTGCCCTACTGGCAATCCGTCTCTTCAGACAGGTGGGTTTTTGCAGATGATGCAACGGACTACTCCCTCCTCTTCGAGTTTACCCCTCCATCCATCTCACCATCTTACGATCGGATGACGGAGAATCATTTGTCCCTCCTTCAATCCCTCAATCGCTTCCTTAAGAAGGAGAAGTTCAAGATGCTCACGTCAGCCCTGGACCCCAGAGACTGGATGGTAGCGTTGGATTTGCAGGACGCTTCCTTCCATTTTTCCATCCTGCCTGCTAACAGACATTACTTGCGGTTCATAATAGGCCACAAGCACTTTCAGTTTACTGTGCTCCCCTCTGGTCTTAACCAGCGCCCCTCGGGTGTTCACCAAGGTGATGGCCGTGGTTCAGAGGAATCTCTCTGACATGGTCCAGTTGTCGGAGGAAACTGTGAAAGATCTGCAGTAGTGGTAAACAAACAGTGATTGGTCCAGAGGCAGATCCCTCTCCCTTTCCCAACCAGATCTGACAGTAGTGACAGATGCATCACTCCTGGGATGAGGAGGTGGAGGTGGAGGTTAGAGGCACTTAGTCTCCGGCGGAAGCTAGACTCAACTTGCTGGAGCTCTGTGTGATCTGGCTCGCATTTAAGGCCTTTCTTCCCTCTATCAAGGGAATGATGGTGCAGGTGTTTATGGACTACACCACCGCCATGCGGTAGTGCAATAAGCAGGGCAGGGTGGAGTAGTGAATCCTTTGTCAGGAGGCTCTGCGATTCTGGATGTGGCTGGAACTCTGGGCATACCCCTGGTGGTTTAACATCTGGCAGACTCTCTCAACTCCAGAGCGGATAAACTCAGCCAAAAATGCCTACTGGATCACGAATGGTGTCTCCATCCGGAGGTGGCACATAGTCTCGTTTAGCAGTTGCCTCCGTCGAGAACACGCAATGACATCAGTTTTGCACGTTGGAGTTTCCAAGGCGGCAATCTCTTGGAGATGCTTTTAGTCTTGAGTGTTCAGGCCTCCGGTACGCCTTTCCGCCCAACCACCACTCCTGCCCAAAGTTCACAAGAAAGTCAGGAATGACTGGGCCCAAGTAATCATTGTGAATAAGGCCTGGGCACAGGGAGTCTGGTATCCCGAGCTGCTGAGCATGTCCATTGATCCTGCAATCAGACTGCCCCTTCTAGAGTATCTTCTGTTGCAGCAACAGGGGAGGGTTCTTCACCCAAACTTGTTCTCTACCTGCCTCCTTACGTGGAGATTGAGTATCAGCAGTTGACACCGTTTGACATTCTCCGCGAAGTCTGTAACATAATCTTGGGAGCCAGGCGTCCCTCCACCAAAATGGTATATGACTGTCCTTGGAAGAAATTTTTGGCATGGTACTCAAACAAGTCTGTTGACCCACTTTCTGCCTGTCTCTTGCTGAGGTCCTGTTGTTCATCCTTTCCCTTGACCAGCAGGGCTCTGCTCTGGGCACTCTCAAGGGATATTTGTGTGCTATTTCTGCTTTTTTGAGGTAGCCTGATCAACCTTTTTTGTTTAAGTCTCCTATTGTTCATAGGTTCCTCAAAGGTCTTACTCATCTCTTTCCCCCATCCCCATTCATTATGCCCCAACTGGATCTGAATTTGTTTTTAACATTTCTGATGTGTGCTCCATTCTACCCAAGCTAAAGCTGCAACCACTGCATTAGCACAAGGAGTTCCAGTCCTTAACATCTGTCAGACGGCATCGCTATAGACGTTTACCAAACACTATTCCTCAATAGCAAGGTCCGGAGGGCCGGACACTTTGCCCGTTCGGTCCAGCAGGAGTTTCTTCTTTGAACTTGGTTCGCAGACCCACCTCATGGGTTGGTATGGCTTGGGTACGTATTCAAAGTTAAGGAATCTGCATCTAGAAGTCTCTATCAGATGGACAAGTTACTTACCTTCAGTAACGCCTCATCTGGTGGAGACAATATCTAGCTACAGATTCCTTACCGAACCACCCATCCTCCTTGCTCTGTGAACTGATTTCTAGCAGCAGGGACTCCCCTTTCAGGGCCTTAGTTCTGGCACACCAGTAGTCAGCGTTCTTCATGCACTTCTACCATGGAAAGTTGTGAAAAGAAACTGGTGTCGGCGCCCTTGGTGATGCCAATATAGGACCCGCAATTGCATTTCTGGTGCAGACAACGCCAACAACAGATGCAAAGCCGATCAACGACACTTTTACTGTAAGATCTTCTGTATTCAGTCTGATGCCTGGGGAGAATTCAAAGGTAAGGAATCTGCAGCTAGATATAGTCACCACCAGATAAGGCGGTACCGAAGATGAGTAACCTGTCTGTTAGGCTGAATTTATTCAGTAGTGTGAGTTGGTAGACATTAACCTCTTTAAATCTTGCCTTTCCGATGATTTGCATTGTTCCTGGTTCAGCAGGGCCTGGCAGTGGCTAGAGAAAAGGGCTAAGTAGTGGCCCGTCTTCTTTCATGTTTTTGCCTGATCAACCTTCCATGTTTACATCACAACTAGTGGTGACTGATTTGCTTTACTTGTTCCCTCCTGCACTGTTTATTGTTTCTGAGTGGGATTTGAACCTTAACCTTGTTCTTGCTTTTGTCATGACATTTCCATTCAAGTCTATACACAGTTGCTGGGTTCAGCTGCTCATACTAAAAAAAAAAGTTATATTTGTGGTTATTACGTTTTCCTACAGATTTGAAGAATTTTGGGTCCTTTCAGTTCATACACCCTCAGGTGTTGGCACTCAGCCTTCCCACCCACATTTCTTGTGGCTCAGGCTATTACTCTTCCATCTTTCTTCCCTCTTCCACAGCCAGACAAGGAGCAGTAGCATATGCATAGGCAGGATTCCAGTGTGTGTGTCATAATAAATCGTTCACGAACGACAAGAGAACAGAGATTTTTTTAGCTCCAGCTTTTTGTGTGCTTCACTGGAGCTAAAGATATTTGGTGACGAGCTGCACTATTTTGCATTGGGTCATCCTTTGGTATGTTATCAACATTTGATATAGTGCAAACACCTCACTCCATCAGGAGTATCTTGGTGCTGTAGCCTAATACAGAGAAAGGCAAGTAGTAAGCAAATCAGAAAAGGGAATGAATGGCTAAAGTAGCCAGGTTTTTAGCAACTTTTTATAAACAATAAAACTGTGACAGGAATGGATGTGAAAAAGCACCTTATTCCAGTGGTGTATGGTGCAAGGTAAGAAAGAGTGTCCTACATTCTGAATAGTCCATAAACGACAGGGCGTGGATAGTGCAGTGTCAGATGATCTAAACTTGTTGAGTGCCTGGTAAATCTGATTTTTGTCCGAAGGTAGACTGGTCCCTCACCTCACAAAGCAAAGGTGCTTAAAAATGCAAGGCTTCCTGGCAGAAACCAATGAAGGGATCCCAGAAGAGGATCTGTTGAGGTGCCATATGGAAGATGGCAAACCAAACGGGCAGCTGTGTTACAGACCACTTGCAGGTGTGACATAAGAGACTTATTTGCTGCAACCAAAGGAGCATTACCGTAGTCGAGGTGGCTGGTTATGAGAGCCTTAATAATGGTCTTTCTGCAGTTCAGAGGAAGCCAGGAGAACTTTCTAAGCAAGCAAAATATTCCTTGGCTTGCCATATTAAGCTTGTTATCCTGCAGAATACCAAGATTCTTTACAACGTTTTTGGGGCAGAGTTGATTGCCCATTTCTGTGGGCCATCAATCATCCCACCAAATCTGAGTAGCTCTGCCAAATAATATTTCAGTTCTCCCCCCATTTAGTTGAAGGCAGTCCTTCTTCATCCAGGATGCCACAGCATGCAGACAGTCACAGAACCTGGTTCTTGTTACTTTCTGGTTTTGTCCAATCGATATCATTAATTGGGTGTATTCAGCATATGACAAAATCTCTAGCCGAAAGACCTTTGCCGCAAGGTCCACATATACACTAAAGAGAGTGGGACATAGGGAGAGTCCTGTGGCACTCCATATGTGTTGCTAGTAACCTAAATTTAAAAGGAGGGTGAAAAGCACTTGAGATCTATCCTCTAGGATGTCCCTCAGACAGGCCAGGGCCTGTGCGTGAACCCCAAAAAGCCTTTCAATCAGAACTGCATGAGAGATCATATCAAAAGCTGCAGAAAGATCTAATAATAGAAGTGCAGCAGAATTTCCTTCATCCAGACTGATCCTGATAGCATCAGTGACTGGCAAAAGAGTGGTTTCTTTTCTGTTGGCTGCCCTAAAACCATACTTCAAGGACTCCAGTATAGGATCCTTTATATCAGGATTTGTTATGCCCTGGCCACGATGGACCCTCAGGAGAGCATTTGTGGTTATTCCACCATAGCTGCTTCGACTGCTCTTTTTAGAGGCCTCCTGGTTGCTGACATCTGCCAGGCAGTTATACGTTGATCATTACATAGATTTACTGCCTCTTGTGTCAGGCACACAGTGATGGGTACTTTGCAAGAGCTCTTTTGAATGATTTTCTTAGTTAACTTGCACTACTCAGTCCCTCCTTCTAGGCAGGTGCCGATTCTCACCTCATTCATAAAGAGAGAAATCACAAGGAAGATGTACCCATCAAACAAAAGTTTGAGTAACAATCTTTTTGGGGATATTCAATCTTTTCAGCAGATTCCTCACTGCCTGCCATCACTTCTCACTGATGGGTTAGTGCAGTGATTGATAAGATCCCAAGGTATGCAAGCATATTATGCGCTGTATTTTTTGTGACTTTTGATTCTCCACTGCACTCCTCAGTGACTGAATATCAGGAACCGATGCCATTGAGCCAGCTGGTGCCTATATACCCCTGTGACTTCCAATGAGGCAGTGTGGCTGGAGCCAGCCTGGCAGCCCTGGAGAGTCATTGCTTTGGAAAAAGATTTCCTGACCAGTTCAATGGCTGGAAATAATATTCGGATTGTGAGGAGTCTGCAGGAAGATTATATATCAAACAGAAACATCCTCACCAAAGGTAACAAACATTTTTTTCATGAGAAATTTGCCATCAACCGTAGTGCCACTTATATATGCTCCGGCTCTTCCGCTTGAGAGCGCTCCACTAATACCACCAACATAGGAACCCAGAGCTATGGCTGCACTGTGTAAAATGCCACTACATCTCCTGGGCGAACCGTGCTCTGAGAACACATTCAGCACTCTGTTTTCCCCACAAAGCGTCACGCTCGCTGTTGGATATATTCCTCCATTATGTTTTTTTTTTTTTAATTGCTGAAACAATATGCCTCTTACTTTCTAATGGACCAGTGGGCTGACAAATATTAACTTCGGCTATAAATAATGCCTCTGCAGCCCACTTGTGACGTCATCTATAATGTGTCTCAAATCATGTTGCCGACAGGCACCCACATGACATGTACAGGTATGAAACCGATCTTGGTCAACACTTAACAAATCATCAATAGCACCTCATCTGCTGAAAAAACAAATACGTATCCCTAGATGAGGGACAAAGGTTGATGCATTTGGAATGGATTTGTAGATATTACCATTCCACTGGCAGGGCCTAAGAAAATGGGCTCACAGCCACAATGTGAATGATGTACCAGTTGTAAATGACATGAGGCTAATTTCTTGCAGCTAGCCTGAGAATGCCTTGCAGTTCAAAACTTCTGGGACAAGGTGCCCCAAGAACTGTCAGAAATATCCAGAACTGAGATCATACTAACGCTAATGAAATGTGTGAAACCACTCCTTAAAGCAGATAGGGAAGTTCTGGTACCTTGGTAATAGCGAAAATAATTGCAAGGAAATGGTGGAGAGGATCCAGACCAAGCTTGAGGGATTGTATCAAGGACCTGACATTTCAATGCCAGATTTAGACGTTAAATTTAAATGGAAGTTGTTTACACGGTTATTATTATCCTGAAAATCCGGCATAGAACTGGTTGTTTTGGACCTAGGTTACATAACCCCACCCTAAAACATGCTGATTAAACTATGAGAGATAATAACCTCATCCTGCCTTTCCTGAAGTGTTATTTGCAAGACAGTACGTGAAAGAAATGCACTGAAACAAACCAAGGCTTGTGGTCACAAATTGACACTTTAATTGGAAACACATTTTTCTTATTTGCGATCTCCTATACAAATACTGATTTTGTAACATGCAAAATGTTGTATTCTAATTCTACTCAAATACCTCAATTTAGCCATTATACTAGTGTTAACTGTTTACATGTGTAATTGGAGAGTAGCACTCACCACAGCTGGGCAAAGTTTGTTATTCATAAACAAACCCCCACTGTAGTTATCAAGGCCTGTAGACTGATTTGTGTTCTTTAGTTACTCATAGGATGTAGAATACAAACGAAAGGTCGACACTGTGCACCCTGCAGATCCTCACCTTAGCGGATTATAGGCTAAAATGCTCACCTTAGAGAGTCTGCTGAAAGCCACCACAACGACATAGTATGTTGAAGCCTAAACTGACCAGTTATGGTTCTGCCACAGATATTAGTTACTGAAACAGTGAGGAGTGTAGGCAGGAAGTATAAAACAAGCATTAGCAATTCAATGGGTCTCGCATTCATATCGACTTAGAGCTATTAGCGCTGTAAACTGCTAACCGGACTTTTCTTGCCACATAAACTGAAAATGAAAAGTAAAACAGTTTCACATAAGCAAGCCGACGGCTGCCATGTGCACGAAGCAGACACACAAAAGGAAACAAAAGTTTGCTCGCAGTCAAATGTATCAGCAAAAGTGCAAGTATCCATGTAACCGGCAAAAGTGCAATTATCTGTGTGACAGGGTCGATGTCATGCAAAGCGCACGACTAATGCCCAGCGAGATCACGCTGCCAAAGAAATAAAGAGAAAAAGTAGTACAGAAACCATACGGAAAACATGGAGCCTCGTATGTTTTGAGTAGATGGCCGGTGTGCTCGAGGAGGGCTAAACACCGGAAACGTATGCATGCCTTCCACTAATGAAATCAAGCAAATTTGAAAAGGCAAGCCCACACACCAACCAAACTGATAGGCGTGGTTAAGAGCCCACAGAGAGACAACAGGGACAGAGTGCTTTGCGTGCACGACCCTAAAAACAGGTAGTCAGTGTGGGATGAGAAATATAGTTTAAAGTGAATGCTCTTGCTTAGCTTCTGTGAAAAGGAGAGTAGGTGCATCAAACTGATGTATATACCCTCAGGGTGGTTAAGCAACTTACAAATACAGATTGATGAATACAAGATCGGGGCTACTTCATTCAGCAGGTAATTCATGCTTTATGACAAAGATTAGTATATAGACACACAGGGCGAACATGGTGTTATCAGAGTATCAGTACAAAACATGCCAGTCCACCCCATTGTTCAACCCTGACATGTCTGTCAGCAGATTGTATATCTAGCTTATTCTGGTAGGTAAGATTTTAGTCATGGTTGTAGAATTCTGGCCTGATTTGAGTTTCTTAATCCCCATTCACCCCAGCTCCTCCACACTACTACTTCTCCAGAAAATGACCCGCCAGTTTGGCACTCAACTTGATACTTATTACTGTGCATATTTGCTTGAGGACACGTAACTCTAGGCACAGCTTGTAGGTGTGGTAGCTTGTTAGATGCGTGGTGTGTGTATGTTGCGAGTTGTTGCTGTACCTACTCTGTTCTCTTTCCCAAATCTATAGACGTTGATTTCTTTTTTATGTTCACATGCACCTTGGACCAAACCGCCATACTAACTTTACTAGCTAACTACTAGTACTCACCATTTTAGCTTCACGCCGTTAACCCATTTTCTGTCAGTAGTGCTCAACAATCACGGAACTCACCTGCCACCCATAAGTTGGTAGTACCTGCACGCTTAGCTCTGTCATACAACTCTCTGCCACACGCCATTGTTGAGTAAAGTGGCAAGTTCACTGTAACACAGTTGGAGCACCACTTCAAAACCCATGCCGACATCAAACGTATGCAACATAGGCTATACTGTAAACCCACATTCTAACAAACATTCACAGCAAATTGAGTAGTCTCCTACTTAACGATCCAGAAGCACTTCAAGACCTAAACAAGATGCCGGAGTACAATAAAATATTTTCTTTTCGAAATTTTCTTTTATAATATACCTCTCTCTCCCCCTAGCCTCACACTAGCAGTACTGTTGCCTCACACAGCAATTGGTGTTAATGAGTTACACCTGTCCGTGTCAGTCTGCTGCCCCGAATATGTGCCCAGCCCACCTGCGTGTGGACAGGGTTCTAGTAAGGGCTTCTCAGGGTCTATTAACGTTTCAACGGAGGTCAAAATCTAGAGGTCCAACAAGACTTGAAATATCTAGGGAAATATCATGTCAAGCAGAATGTCCTACATGTGGCATACATGAAATGGTAACTGATAGCAAAATAAATGTTCTACTCGTAGATATGTATCTTAGTAAGGAAGAGGTGTGCCTCTCTTGTTGGTTCTTCACTGCTGTAAGGCTGATGGCTAACCTGTGCTATAAACGCTCAGATTTGTTTCTTAACAAAAACTGGCCTTATTTATCAAACTATAATATATAACTCATCTTCCCTTACCACCTGAAAGTACTAAAGTACTAATTAAAACTGATAATCCAGTAATCAATTTATCTTGAATCATACCACTTTCGAAGAAGTTGTGTTTTTTCCCAGGTCTTGGCAATTAATTCAGACTCTTCTCACAATCTTTGTTCTACTAGAATCATTAAGAAGGCAGTTGATTTAGTTGCTTCGATTCTCGGAGCTATATGCAATCAATATTTAAATTCGGCTTCCACGGCCAGTACTGGGAAAGAAGCCATTGTGCTCCCCTATTTAAAAGGTCACAGT
The DNA here is from genome assembly GCF_031143425.1 of Pleurodeles waltl. Lineage (NCBI taxonomy): Eukaryota > Metazoa > Chordata > Amphibia > Caudata > Salamandridae > Pleurodeles > Pleurodeles waltl. The sequence goes on along the minus strand of NC_090436.1, from coordinate 362,932,596 downwards.
CAATCCAGCAATACTTGTGGGCTACCATGCCTCGTCATTGTCATGTCTTCTAAGAATACCTTTGGCAAAAGAAGTAAACCGCTTTCTCATTGTCTGTAAAGTAATCAGTTGCCTGGCTCTTTTCAGGTGGGGTTAAGGCTGGCTCATTGTATGGAATGTATTAGTGATGGTGCTAGAGACATTTCATCTAATTTGAGATGTGGGCGAAATGGCTGCCCCCATATTTTTTCCCTATTTGTGGTTTATGTCATGGCCTGCTATTCCATAAGGTTGACCCAGCTATATATTGTAGGGGCTCACTCACATGGTTTACTTCGTTTCTATCAGTGTTGGAGGCTGGCCCTCTATGCAGTGTGCAAAACCAAGTTCACTATGCAGAGGTTTCAGGCAACCACACGTTAGTTTCCAGAGGTAAAAATCAGACCACCTAAGGCTCCAAATTTTAAGGTAGCTGGTCGAGCAGTTAGGCTAATCCAGGAGATGTGCTAAGTATTTGCTGTACTCACAAATCCAAAATCATGCACCACACACACTCAATGAATAACTCGAGACCAGAATTTATCAAAAAACTTCAGACTTTTATATAATTTTCAACACCAAAACCTTTAGAATACATTACGTACTTTTTCAAGTTATGACTTTTTAAAGTTTTAGCAAAGTTAGTCTTTCGGTGCGTAATTATGAATTAAAAATCGCACGGATGAGTTACCAGTCTCTTCTTTTGCAGGGTGGTCACAGCAGTCGGTGGGCACACTGTGCCAGCTGGAGAGTCTCGGACAGCTCCCGGTTCCGGCGGGAGCACCGTTGGAGATGTTCTTGACACAGACACCGGGCCACCTGAATGGGCCACTTGGAGAAGGAGCTGGTTTGCAGATTTAAAGGTGGTGCCTTGGGGTCACCTTGGGCTGATGAGGTTGCCAGGGACTGGGGACCCGGGGCACACAGCAGATCCCGGGATGCAAGGCTCAGAGCGGCCAGGTGCAGGGTGTTTTGGAGGTCTTGGATGCTATGCGCAACGGAGTCCACAGGAACGGGACGTGAGTCTCTTTGTGGGCGACTTACAGGACAATGGGGGCACCCTGGTCGGAGGTCCGGGGTGTTCCGGAAGTCCCTTGAGTGGGGCATCCTCCTGATCCTTTTTTACAGCTCTGGTAGAGCTGGTTTACTCCTGGTCCGATGTCAGCTGACCAGTACCCAGAGTATTGCTGTATCTCGGCCACTAGGGGTGCAATGCCACCAAACATGGCACAGTTGTGGGGCACTTCCGGGCAGTCGTCGGTGTTTCGTCTGGTCCAGTTGTGACTTCCGGTTGCATAGATATCAACGATTCAGTGAAGTGACCCTCACTGGTTTGTTGATCCTTTGCAGGTTTCTTGCTTTTCTTGAGTGGTGCCTCCACTCAGGAGGGAGATATGGGGTGATCCTTCAAGCCTGAAGGTCCCCTGGGTTTCTTGGGGTCGGTCCAGTGTTCAGCTCCTCTACAGTCACGATTGTCGGGACCCTGGTGCAGCAAGCAGGGGTCTTGGTGCCTCTTCTGGTGCAGCAGGTCCTCTGTTCTCGTCCTGGCGGGTTCTTTGGTGCTGGGGATCCTTTTCAAATCTAATTTCTTGGTCTAGCGGAGCCCACTAAATACTGAATTTAGTGGGTGCTTTAGGGGGAACCTGGTAGTGTCCAATGGGACACTTACCCTTGGGTGGCTAAACCCACTACAGTGACTACTTCCTGTTGGAAGGGTCACTTCCCTAAACCGCATTGGCTGTTTTTCTCTATTGCAAGATGGAGAAAACTGAATCAGAGGGTCCACTTCGCATGACAGCCCTGAGGGGTGGTGCATGCTGAGTGAGGCCACTCCTCCTACCCTTTGTCTGGTTTCCCACCCTGGCTCCCGCCCAAAGTAGAGGTTTGCAAGGGGGGAAGCCCTCTGCTACTAGCAGCAGGCCTGGGGCTCGAGTTCAGGGGCTGTAGCCCTTTGAAGCTCAGGCTCAGCCCAGGGTGTAGCACATTCCTGGGGTAGGGGGTGTTAGCTCCTCCGCAATATCTCTCCTGCATTCCAAGGTGGTGTCACATGACTTTAGTCATATCTATATCTGCCACTGAAGTGATAATAATGGCTTTTGTGGACAGTTCTGCATGACACTCTGGTGTTAGCTCCTTTTTGCATGCCTTATCTGCCCAGATCTCTCCTTTAGTTTCTACTTACTGTTTTTAATTTAACACAGTAGGCTTTCAGCAGAATAGGTTGAATGCTACCTCCTATGGTGTCCAGGTTTAAACCCTTTTGTCGATGTCATAACCAGATGTCCTTGTTGGATCCCCACGACATCTGCTTGTGGTGCCATGAGCCAGATCATGATCCTTCAACATGTGATTCCAGTGCCTCCATGCATCTGACAGGCCTTCATATGGAGTAAGACATTAAATTGTTTTTTGCCCAATCCCTTAAGAAGACCTCTTGACGGCCCCTCCTTGCTTTGTCAAATCTCCTAGTAGGGAATGACATTCCAAAGGGTGCTCTCATGCAATAAATTAGAAACTCTTCAAAATGGACAAGAACACCCCTTCCTTTTCTCTTTGGACAGCTTGGTGGGTCAGCAACGTGTTCTTCCAATACCAGCCTCCTGGCCTTTTTCTGATTTTTTCGATTCCGGTTGTTAAGGAGCTTTGTGCAGAGTTCCTGGCTCACTCTACCAACCACTGTCATGTTGAGGCTTTCTGGCAAGGTGACTGAACCTTTTCATGGCTGCCCCTTCTCCCTCTGATCCCACATTAGCTTTCAAGGGCAGGTCAAACTCTTAGGGTCTGACACTTGCTACAGGTACGCAACCCGTCTCCATGCCTTCACAGGTCCCAGCCATTGCACTGCTTCTTTGGAAGCTACATTCACCATCTTAAGTTGTTGGGATTCCTGGCACTAGCACCAATTTCAACGTTGTCTCCATTGTTCCGCGCCATCTCCGTGTCGAAAAAGTTTGAAAATCCAAAGAGCAATTAGGAAAAAGGTGAAAGCATCCGTAAGGACCAACCCCTTGCAGACCTGTTGCCCACAACTCAGAGGTTCTCTCACACAAATTCCACTACAAAGCTGCAGTTAGAGTTGCAGCACACTGAGGATGATTCAGAGGCTGATAACCTCCTTTCACCATATCATACTGATGCTCTGCTTTTTCTGGACCTTCAAATCATGGTAGTCTTGATATGTCTCTAGAAGGGGACAGCCCCTATCCTTCAGACTTTCCCTTGGAGGCAGTCTGTCACAGCCACTGTACTTAAGGCTGTGAAGTCAATTCAGTTGTCACTTCCAGCTGCTGAGCCGAAGAACAACCTTATACAAAAATCCTGCAGCCGTCATCCACTGCTTCTCAGCTTCCTGTATCCTTTAACTAGGCCTTCTTCAAGCTAGTTCTTTTTGGGCTGTGCTGTACCTAGACGGGTTGCAAGCCTCCAAAAGCCTGTTTTTTCTGATCCATAGTTTTTGTCAGCTCTACTTTACCCAGAATGTTCGGTAGTTCAGACATGATTTGCAAAATGAACAACAACACCTTTCATACTGCTCTTCTGGACCAGAAGTCCAGGTGTCTTGATTCTGTGGGGTGGTAAGTGTTTACACTGGATAGCCTTGCCTTACGCACTACCAATTCAATGTGTCTTCTTGAGACGAATATTAACACCACCTTGTGGGAAATGGCAAGACTTGGTACAGTAGCCTTCTGGACCATGTGAACGGCCCGTCCTTTGAGCTAGTCCAGGATGGTGTTCATTCTCTAAAGCAAATTCTGAAATGTGGTGTGGATTCACTAGCTACTATGTCACACTCTATGGTGACTGGAGTCATGTAAGGCAGGTATTCTTGGATGGGCTCAACAGAATTTTCCAGGGACACACAGACTACTTTGGTAGGTATGCCCTTCTGCCAAACAACTTCACCAGTAAAATTACTGCTCTCAGATCTTTTTGAGATCTTAGCCCACCCAACAGAGGCAGCTGTCTCAGCCAATCCAGACCCTTTCACAATTTGTTCACGCCTTTCTAAGGAGATGAGGATCAAAGTATCACCAGCAGCAACAACAGTCACACTACTCTTCCTGTTAGTCACTGCCTCTCTTACTGCCATGCTGCTCGGATTTGTCTTTCTTTCCCCATCAACTTCTGGTTGGGGTGGGCCTCCTACTTTGTGGTCCAGTGGTAATAGCACCATGGACCAGTGGGTGCTTCAGTTCATACACAAAGGGTATACCCTCCACTTTGTAGTGGCTCCCCCTGCACACCCACCAGCAACCTGGAAACCCTCCACAGCACATGCCTCAGTTTTGGAGCCCTCGCCCTGTGCTACAAGGGGCAATCAAATCATGCCATTGTCGGAGAGAGGGACCTGTTTTTACTCACTCTACTTCCTTGTTCCCAAGAATGAGAGGAGCCTCCAACCATTTCTGGATCTGTGATTCCACAAATTATTTCTCCACAAGGACAAATTCACAGCACTGTCTTTAAATCAGGTCCTTCTTCCTCTCAACGGATAGGACTGGATCCAGTATTAATAATTTGCAGTAATACTATGCAGATTTTCACCAAAGTACTGATGGTATTGGAGACCGGCCCTTCCGTCCTTCGAAACCTTCACCAGTGGATATATCAATCCCTCTTGTTGTGGGTTGTCCATTCTGTCTCCTAGTGGCCTAGTGTTCTTGTTGGGTGCATTCTTTTTGGCCTTGGGTGATCACCTTGAAAAGAGAATGGTGAGAGGCCTTTGGTCCGTAGCAGAGCAATGACCTCACATTAGTGTTTTGGAGCATTGTGCAATATGGCTGGACCTAAGGCCATTTCTCCCTTCCATGTCACGCTGTTTGGTGTAAGACTTGTGCAATAATAAAACTGTGGCTCTTTACCCAAAACATCTGTGCTCGGGGAGTAGAATTCTTCCAGTGGCAGCACATTTAACTCTGAAACGGCATGCCTTAAGCCAGCCATCCCTGGAAGTCCACAAATGGGAAACCCTCCCTGAAGTGGTGGATGTTATAGTCTCTCAGCCAGAGGAATCTTGCATAGACCTTTTTACATTTGTTCTCTACTGGCAGTGCCCTCTCTTCTGCATCCTGGATTTTCCACCATGTGGCTTTCTAAATGACATCTTCCACTTGCTGTGGACACAATGGCTGCTTCATGTTTTCCCCTGCTCATTTTGCAGGTACGTGAGAAGGTGTGCAAGGCTGCAGCACAACCAACTCTTATTGCCTTGGACTTGGGGATGAGGATTTGTACACTGACTTTTGGGAACTCAGTGGTTGGCCTTCCCTCTTCCTTTTCTAGACAGAACTTATCACTTTCATAGCATGATGCTGTGGTCCTGCAATACAATCCTCAAACATGTTGAATCCATTTGTGGTGACTGAGCAGTTTCAATTAGAAGCTTTTAGTTTTCCATCCATAGTAGTCAATGTTATGCCTGAAAACTGGCCACCAAATCTGTTTATGCTGCAAGCTGGGACAAATTTGGTTCTTGGTGCCACATTCTTTTTAAACCGATTTTATTGATTTTATTGAAATTGCAAGTTAAGCATTTGCAGACATCATAATAATGAAGAACAATCAGTACATCCTTGTTCCCTGCTTCCTTCTTAAAACTATTCCCCCTCCCTTTCCCACCCTCAGTCCCTTGCCACCGCCCCAGTATGTGTAAGTGCTAATCTATTGGGTGTTGTCAATGTGTGCTTATGTTTGTCAGAAGCTACATGAGTGCGCGTGATGTCGGCAATTTTATTGGCATTTCTCCCATTAATAGTGATCAGCTTATTGAAATGACAGGGGGGTGCTAATGTTGGGGGGGGGTTATTGGAGAGGCTCCAGGGGAGCCCTTGGGGACGGCTGACCAAAGTCCTTCAGGCCATCTACTAGGTGCTCCCAGGTCTAGGCCAAATCCTACGATCCTCTACCCCGTCTGGCTTCACACATCTGTACCATGCTTTCATATTCTGCTCAGTCCTCCAATTCCCTCTCCCAGCAAGCTATTCTCCCCCCCACCCAGGTTTTTCCAATTCCTAATTATCTCCCTCTTTGCCAGGATATAGGCCAGACCCTGGAGTCCACTGGAAGTCCTATACTTGGGGATGTTGGGGAACCAGTAGAGGAGACAGTGCCTGGGGGTACAGGGAACGTTCTGAGAGATAACCTCTGCCATGAAAGCTGCTACCCCTTTCCAATATAAGGTTACGGTTGGGCAAGACCCATTGGGTAAGCCATTGCAGTTGGGCTGCCAAATAATATGACTCATAATCAGGAACCGCTAGCTCCCCCCTCTGCCCATGGTCTCCTCATGGTAGCCAGCGCCACCTGGTGCCGACCCGGATACCAGATGAAGGCAGTGATCAAGGAATCCTGTTCCTGAAAGACAGAAACGGGGATTCAAAGCAGCAGTACCCCGAAATAGTACAGTAGCCTAGAAAGGGCCACCATTTTGAGCAAAGCCTCTCTCCTCGCTACCAACTGTGGGAGTATGTTCCAGATGTCCAGTTTAGTTTTCAACTCTCTTATTGCTTGACCTATATTTCCCTCTAAATTCTGACTCCCAGATAGGATTTACACCTAGGCTCCCAGGGGACGTGGTCTAAGTCCACAGGTGGGTCTCGGTCTGTTGTTAGTGGGTACAGTTGCGATTTCTGCCAATTCACCTGCAAACCTGAGAGAGAGCAGAACCTTTCTAGGAGTACCCTGGCCCCCCTCAGTTCCAATGCAGTGTTCCATAGGAACATGAACAAGTCATCTGCATAAAGCGGTATGCGTGGAAGGTATCCCCATTTACCAGCCCTTGATACCAGTGAGCTGTCGGCACCTGGCTGGCCAGTGGCTCCATAGCCAGCGTGAACAGCAAGGGCGAGAGGGGGCACCCCTGCCTGGTACCTCTCTCCACTCCGTATATTTTCAAGATCGTGCTTCCAGTTTGCACTCAGGCTCTAGGGTCAGTATATAAAAGTTGCATCCAGCTAAGGAAACCGCCCCCCAACCCCAGGTGCTCAAGCACTCCAGATAGGTAGCTCCACTCCAGGCTGTTGAAGGACTTCTCTATGTCGACAGCAAATACAGCAGCTGATGCTTTATCTGGAATGTCAGCATCAAGAAGATTAATAAGGCATCGTATATTCTGAGCTGTGTTCTGTGCAGGGATAAAACCTGCTTGGTCAGGGTGGACCAGGTGAGTCATGGAAGGCAAGAGCCTCATTGCTAGGACCCGACTGAGAATTTTATAATCCGTATTGAGCACTGATATCGGCCTGTAGGCCTTGCTGTCGCATGTCGGCCTGTTGTGTTTCAACAGCGGAACTATCAGCGCTTCTTTGATTGTGTCAGGTAGGTGCCCTCAATTCTTTTGGCAACTTTGTACATGTCTACGAGTCTGGGGGCTAGGTCGTTCACATACGTGGCATACAATTCATTGGGGAGCCCGTCTGTGCCGGCGTTTTCCCCCTCGCAAGGCCCTTTATTGCCGCTCAGGTTTCAGATAGTTCGATGCCCTCCCCAGCGCCTCCCTTTCCTCAACAGTGAGGTTCAGATGTGGCAGCAGTTCCAGGAAGGTCCATATATCAGCCTCTCTGCATGGTACTTGGCTGGTATGGAGAGAGGTGTACTATCTGTAAAAATGCTGGTTGATCTCCTCCTGCCAGTACGCCCTCTGCCCGTCAGAGGTGGCAATTTTCACAATAGGAGACCCCCATTTCGATGGGTTACCTAACCATGACAGAAGGGTGCCCATCATATCCCTTTCGGCATGCGCCCTTATCATATAGTTCCTGTAGTCAAAGCAAAGGAGCCTTTCTGTGTGATCAGCGGCTCTCTCCCTCCTCTCGACCTCAGACTACAGCTCAGGGTGACCTGGTCTCCGCTCTCAATGTCCTGTAACTCGTCCTCCGTGTCTGTGACATCCAGTAGCAATGCCCTCCATATCCCTACAGACTCGGCTATGCATCTACCTCAGTTCACTACTTTGAAGGCATCCCATAGAATCTGGGAAGAGGAGGCGGTCTCCTTGTTCTCCGCAAAATATTGCCTGATGTGCCCTCCTATCGCTTCTTGGAAGACGGAGTCTTCCAGCGATTCTGGTTTCAGACGCCATGTCAGTATACGGGGTTTGGCTCGTTCCCACTGCAGGTGGAGAAGGACGGGGTTGTGGTCAGAGACTGTCTTCCTCAGGTACTCCACCCCCCCTTATCTGGCCATGTACCCCTGGTGTGCAAAGGAATGTGTCTAAACAGAAATGTAAGTCATGTAAGGTGGAAAAGAAGGAATAGCCCCGAGCATGTGGATGGAGGCAGCGGCACAAGTCCACTAATCCCCAGTCTGCCAGTCCCAAAACGTGCGGGCAGCCCAGCGGGTGGGGGAACCCCCAAGAGGGGGATGTGACCTATCTATGTCAGGGTCTGCCACACAGTTGAAGTCTCCCCTAATCAATACCAATTGTAGTAGGCAAGGGGCCAGGGGCCCCAAGAGGTATGCTAGGAACGTTCCCTGGTCAGTGTTTGGTGCATTAATACTAATAAGAGCCATATCGTGATCCTCCAGGCAGCCAGCGACCGCCACAAAGCATCCTTCTGGGTTTATGACTGCCCCTGTTTTCCAGAATGGGACTCCCGCCCTAATCCACATGAGGTTCCCCCAAGCATAGGCGGAGTAGGATGTATAATAAACCTGTCCCCTCCATCATCCCTGTAAGGCCACTCCCTCTTTGGCTGTCATATGTGTTTCTTGCAACATTGCTATGTGGGTCCCCCTTCTCTGTAGGTAGGAAACACTTTGTAACGTTTGGCCATGGTATCCATACCCCTCATATTTCATGATACAATCTTATAATTCAATAATGCCCTCATCTGATTAGTCAGCTGCTGAGTTCTCGCCACATTTACCACTTCCGCGTGGATCCCAGTTCGACCAACCACCCCTTAACAGCATCAATCTCCAAGGGGTGCGGCAGCATAATCCCAATAAATCTACAAACCAGAAACCTCCCAACTCCCATTCCCCAGGACAGGTGAGAAAATGGCCACCTACCCAAACTAGTAACATAACTAAGAGCACTTGTGGAGTTCTGTAAGGCTAGCGAGTTGAGGATTAAACTGAGGCAGGGCTCCCCCACCTTAGTTCCCCCATCTGGTCTTACTGGTAATAGAACAATAGTCCCCCATTGACATTGTGAGGTGTTCCAAAAGGTCTCCTCTTCTACGCAGCTGAGGGGTGTAGATTATGTCGTCTGAGGTCCCTGGCAGCTCCACACTAGGATCCTTTGAGGCCCTGGATTTGCTGTCAGACTCTGAGTTCTGATCGCCCTTGCCTGTCGCAGTAGACAGAGGGCTGGCCCCCTCCTGCTTAGGGAGGCCCCGCTGATGTGGCCCTCTTCCTCCCTCACTGTACCTCCTCAGCAGACGGTGTGGCTTTGCTGCATTGGGGTTAATGGGAGCGCGACCGGCGGTTCCTGGGTTGGCTCCTCCAGCGCTTATTTTTCAGGTCTGCCGATGGCTGCAGCTCCAGCCAGTCACAACCTTCTTGTGGAGTCTGAAATAAGAACGCCCCCTCTCCCACCGCCACCCTCAGCGTGACCAGGAGAAGCATGGCGTAAGGAATGTTCAAGGTTCGCAGCTTTATCTTTACCTCCAGGAAGGCGGCCCTTTGTTTTTGCACCTCCTGTGAAAAGTCAGGGAGAGGCGGACCGTACTGTTCTCCTCCATCAGAACTCCCCTCTTCCGGGCTTAATCAAGGATATAGTCCTGATCCCTGTAATATAGCAGCCTGGCTACACTGGCCGCGGGGGGCCCCCAGCAGCGGCAGTCTGGAAGGTACCCTGTGCACACTCTTAAAGCCGAAGAAAAGGGATAGGCCCTGTGGCGCCACCTCAGTGTGGACCCAGTTCTCCAAGAAGGAAGCCATGTCTTTGTGTTCAATCCTTTCCGGCAGGCCGACAAGTCAGATATTGTTACGGCAAGATCTGTTCTCCGCATCCTACAGACGGGCTTCAAGTGTCTTCACCTATCGTTGCAATTTAAACAGGCAGCTATTAGCAGAGGAGAGTACCAGTGGAATCTCCACTAAGTCTCGTTCCACTAGCGTGACTCTTTCCGCGAGCCGCCCCTGGTCTTCTTGCAGTATGCCCAGGTCTATTGCCAAAGTGTCTATTTTGGTCTCAAGGGCCTCACGGGAGGCCATGATAGCTTGGAGAATATGAGTAAGGGACAGGTTTGCAGACGGTCTCTCAGTGGGTGCTAGTCCCCCGTCCCATGAATACATTTCCCACTGTCGTCCAATTGGTGCATACTGTCTGTTCCAGGATTTTTCTTTCTGCTTGATTTTCCATAATGACAGTTTGGAGATGGCCTTCAGGTGCTGGCAGGGTTCCCAGTGGCCCCCGGGATCCTCGCCCAGCACTCGAGCCCCACCAAGTAAAGTCCGATTCACTATGCTTCGGTGGCAAATGCCTCCATTGTCATCAGACGGGGGAGCGGGAGCCGCTAACAGCACCAGTCAATGCTGCCGCTGTTGCAAGGGAGGGAGGCCTCAAACCCCTCTCAGCGATGCCCGTAACTGCGGGCGGAGAGACTCAGCTAATGTCACCAAGGGCCTCCAACCGTGGCCCGTCAGCTCCTTATCATCTGAGGCCCCCCACAGTTCCCTCTGGCAGCTATGCATAGTCTCGGCACGCCATTGCACCTAGAGGCCCCCCTTAGATCCAGTGTGACAATCTGAGGGGCAGGGGGACCAGCCGCAGTATACTCACTCACCCCTGGCTACCGATGGTAACACTCCAGTGCAATCACCTGTTGGGGAAGCCAGGAACCCTCCCGTGCCCCCACCTGCCAGAGTTCCAGCTCTGGTCTTCCTCGCAGTCCAGCTCCCTGCCGTCACCCCAGCGTGAGCCCCGCAGCTCCACAGGGCAATGACGGTCTCTCAGCTCTGCAACAAGGTGGAGAAAACAGCTGCTGCCACCCCGCACCTCCACGCTTCCAGCGCCGTGCGGTCAGTAGACTCTGGGCAAGATTCAGGAGCAGAGGAGGATCGCTCCCATCTGCAGAGCTCCTCCGTCAGGTTCCCCCACCGCTCGCCCCTCTCACCAGGAAGGGGGGGTCAGCAGCCATGGAGAACAAGCAGCAAGGGGCCCTACACGCCTAATGCCCGTCTCTGGCCTCCACCGCAGGCCCGGCCCATGCCGCCTCTTCTGGATCAGACCCTCTGTTCGGCAGAGCGCCGGCAGGCAGGAAAGCGGCCGGGTCAAGAGGGCACTCCAGAGCAGCCCGGACACAGGACCCGAGGAACCCGGGTCAGCAGCCAGTGTCGGGGAAAAGCTGCACCACCATCTTGTTTTCCTTTCTGTTGGCCTTTCCTCTCAATTGGGCCGCCTCAGACAGCATGCGTAGCTCTCAGCCCTCTTACGCCGGGTGGCACCACTCCCCGCTATGTCAGGGGGCTATAATCTTCGTAGTCCTGGGGGTATTGCTGTGGAATGATGCCAAATGGGGGACTCCAGCAAGGGAGCACCTCTCTTCCGCGCCCTACTCCACTGGCAACAAGGAATCCCTTCCCCACCATTTCAGCATAGTGAATGTTTTGCTCCTTGCACTGTGCCATAATCAGCACAATTTTGTCTTCTCTATAGAGAAGCAATTCTTGGCCTTTGCCGTCCTGACCAATTGTCTTTGTTCAGGTTGCCTCTTGTAACCAGGTTCTTGAAAGGTTTACTACACGTTTCAACTCACCTCTTCTATTGTTCCGCAGTGAGATTTAAACTTTAATGTGGCTTTCCTTATTGTTTCTTGAGTTGAGATTCTGTGCAGTTGTCCTTTGCGCACTTTGACTCTGAAAACTCTGTTTCTAGTGGCAATACTTTGGTCTGCAGGGTCATTGAGTTATGGACGTTGTTGGTTTCATCACCATGTATTAAACCTAGCTTAGCTCTACAATGTTGGTTTTCACGCCCACTGGTGACACAAGTGAACTTAGTTCAATGCACCAACACTTGAATGTGAATGAGGGTATTGTGGCTCAGCAGAACCCCACCCATTATATAGATTAAGTGGTGTCAGTGCTTTTGGAATACTAATAGTCCCTGAACAGGGATGCAGGGATACCATGATTTTTGGAAACATTAACTAAAAAGCATTTATTTCTACAGACTCGCCCTGTTGCTTAGCACATCTAAAATACTCACACAGAATATAAATAAAACAGCACAAATGGATATTGTAAGCAACAAGAGTAAAATGAACATTTTTACCTAACACCCTAAAACCTACTTCTTTGTGCTACATTAGAAGAGCATAAAGTAGTATAACTTGCATCTAGAGTTTCTCAGGTAAAGTCAGCACACTGAATACCTTTTTATAGCAAATTTATGTTGTCAAAAGTTGGGGAGGCTGTCCTCCCTGGGTAAGGTAAACACACATTGCATTAGCTCTTCTCCTTTCGGACTTCGCTCTATATCAGCTTTTAGTAGAAATTGCTGTGCAGCAGTGTCTCTGGCACTATATTGCACGACAAAAGGGGTAAAGGACCTCTCCTGACAAATAGTCAAGTGTTGGGCCTTTTATATTATATCTTATCTAAGATGGGAATCTCTCATAACCTTATGAATGTTGGAAGCTAGCCTAAGACGCATTCTTATAAACAAATAAGGTAAAAACATGGCAACTCACATTAAAGTGTTTTGGCTTTCATTCTTATTTGACCTTGTAATAGAGATAACAAGGCACTTGTTCCAGACTGATGTTGCTTCAAGTGTCTTATCAATGTCATTGTCTGAGTGACATGATCCTTGGAAAGAAAAGAGCAAACAACTCTTCAATAAAAGGCAGACATATTGATGATTCTGCAAAAAAAGAGAAAATTGAGTCTCGGCCTGCTCAAGATGAAGTCGGGACTTATAGTCTTTATGTCAGTATGAAGGACTTCTTGATGTCCTGGAAGAACACTGTAAATTGAATTGTAATTAGACGGAGCCGAACGACATACCAAGGGACAGATGAGGTGGATCAGCATAATATGGAGGATAAATTGACTGCACCTCCCTCAGCAAAGAAAAATATAAGTCATTGGAGCCATCCTGGTAAGGGTATGTAAGAATAAACTAAACACAATAATTGGAATTATGGCACATTTACTGAAGAAACAACAGGATAAGGAGGAAAAATCAAGCATGGATGTTGATGTAAATAAAGGCATGGTGTACAAGGTGTGATTTGAGAGATACAACTTTGTTCCAGAGAGGAACCGCAACAGCAGTATAATATGAGATTTAATGCCTTACTGTAACCAGCAATAATAACATTGATAAGGCCTTCTGCACACTTTATTTCAGCAATTCAGCAGTCCCTTCAGTAAAGTTGCTGGCACTGTGAGACTCACACATTCTCCCTCCCAATGGTCTAGTCTGAACATTTAATAACACCTACTTCCGTCTCTACTACAGGTAGGCCCGGGACAGACATGTAGGTGTCTTAGGTGTCTTCCCTAATGATGCATGTTTGACTTATGGCTTGGGACTGGGATATCTGGGCCTAAGTGTGTGCATGTGTACATACAATTATAACTACTTGTGATAAAAGCCTGCAACTTAGGTGACAGATATATGTCGAGTGAGCTCACAAATACAAAGGTTCTAATAAAATATTCTAATATGTTTCTGCTTCTCCCAGGTGAGAGTGAATGAAAGATCAGCTACTGAATGAGGACAGCTTGGAAGCATATTTGTAAGAAACTGCATCAGTATATCCTTTCCTGAATGATTAAGAATTGTCAGGATGCTTCTGTGGCTATATCAACTAGTTTGCAGGGAGCAATAGCTTACTTTATGTAAAGATTATGGAAATATCAGTAGGTTTTATAAAGGATACCTGATAGGTACAAGAAGTGTACTCTTCCCACAGCTGATGGAAGATGTACAAAGATTTTTGGAACCAAGTAGCCCGCGATTTAGCGCCAGCTGTTTGACTTTGGGCACCTAGCAGGGAGACAGCATAAAAAGAGTGTAGGAGGCTGTCCCTCTATGTAGTGCACAAAATTAGGTACATGGTGTAGAGGGTCCAGGCAACCACATGTTGGTTTCCAGAGGCAAAAAACTATATTACCTAATGCTCTAATTTTGGAGGTGGCTTGGTCGAGTAGTTAAACTACCCTTGGAGAAATGCTAAGCATTTGTTGTACTCACAGTATCAATCATGCACCACTCACACTCAAGGAATATCTTGAGACCAACTATATAGAATATTTCACATTTTTATGTAATTTTTAAGACCAAGATGGTCAAGATTACAATAAGTACTTTTTGAGTTATAATTTTTTCAAAGTTTTAATAAAGTTAGTCTTTCTGTGCGTAATGATACACCATAGGAATCAATAGGCAGTCACTTTTAAAAATGCCTTTTCTTGATGCAGCAGGTCCACAGTTCTATTGCTTTGGATTTTCTTTGGTGCTGGTCTTCTTTGTCCTTTCAAATTTGATTTCTTGGTCTAGGGATGCCCACTAAATACTGAATTTAGTGGGCGTTTTAGGGGAAACCTGGAACTGTCCAATGGGACACTTACCTTTGGATGGCTACAACCACTATAGTGACCACTTCCTGTGGGAAGGGTCACTTCCCTAAACCTCATTGGCTATTTTCATCCATTCCAAGCTGGAGGAAACTGAACAAGAGGGTCCACCTCGCAGGCAACACCCTAGGGGTGGCGATGCCAGGTGAGGCCACTCCTCCTACCCTTTGCTAGGCTTCCTGCCTTTTCTCCCCCCAAAAGTAGGGGTTTGCAAAGGGGAAGGCCATCTGCTGCTAGCAGCAGGCCTGGGGCTCCAGTGGGAGCACTTTGAAGCTCACTGCCAGGGCAGTGCACATTCCTGAGGGAGGGGGTGTTAGCTCCTCCATACAGAAATGGCATTGTTTTACAAACCAGAGAGACTGGGCTCTCCACCAAGGTTTTTATATTGGCTGTCTGGAGGTGGCAGGCTGGTTGGAACCAGTCAGCATCCTTGCCAGGTTAGTTAGCTTTTGTAGGGGGCACCTCTAAGGTGGCCCCTGGGGACAATTAGGGATAAATCCAATACTGGTACCAGTTTGGATTTATCATTCTGAGTTGTTTGATACCAAACAACCCAGGGTTCAAAGTGGCCATTATGTAGCTTGGAAACTCGTGTTGACCAGTGTCCAGCACATATATTAAAATGGCTGCTCTTTTCACTCACTATGGGCCTCATTATGACCCTGGCGGGCGGCGGAGGCCGCCCGCCAGGATCCCGCCCTCCATTATACCGCTCTGCGGTCAGAAGACCGCGGAGGGTATTATGAGTTTTTCCCTGGGCTGGCGGGCGGTCTCCAAAAGACCGCCCGCCAGCCCAGGGAAAAACTCCCTTCCCACGAGGATGCCAGCTCGTAATCGAGCCGGCGGAGTGGGAAGGTGCGACGGGTGCAGTGGCACCCGTCGCGTATTTCAGTGTCTGCAAGGCAGACACTGAAATACTTTGCGGGGCCCTCTTACGGGGGCCCCTGCCGTGCCCATGCCATTGGCATGGGCACGGCAGGGGCCCCCAGGGGCCCCGCGACCCCCCCTACCGCCATCCTGTTCATGGCGGCTTTCCCGCCATGAACAGGATGGAGGTAGGGGGGGTCAGAATCTCCTCGGCGTCGCAGCGAGCTGCGCCGCCTTGGAGGATTCTAAGGTCAGTGGAAAACCGGCGGGAGACCGCCGGTTTTCCCGTTCTGACCGCGGCCAAAGCGCCGCGGTCAGAATGACCAAGGGAGCACCGCCGGCCTGTCGGCGGTGCTCCCGCCCCCGTTGGCCCTGGCGGTAGAGAACCGCCAGGGTCAGAATGAGGGCCTATGTCCCACGCTTGGCAGGGACACAGTGGGGGCACATTTCTCTTGCAGATATGCCCTCACATATAATATGGAGCACCCTAGCTTAGGGCTATAAGGCCTGCTAGAGGGGTGTCTTACACATAGTAAATGCAGTGTAAGGTGGACAGGGCAAACAGGTAGTGTGCCAAGTCGAGTTTGTGTGTTAGGTTTACACCAGAACACTCAGCCTGCTATGGCAGTGCTGGGTGCATCTGGGTGCATGGCTCTAGAGAGTGACACAACCAGTGCTGCTGCTCTCACAGTCTTACCCTTAGTAGCCCATGCTCTGGGTGCCTAAGCACCTTTTACTAGGGACTTATAGTGGTAGCTAAAGGTATATCCAATTACCTTTACAGTGTTTTAGGGAAAGAACACTGGCACTGGGAACCTGGTTAGCAGGATCCCAGTGCACTCCAGTCCAAGTTGTGTTCAGAAACCAGGTAAAAAGTGTGGGGGGGGTACTGCAACAAGGTGCCAGTTTCCCACAAATAGATTGAGAAAGATAAGAAGAGGAATATGGAAAGGGAATATTTTGGAAGTTTAACATGGGAAACTGCTTTCCCGGGGTCTTCATTTGCCTTTGTGCACCACTATGCTTTCTGTGTTAGGTGGTGTTAGAAATGGGGTCTTTGGTTGACAGTCTGGTTACCCCCTGTTCAAGCAAGGACCCTCACTCTAGTTAGGATAAAAGAGAATCACCCTCAGCTAACCCCTGCTTACCCCCTTGGTAGCTTGGCAGAGCAGTAGGCTTAACCTCAGAGTGCTAGGTGTAAAGTATTTGTACCAACACACACAGTAACTTAAGCCTACTGCTCTGCCAAGCTACCAAGGGGGTAAGCAGGGGTTAGCTGAGGGTGATTCTCTTTTATCCTAACTAGAGTGAGGGTCCTTGCTTGAACAGGGGGTAACCAGACTGTCAACCAAAGACCCCATTTCTAACATTGGTGACCAGCGGTCGGGATTTGGACTTGTATTTGTACTTGACATACAGTAATTAAGTGTACACTACTGTTTTGATCTCAGACCACTACGTGACCACATACTACTTGTTTGGTGATCTTTTGATTTTTCTCTTAAGGACTCTTTTTATTCTACTTCCATGATTTTGCTGATCCCTTGACTGATTCTTTTTACTTCATTGGGAAATTATTTTTTTCTGCCTTTTGGAACTTTGCACTTGTGACCATCATGTCTCAATCTGGAGATGCAACAGCTGGAGCTGTGTTTGAAATGGAGAAACTGAAGGAGTACTCAGTTGCTCAATTGAAACAGTTCCTTAAAGATCTTGACTGTCCCACTGAGAGCTCCACCAGGGAGGGGGAGCTGCAACAGGCACAGAGGGCTTGGGTGACAATCAAGAAGGCTGGAGGGCACACAGAGGAGGAGAATATGGGTGGGGAAGTGCAGAGGATACACAGTGGTGTAGTGGAGGAACCTGTTACGCCTGGGGGGAGGGTCCCCAGGAGGGGTGGCAGGGTGTCACCCAAGGGTCTGACTCCTGAAGAGTTACAGGACAGACAGGCAGAGAGGGAGTACCAATGGGAGCTGAAAAAGCTCGATTGGGAGTTGGAAGAAAGGAGGAGGAACTTAGAGATTAAAAAAATGATTTATGCTTACGAGCTTAAATTGAAAGAGCTGGAAGTCATGAGGGCTAAGTCCAGCTGGAATGGTGGCAGCAACAATTGTATATCCAGTGATGCTGCAGAAGTGCACATGCCCAGAGAGGTGGTGCCCTACTTGAAGGAGGGAGTTAACACACGCCAGGAGGTTCAGGGGTATGAGGTAGCTCCAGTGATGCACAGGGTCCCTGAGGTGGATTGGGGAACTGGCATGGGGAGTCATATTCCTACTGGTGGGAGGGACACTCTACTGACTCTAGGTGAGAGTGACAGGGAGAGGGGTTCCCCCCAGGTAGAAGTCCTGGTTATGGAGTGTGAAAACATCTCAGAAGAGTGTGGGTTGAGTGTCAGGGACAGTCAGGTACTGTCTCACCAGTCTCAGGAGGGTGATGTGGGGTGCTTTTTCAAAGCAGAGTCACTGGATGGTTGGGTGAAGGGTACTTTGGTTAATTCATGTGAGGGGCTGAGTGATGTAATTGCTGGAGAGCATATGTCTAGTCCTTATTTTCCAGAGCTATGCCAACACCAGGTGGAGTGTGAGTTCTCTGACCCCAGGGAGCTTACAATGGAGGCAGACTTCTGGGTGAGTACCAGAGAGTCTGAAGAGGCATTTGGGGGTGCTCCTGAGAGGAGTGGTCTAGGTAGTTCCCAACCAGGTGAGGTAGGGAAGGATTGTAGTGTCCCAGGTAGGTCCCAGTGTAGTGGGATGGGTGAGGGACCCCATGTCCAGTCTCAGAGGAGAGGGAATGGGGATGGGTTGAGGCCCAAGGTGCCCGAGATCCGGTCCCAGGTCCTGGAGGGTTCCCTGCGGGAACACCAGGAGGGGAGCCTAGCCTGTACCATCGGGCCATCTGTTGAGGGAGACCCCACAGTGTCAGGAGAACTTGGGGGGGCGGCTGTAGCCAGCGTCCCACCAGTTCTGGTGTCTGGCAGTACCACTCCTAGTGAGGGGGTGCAGAAGTCCAGACAGAGGGTT
This sequence comes from Pleurodeles waltl, assembly GCF_031143425.1. Classification (NCBI taxonomy): domain Eukaryota; kingdom Metazoa; phylum Chordata; class Amphibia; order Caudata; family Salamandridae; genus Pleurodeles; species Pleurodeles waltl. The sequence continues at coordinate 362,914,150 of NC_090436.1, read as the reverse complement.
GAGAGGGGGTTGCGGACCCCAGTGGAGAACCTGGAGGGTCAGGGGTCAGCTCTGAGAGCAGAGCCCCCCATGAATGACCTTGGTGAGACCATTTCTGGGTTGGGGGGAATCCAGACTCTGTCAGATGGGCAGAGGTCAGGAGACCTGCGCCAGCCAGACTCTTGTGTGGCCCTTCGGGACAGTGTGTCCCTTGAGGAGGGTAAGTGTGCCCCCCTGGAAGTCCTGGTGTGCCAGGCAATGGTTCAACCGCAGGGTGGTGACTCTGGGTTGAATGATCAGGTTCAGGGGGTAAACTCTGACCTGATGGGGGGTAAGTGTGCTCCCAAGGAAGTCCTGGTGTGCCAGGCAGTGGTTCAACCGCAGGGTGGTGACCCTGGGTTGGATGACCAGGTTCAGAGGGTAAACTCTGACCTGGTAGGGGGTAGGTATGCCCCCCAGGAAGTCCTGGTTTGCCAGGCAGTGATCCAGTCTGTGGGTACAGACCCTGGATTGGGAGGCCAGGTTAAGGGTGTCCCCCCTGACCTGGAGGAAGGGGCTACTGCTAACAGTGCCCCTACCATGTTGTCTTCTGGGGGGGCCACTCCTAGTTGGGTGGTTCAGGACCCCAGAGGAGAGGGCAGGGGGAGGGAAGCCTCACCCCTGGCCCTGGTCCAACCTGAAGGTACAGACCCCAGGTTGGAGGATCAGTTGCAGGTTAACATCCCTGCACTGGTGGAAGAATTGTGCAGGACTGCTTCTACAAGCACCCTGACAGTTTTTGACTCTGGGGGTGCCGCGTCTGCCGGGAGGTTACAGAGCCCCAGAGGGGAGGACCAGGGTCAGGTTGTCATCCCTGACCTGGTGGAAGAGAGAGTGGTCAAAGGGTGCCAGGCACCTGGGGCTACCACCCCCCACTCTCCACAGTCACAGTGGTTAGAGAGGCCTGAGGTCGGGCTCTCATCCCTGACAGTTGTCTGGGGCCACTGTGGCTTGCTGTCCTGGTGGACAGAGTTGCCCCTGGGGGGGGGAGGACGAGAGTCACACCCCGGGGGTGGAGTGGGCAACACCACTGTGTTGGCCCTGGTGGTACTATCTGCCCATTGCAATACATCTGTGAGCAAAGTAAAGTTAGGTGTTGCACAGATGGTGTCTGTAGATGTGGAGAAGGGTTCCCCATGGGTTAGCTTAGTGGGCCCTGAGAGTATGGACAGAGGGATCCAACTGGAGTCAGGAAGGCGTAGAACTGGAACATGCCCCTGCTGTTGTGGGCCTGGGTCCCTGTTCTATCGCCCCAATCAGGGAAGTACATCAAGGTATTGATTGTTCTCCCCTGGCTTTAGGCTGGTAGGGGGTCGTGTTGGACTTTTGCTTATGCAGGGTCATCCCCAGTCTTTTTCGCCTCCTGCCTCCTATTTTTTTCTGACATGTTGCTGTTGGCTTTTCAACTCTGAGCACTTTACCACTGCTAACCAGTGCTAAAGTGCATATGCTCTCCTGTTTAAATTGTATGTAAGTGGTTTATCCATGATTGGCATATTTGATTTACTAGTAAGTCCCTAGTAAGGTGCACTAGAGGTGCCAGGGCCTGTAAATCAAATGCTACTAGTGGGCCTGCAGCACTGGTTGTGCCACCCACATAAGTAGCTCTGTAATCATGTCTCAGACCTGCCCCTGCAGTGTCTGTATGTGTATTTTTACACTGTAAATTCGACTTGGCAAGTGTACCCACTTGCCAGGCCTCAACCTTCCCTTTCCTTACATGTAAGGCACCCCTAAGGTAGGCCCTAGGTAGCCCCAAGGGCAGGGTGCAGTGTATGGATAAGGTAGGACATATAGTAATGTGGTTTATATGTCCTGACAGTGAAATACTGCCAATTTCGTTTTCACTGTTGCAAGGTCTGTCTGTCTCTCATAGGATAATATGGGGGCTACCTTTAAATATGATTAAAGTGTAGATTCCCCTAGAGAGTAGATGGACATGTGGAGTTTGGGATCCCTGAACTCACAATTTAAAAATACATCTTTTAGTAAAGTTGATTTTAAGATTGTGCGTTTGGAAATGCCACTTTTAGAAAGTGAGCATTTTCTTGCTTAAACCATTCTGTGACTCTGCCTGGTTTGTGGATTCCCTGTCTGGGTCAGTTTGACAGTTGGGTTGTTTTTCACCTCACACCAGACAGTGACACAAAGGGAGCTGGGGTGTGATCTGCATTTCCTGATTAGCCATCTCTGCTAGGAGGGAGGGGTGGAGTGGTCACTCTCATCTGAAAGGACTGTGCCTGCCTCTGACAATGCTGTCTCCAGCCCCCTGGTGTGTGTCTGAGGCCTTGCCTGGGCAAGGCAGGATTTCACAAGAAGGTGTGAGTCCCCTTTGAAGAAAGGTGACTTCAAAGACTAAAATGGGTATAAGAAGGGCACCCAAACTTACAAACTTTAGAAACACTTCTGGAACCAAGAGGAACCTCTGCCTGGAGAAGAGCTGATAACTGAGGAACAAGTGCTGCCCTGCCTGTGACTGTGCTTTGTGGAGCTTTCCTGCAGTGCTGCTTCTGCCAGAGTAAGAGGGCAAAGACTGGACTTTGTGTGCCTTCCATCTTGAAGAAGAAATCTCCAAGGGCTTGATGTAGAGCTTGCCTCCTGTTGTTGAAGTCTCAGGGATAGCAAAGACTTCTTCCTGCCAGCACCTGGAGTCTCTGGAGAGACCCCTACTCTGCTCTGTGGTGCCCTTCCAGTTCCTGGGACCCTGAAAGGAGAGGCTGGCAGCCTAAGGACAAAAATACACGCACCGAGCGCCGTGCGGAGAAAAGATCGACGCGAATCCGATCGC